>NW_025999990.1:32704257-32731329 GCF_001458135.2 Marmota marmota marmota
GGGGGAATTAAGAATTTTGAGTAGAGACACCCCTCTAATTTTTGTTTTCAGTGTTAGTGAAAACACAGTGATCTAAAAAATTATATACAATAACATGTAGTCTATGTCTCTTAGCCTGTAACTTTTATTTCAATTCATGGAGCAATTATTCCCATGATTCTGGATGAAAAAGAAAGGGGAAGAATTGTGTCTTGACTTTTTAAATATGTTAGCATCTAATTTTACCTTCAATGAGCTCAATTCTAATTTGAAATACATGGCTGCACATTGCTATATATCTTGAATTATTTGCCACTGTGTATTCATGCACCAGTGCATTAGTGGATTTTTCATAGATTTTTTTTTTAAACATGTGTGGTGGTCACTCCAAATACTGTATTTCAACTAACTTGGGTTCCTAGAAAAACCAGTTGACTTTATTTGGCTATCTCTCATTTATTTATGGTTTATACTTCCCTTGAATATAGTAATTGCTTTCCCTACAGAGAATGGCACATGTACAAATAATTCCAGTGCCTTCTCCACACATAAGCAGTAGTATTTGCTACTGAGTCTGGTGTGAAGGAGCTATGTGTAGAGGACTGTGTAGATTTCTCTGTGTCATTCTTAGGCAGATTTCAGAAAAAGTCTGGCAAATCATTAAATATAAGTACTAAAAGACTTAATGATCTCTTTGCCTAATCTTTTCATTTTGCACATTGATTTCATTCACTCCGAAAATATAATTGATATGTCCTATGTCACAGGGATTGTGCTAAGCACACAGAGGGTACAAAACTGAGCTAAAACAATTTCACTAGATCCTCATGGAGTTTTGAGTTTAGTAGGAGAAAACAGAATTCATCAATAATCCCAGATAGCAATGTACCATAATGAAATGTGATAGTGCTTCAAAGGAAGGGTATGAAAGACCTAATCTAGTTAGGAGTCACCAAAGAAGTGCCATTGGAGCTGAGAATTAGAGGATGAGTAAGAGATAGACATAGCCCTGGTGCAAATGTGAGATAAGATTGCTCCAGGTTGCTTAACAGTAAGCTCAAAGACCTAGCAACAGACGATGCATGGTTAAACTCCAAGAGTGAGGAGGAGAGAAGGATGAGATGTGGCGAAAGCTGTTAGCAGAAACCAGCCATATGGCAGGTTCACAGTTTTGGTTTTTTGGTTTTTTTTCTTTAAGTGACTCAAACAGAGGAAGTGTTTTATCCAGTGGTTCAGGATACTTAGTGGCTGATCGAGGAAGAAAACAACGATCCCTGTATTTCCATCAGCACACTAATGTACCAACCCATCTGACAAACTTTGCCAGTGGTCCAAAGACTCCAAGAAATGAATGGGATTTAATCTGTGGTGACCCATTTCTCCCATAATAATCTAAATGGGTCCAGTGTTCTTGGCATAGTAACACATTCATAGAATGGAACTACTATAGGTCAAATTAAATGAATAAACCACTCTTAAAGGTCAAGAATATAATCTAAGTTTAGGGACTAAACTGAAAAAAAATGATGTATAAGCAGCAAAATTTACATCTTTGTAAATTTTTATTTACATCTTTATTGAAAAGCCATAATTCAATGCAACTTTCTTGATATTTTATCCGTGTTTTAGAAGCATCGTAGTGTGAACAAATGAAACTGTACACACAGGCACACACACAGAGTAACATCTTTAGGGACAGATAGACATAAATTGAAAAACACCTCCAGGTATTTGTTGATTGTGACTTGGGCAAGCTGCTTACTCTCTGATCTTTATTCTGCATCTGAAAATTGAAGGTAATTATATGAATCTCATAGGGTTATTGTGAGAATTAAATAATACAAATAAATCTCTAGCTTAGATATCTGGAATCCAGTTATTCCTCAATGAATTTTTATTCTATTCTAGTTAAATTTGCATACTTTTCTAACCAAGCAGAGTGAAAACTAAAAGATCAAATTGAATCTCATATTCATCTAAGGTCTCAGAAATAAGATATACTGTGATTAATGTAGTCTCTGTTTTTAGTATAAGACTGATAGGTATCAGTCAAGTGGCCTTAAAGTATGCTGTGGTAACAACTCAGAAATCTCAAGGAATTAAACTAACAAAATATTAGTTTCTCACTCATCTCCAACATAGTTGGCTGAGTACATCTGTTTCACAGAGTCATTCGAGGATCCAGGCATGTGGGGTCCATTTTGACATGTACACAGCAGGGGGGAAAAGAGCTGCAGAATTTCACACTGGGTTAAAAGTGATTTTAATCATTTCTTTTCAGTCACAAGACCATATCCCATTTCTAAGGGATTAGGAAATACAATCCTACCAAGGTTCAGGAGACAGAGATTTGGCAAACAAGGCAATGTGACTATCATAATCTGTCCTTCCAGATATCAAATACTCAGTATCCTCATTGTGCTCAGAATACCCTCAACCCTTCCCCCAAGACAACATCAGTCAGGGTCATCAGGCTCATTGTGAAGAATCTCTGGGTATTGGACAGTCATCTCAACCTTAGGCTCATGTAGGATTTGTCTTGATCTGAACCTAAAAAAGATGAGTTAGTTGATCTCTCACACACATAATGTGAAGTTATAGAATAGGGACAGAATTGCCAAAATGAACCCCATGATTTGGAAAGAGGAAGGCAGTTTTGCAATCCCACCCAGTAGACATTTTGAAGAGTACCTAGGCAAGGGGTGGGCTGTGTTGCTTGACTAGGGACCACCCCAGTTCTGCTCATTATCCGTATCCTTTGTTCTGTTTGGCTTCTAGCTTCACCCTATGGAAGGTGCTTTATTTTTCTTTACCTTCCTTGGCAATATATGAATGAAGTCTTGGCAATTTCCTAAATACAGTTCACATATGTAACTGTTTAGGGGACAGCGGTGGTTTTTTTGTTTTTCAGAACTCGGGATTAAACCCAGGGAAACTTTACCACTGAGCCAAATCTCCAGCCTTTTGTGTTTGTTTGTTTGTTTGTTTGTTTTTGACACAGGATTTTTCTAAGGGGCTGAGTCTGACCTCAAACTTGGAATCCTCTTACCTCAGCCTCCAAAGTCACTGGGGTTACAGGCATAGACTGCCAACCCTGGCAACAGTGGTGGTTTTAAGTATCTAATTGTCATCCAACCCTTTTAAAGGCCGGTAGATCTTTTGGAAATTATGTCTAGAAAACAGCTGTTTTCTTATTTTTCCATCCATTCCCTGGCCAATGACCATGTTTCTTCTCTGTATTTCTTAGGTTGCTTTTTCCTTGTTTTCTTGGGCCCATCTCTCTCTCTCTCTCTCTCTCTCTCTCTCTCTCTCTCTCTCACACACACACACACACACACACACAAATAATCTTTATATATACTTGTGTGTGTATCAAGCTTTTATAGGAAAGCTCATTTTCATTCTTTTCCTTGAGTGAAAATTCCCTGGGTATCTCATCCTGAATTGAAACTTTTTCAAACTCTGTATGAAATTACTTATAGAAGCCAAAGTTTTAATTTTGTCTTTGCACTAGTTGAGTTTTAGTTTACCCTTTTTGCTCAAAATTCTCAATTTCATCTTTTATCAGGTAGGGTTGAAAAAAAGCATCCTTTCTAACAGGGTTGCACCCCACCCCCAGATTTCTGGACTCCATTTCCTTTCAATCCTCCTTACAAATGGGCAATTTTTTTAGAGATCATCTCCTCCCCCCCTGGCCCCCAGAACTTGCCAAGTGCTGTCTACAGCAACCATTACACTATCAACAGTCTGCTTTCCAACCTCTTCCATTGGAGGTGGAAGTTCATTAAATAACTGATTAGGCTTCCAAGTGAAGAGAAAATTGTTTCAGCAAGTGATTTTCCACACCACAGCATGCATGTCTATCTTTTTACCACCTCATACCAGTCTCTTTGTCATCAGCCAATGGATTTTTTTGGTACCAATGCCTGTATCAGGTTAAACACTCACAAAAATCTCAAAATACTAGCAACTTATTTAAGTAGAGATTGGCTTTTGTTTTTTCCCATGTCACATGTCTTCAGCAGGTTAACTGGGGATCTGTTCCATGTCTTCTTATTCTTGAACTCAGATTGATAGGCATTCCACTATCTGGCATGTCACCGTTGCCACGGCAGGGGAGAAGAAAATTTCACACTGACTCTTGAAGCTCCTGCCCTAAGTTAAAACATCATATCATCAAAAGCAAATGAATTAGCCACATCTAACTCCATAGTAGATGGGGAAAGTGATACCTCGGAAAGAAGATAATCAAACTATTTATTTAGTAGCCTGTCTGAGTCCATTTTCTGTTGTTGGCAACTGAATATTACAGACTAGCCAAATTATAAAGAGACTTATTTTAGCACATAGTCCAAAGTCAAGGTCAAGAGTCCACTCTTACCAACAGAGAATAGACCTGCTTACCATCAGAGAACAGAGTCCCAAGGCAGGGCAAGGCATCACATGGTGAGAGATGGTGCACATATGTGCTCTAGTCTCTTTTCCTTTTCTTATACAGCCACCAGTGTTCAACCCTGGGGACTCCTTCCTGATGACTTTATCAAATCCTGATTACTCAAAGGCCCCACCTCCAAACACCAATGTCAACATTAAATTTCAAAAGGGTTTTTGGAGGAGACAACCCATATTCAAACCCTAATGATTTCAACAGGGCACCCTTAGGTGCAACACATACTAGGTCCACTCTTCTTGTCACATGCAAATGTTCTCATTCCCTCAACAAAATGTTATTAGAATAGAGAGCATTCTTGGCATCTTTTTACATTTCTTGCCTTGGTATGACTTCATTGTCAGGACTGATATTTATTCTCACATGATTAGATGCCCCTGCATTAAAGGAAAAGTTTAGAAATTCATTCCCAATATTATCGAGACTGTTACTGCTTATATAGACTTATAATTCTTCTATTATTATCATTTCACATTTTGATCCCCCTCAAATAATTTAAAGATGTTTATATAGTCTTCACTACTTCTACAACTTATTGCATGTAAACCATTATACAGAATAATATATATTACTATATATAATAAAATATATATATAATTCTAAATATAAATTATATAGATTCAATTATCATAGAACCAAATGGGTTTATCAGCAAGACATCATTTAAAAAAAAAAGAATGGGGCGGGGGATGTGGCTCAAGTGGTAGCGCGCTCGCCCGGGTTCGATCCTCAGCACCACATACAAACAAAGATGTTGTGTCTGCCTAAAACTAAAATAAATAAATAAATAAATATTAAATAAATAAATAAAAAAAAGAATGAATGTGACTTTACAGTGACAGCAACAACAAAGGAAGATAATTCTGCCTAGTGACTATTATATGCAAATATCCAAAAAAAAAATTAAGGCAAAGTGCAAATAAACATACTGCTCTTTTCCAAAACAATGAGATGACCTATAATGTTGTCGGTAACCAAACCTACCTTTCATGAATATCCAGCTAGCTAAAATTTGGGGTTTAGTGTATAACACTCAAAATGACTGCACTACTGGGAATGGTATGATCACTCTGCGAACCACACCTTAATATTCATTAAATGCTTTTCATGGTGCAAACAGCTGTGCCTCATAGAAGATACCTTCAGGGCCTGGCCACATTTAGCTGGCATTAGGATGCTTTGGTGAAAGGAGGGGGGCCGAGCTCTGTGCCTGGATGTCAAGGCAAGCTACCGCTCCTCTCAGCGTGTTCTAATTATTAATCCTCCTGACATGCCTTGTTTGGTTATTAAGTCTTAATTTATTAAAGACAAAAAATTAAGATTGAATTCCAGTTATTTAGCTAGAACAATAATCATTGTGAGTTTCAAAGACTAAAATGTTCCCATATTTTTATGTTGAGAACCGCAAAGCACTTTCAAAAAACCCTACTGCTAAGGCAATGATGTATCACTTTCACTTTCATTATATGTTTTTAATCAGAGCGTGACTTCACACTAGACAAAGCGATGCTTTATGCATGGTCTCACTTGTTTTTGCTAAAATCTTTTGACATGATTAATTTTACTTTAATGCTTTTGTCTTGTTGTAATGGTAAGGATGATGGGTATAAACCAGGCAAAAATACATGCTTTTCTATTATAATGCCTCTGAGCATTAAAAATATCTTAGATGAAAGGGAAAAAAAATCACAGGAGACTAGTCCGACTGGAATTAAATTTCTTGCTACCTGAACACAGAGTACATGAGATTTTTAAAAAAATTGATTCAGTCATTGTTTTTAGTTTTATTTTTGGTATTTTTATAGCAATTTATTCATCTGTATGATTAGATCTGAAGAGGAGGAGCGAGATCGTAGCTCATGGATTTCTTGATCTCATTTGTTGCTTTGCAGCATTACCTCCTCCACGGTGTTAAGAGATCAAAATATTAACCAGTTCTAACCAATGTGTATCTTGGCTATAGCTTCTCCAGGGTGATGGCAGGCCTTGGATATGGGCTAATATTCTCAGTTGTACAGATTTGCAGTTCGAAAGAATTGCATGGAATAAATACCCTTTGTCCAATTTATAGAAAAGCAGTTACATAGAATACTTTGACAAGAAAACAATAGACCATTCAACAAGTGAGACGCATCTTGTGAGCAGCTGTCAAAAGTATCAATTCTACCATATCCACTTTTTCTTCTTCCATTAATAAATTATGGTGTCACTTATCTGTACTGCAAGAGTAGGACAGCTTCCTTTCTTCTACACAATCTGTCTGCTTGCTTTACTTGCCTCCTGGATAAATCCTATTCCAATAAAAATGTCATTCGTCACTATCCAGTAGCACTGTAGGCAGTGACCGAGGTGTTTTCTCTTCGTGCAGTTCAACATGGTAGCCAACAGCCACATGTGGCTACTGAGCACACTAGATGAGGCTAGTAGGATTGAGAAACTGAATGTCTAATTGGTTTGCATTTTAATGAATTTAAATTTAAATCACCCGCTATAGCAAGCGGCCTCCTGTCAACAGCACAGCTCTAAGTAGTACAAAGAGATTTGTTCACACTTACATGGGGCGCTGCCTGCCATTCCTAGCCTGGTGGGCCAAACCTATTCCCTTGGAGGAAAGAAAAAAAAAGAAAGGAAAGAAAGGTGACACCCTACCCCTACCCCAGTGAAACACCCAAATTCAAAGAACACCCAATGAACCACGCATCACAAATGAGCCTTGTTCTAGTTACTAGATTTTCACCTTTGGGCTTCTCTTTCCACAGACTTCATCTTTGTCATCTAGTTTTCGTGGTATGTTCGTTTGCCAGGGCTGCCATAATAATCCACCAAAAATCAGATGGCTTAAAACAACAAAAAGATATTCCCTCACAGTTCTGGAGGCTAGAATCCTGAAATCAGAGTCTCGGCAAGGCCATACTCCCTCCCAAGGAGAGAAGCCCAACTTGCTTCTTTCCAGTTTCTGATGGTTCCAGGCAATTCTCAGTGTCCTGAGGCTTACAGTGTCATTGATCCAATCTCTGCATCTTCACCGGGTTCCTTCCCGGTGTCACTTCTCTGTGTCTCTGCATCTAAATCTTCTCCTCCTTTTTCTTAAAAGAACAACTATCCTTTGTTTCAGGGCCCTCCCTAACCCAGTATGACCTCACCTTTCCTTGGTTCTATCTGCAGAGACCCTATTTCCACAAATAAGACAACATTTACAGATATTGGGGTTAAGGATTTGATCTTCCTTCTTCCTTCCTTCTTTTCTCGGGGACACAATTTAATTCACTGTACATAAACAATGCCACACGTAAAGAAAAGAGCATCACGAAATTCTAGGCACTTCGCTTGCATTTATTCATCTCATTTTCACAATAGCCTTCCACAATATATACATTATAATAATAATGAAGTAATTATATAATATAAAATTATTATATACTAATAATAACATGCATAACTATCGAGTCTACTTCAGATGAAGAAATGGAGGCACAGAGACATGAAGCAATTTGCTCAAGGTCACACAGATGGCAGATGGCAGAACCCCGGTATATACCAAATAGAGTTCCAAAGTCTGTACTCATTGCTGCTTCTCATTACTCTGGTAATAGCAGAGTGCATTTTATAAGAAGAGTTAGAGGTGAAGCAAGACTAGATAAGCTACTTCAGCATTTTATGCAGAATAAAACTGAATATCCTCTGCACAAACAGAATATCCTAATATTGTAAATAGGCATATTTATGGGTTGAACCTTCCAATATCACTTTGTTTTTGTTTTGTTGATAGTTTTTACAGTGCTGAAGATTGAATTCAGGAGATCCCGCAAGCTAGGCAAGGGCTCTACCTCTGAGCTATATCCTAGTTCTCTCCTTGGTTATTAATTGAAGATTGAAGAAAGACTATGTCCGTGGGTTGTTTTCTGAATGAAATTATTTTAGGATGATATAATCTTCACTTTTAGAGGACTGGCAACCTACACCATTGCTTTCTGGGTCTACTTCCTTCTTCAAAAACTGGTAGCCAGGCGTGGTGGTGCACACCTGTAATCCCAGAGACTCTGGAGCCTGAGGCAGGAGGAATTTGGGTTCAAAGCCAGCCTCACCAAAATCCAGGCTCTAAGCAACTCAATGAACCCTGTCTCTAAATAAAATGCAAAGTAGGCTGGGGGTATGATTGAGTACCCCTGAGTTCAATCCCCAGTACCCTCTCCCCAAAAAAGAAAAACACAACAATAAGAACCTAGTGACTATGAGATTTTTATACCAAGATGTGATTTTTCTGAAGGGGGGAAGCTGGGCACTATGCTGTCGCTTGTCCATCTCATGCTGTACCAATGACACAGTGGTACCCTTGCTGTGTTACGTTGGTCAACCTCAGATCTTTGTTTTCTGTTCATTCATAAATTTGCTAGAAGTTTTTCATTACTATAACCACTAACTTTACCAAATATCAGTAGCAGCTCTTGTGTGTGCATAAATATTTATGGGATTAAATTACTTCTTCCATGTTAGAGTTTTCATTTAAAAAAAAAAAAACAACTAAGGCATCTCTTTTTTTTTTTTGGGGGGGGGGTGGGTACCAGAAGAGATTGAACCCAGAGGAGCTTAACCACTGACCCACTTCCCCATCCCTTTATATATTTAATTTACAGATAGAGACTTGCTAAGTTCGTTAGCACCTTGCTAAGTTGCTGAGTCTGGCTTTCAACTTGCAATCCTCCTGCCTCAGCCTTCTTGAGCCACTGGGATTATAGGCACTGTCACCATGCCTGGTTTGTCTTTATTCTTGTTGAAAATCTAAGTTATTTTCCTCACCTGAATAGTAATCAAAAAAGGTATGTGCAGATGAATTAAGCGGAAGTAGAATGGTTCTGAGTGTTCAGTTTTATCATTAAATTTGCAAAGGTTTGATAGACTATATTGTGTTTGTCACAAATAAATACAAGTAGATTTCTAGATCTACTTCAGAGTACAGTCCATGATGGTTCTTAAAACTGATTGTGCTTCCAATGTCCAGCTCATGGGTGGATCTCTGAGCTGAGATTTCATCTTCTGTGCCTTGCTGTAGCTGGTTTCAGTCCTGCACTGAAAAGTCTGAGTAGACATGACACATACATACTCTGAGTTTGGTGCTATGGAGCATCTTCCCTAGACAGAATAACTTCTCTTGACCTTCAGATAAAATTTAAAATTCCTATACTCTGTTTTTCAAAAGAAAAAGAAGAAGAAAATGCTCATCTTTTAAAAGAAATGGCTCTTGTTCCTTTTACCCCCCCCCCCAAAAAAAGTAGCCATTTATAAATATGATAGTCAATGCCTGATCCGATCATGGCTATATGAAGCCAAGGGTAAGAGTTCCATTCTCTGTATAGCTCCAATGGCTTCCCGTAGAGGGATGTTCTTTTTCTAAGCCACAGGCTGCACCTCAACCAGCTTCTTATAAGCATAGTGACTCTTGATAACAGAAGTCCATTGAGAGAAGGGATAGAATGATGCAAATCCATTAACACCACTGGAACACGACATTGGTTCTTCAGAAAGTGGGTTAGTGGCAAAATTCTCATGCATGTTGCTTCCTTAAGTAGAACTGATGGGGGCAGAGAGAGCATATAGTAGTACCATCTGAGGTCTTTTCAGTTTTACTGTTTTGCAGAGTATGATATGTTACTTGAAAGAATATAAATGCATGAGTATAAACATATTTCCCAGAAGCAATTTCTATGCCAACTTTTCCTTTTGAGAAAATATGTTAGTAGCTGCTGTTTATCCAGGTGTCAGCAAACTTTTTCTGTGAGGAGCCAGGTAGAAAATATTTGAGGCTTTGCACCCATAAGGTCTCAATTGCAACTACTTAACTCTACCATAATAGAGCAAAAGCAGCCATGGACAATACACAGATGAATAAGCATGGCTAGGTTCCAATAAAACTTTATTTATAAAATGGGCCAAGCCCTGGATTTAGTCAGCAGTCCCTGGTTTGCAAACTCTTGCATTCTTTGGATTTATCTATATTCATAAATCATACCACCTCAAAGTAAAATGACACTTGTAGTAATACAGTAATAATGGACCTTTATTGGATAAGCCCTTTACCTATATGAACTCATTTAATCCTCACATAAACCATGTGGTGCAAGTTCCACAAGGATTCCCATTTTATAGAGGAGAAATCCAAGAGATGAAGATGTACAATAGTTTGTCCAACACCATGAGTAAGAAGCTCAACCAAATTGTGAACTCAGATAGTGTTGTTCTAGAGTTAGAAGCCATAAGTCATAAGTTATACCAGTGCTCAGAGAATATTTTGTGACCTTCATCTTTAATTTCAGAGACAGATGCAGTTCTGAATGTAGAAAGAACACTATCTATCTGCAACGTGAAAACAGAGGTTATGTGTGCTTCGTTGGCTAGCTTAACTTCCCCATGCCCTACTCATAGGACATGTTCCCAAGACAAAGGACAATGTTGAATCAGAGGATTAGTGCTCATGTTGCTGCCAGGGCCACAGACAAATACAAAAGGAGGCAAACAATGAACATTAGCTCATTAGCCTTGGAGCCCTCCGGTAGGTATATACAGATTGTGCTGGTACAACATGAATACTCCAAAGATATGTCCATCTCCCAAATATGTATTGTTAGATTGTTCTGCTTACCTTAAATTCTGTCTTTGAACTTGTACATATCTATTGCATAAAGGAAGCATATTTGAGGACTTAAAAATGCAAAAGGATTGAGATATTAAAAGGCAAGGAAGGGGAACTTTTATTTTAGCAACACCAAAATGGCAATGGACATTTTAGCTGAGCAATGATTGTGTGTCCAACATTCTGCTAAACACACTACAAACATCTTGTTGTTTAGTGCCCATAACTCTGATATCACTACCCTCATAAGAATGAAAAAAAAAAAAATAACCCTTGTTAGAAGGACTCAATAACTTGCCCAAACTTACACAGTTAGTACATATGTGAGTTCATATTCTAAGGCCTGAACTTTGTGCTTCAAAATCCAGAAGATTAACCACTGTACGACACTGTCCATTGTGGTTCTTTGTTTACCTCCAATGGCTTGAGGCCGACACAGATGAAGAACTGCTGTATGTGAGACCTCATGCTTTGTGCTTTGCATGATATCTCATTAAATACTCAGAGTAACAAGGTGAGATCAATGTCATTATGCCCCCATTTTATTAATGAGAAAACCAAGGTCAAGGGATATGTCCACAATAGTTCATGATGGAGTCAGATTGTGAGCCCAGGCAACTGTCATCAAAGCCTGCCTCCCACCAGTACTGCATTGCTTTCATTTAATGCCTACGATTTCAAGGTCAAGAGTGAACACATATGAAGGCCCTCTAGGAGAAAGGAGGTTTACTTGTTTATTTATAGCTTTTATCTGCATAACTACTCTGGGTAAAATCCCTTTGTCATCTTCGTTGTTGGAAAGCACTTTCAAGGCAATCATTCATTGGATCCCTAATAATAACCCTGTGAGATAAACAGGTCACCATTTATTATCCTTATTTGACATAAGAGGAAACTAAAGTTCAGAGCGGTTAAGTGACTTGTCAAGGTCACACAGTAATTGATGAATTTGTGACTCAAACCTGTGGCTTCTGACCTAATTTAGTTCAGTGTTCTTTCTATTAATCTATGTTCTATGAAACCTTATTAGGAGTTCTTTGACCTGTAACTGACATCATTTGATCTCTTTCTAACATGATTTTTTTTCCCAACTGGATTACTTAGAAAAGTATTTATATATCAGAAGCTTTTAAGTCACTCTAGCCATTGTGAATGGAAAACAATGTAATTCTCTGTTTGCAAATAATGCAGAAATGAGAATGCACATAGGCCATATGAAAATAAGACACATTGGTGGTGTATAGCCTGGAGTTCCAACAGGAAACAGATGGCCTCATGCGATAGGAAGAGAGTAAGAGATGTGGGCAACAGAGAAGAACATTGCAAGGTATTGTGTACCCTTCTCCCTATTCCTGGCCCCAGTGGCAGCACCTGTAAGACACTATTACCATCGTAATCCTGAAGGGCAAAGGAGGTGGAAAGTTATTAGAACCGGTCACAGAGAGTGTCAACTAATAGGAGCTTCATTCAAAGAGGACAGCCTACACTAGCCCAGAAAAAGAAAGTCAGGGGAGTAAGTACCCGTACTTCTAGTAAGACACTAGAAGAAAGGGGGCACCTCAATGTGGTCAGTGCCATTGGGTGTCTTAAAGAACAGAGCAGGGTCAAGGTGAGGAGCACGGATCCACAGGGGCAATCAGAAGATGCCCAGCACACTTGGATGGGTATTTGTGAACACTGTGTTTTGTGAGAGACGAAAATCAACAATTGATGTGTCAAAATGCATCTCCATTTTCAGTCTGTGGAAACAGGAAAATCTTATTTGGCTCACTCAAGCTCCTTAAAACCTGAACCATTCTAGATTTTTCTATTGGGTCCCACTGGCCTGATACCATGATACCAAATAAAAATAACTGGAGTGAAAGCAGGTAGCAGGGGCAGAGAGGATGGCATGATCCTACCACACCAGCAAATGAGCCCATGAATAAAGGGGTAACCAAAGTTATCCTGGGCCCATCCTGTGCAGTGAGGATGACTACTTTTTTTTTTTTTAGAACAATGTTGCTTTTCTCTTCCATCATCATTTTCTTTGCCAATTGAATGCAGTGTCTAGGGTACAGCATGTGCTGTGCACACATTAATGAGCATAGACTGAACACGGGTGGTTTGCTTCACCATATCAGAAGGAGCAAGTGGCACTTCTCGTGAGAGTAAACACCATTGTTTCTTCAGTGTGATCCCTTCTGGACCCCATGATTTCTTTATTTGCAGAACACAGCTCTCCCACATGTTGTGACATTTGTCCAGGTTCAAAAAAGTTCTTTTTGGTTAAGCTTCTCCCTCTCTCTCTTCCTCTCTCTCCCCTTCTCCATTTATTATGCATATCAACTTGGACTTGAGTAATGATACAGATTTGAGCTGGGGCTTCCTGATGGCCACCAAATGCAAAAGGAAAAGCTAGGGCCAGAAGGATTCTCAGGGTGAGCCATGCTGTCTATTATTTGAGTCAGATGGGTATTTGCAGATCTCAGCAAGTAAGCAAATGGGTTCACTGTGATCACTCTTCACAAAGGTTTCCTCAAACTTGTGCACACTGGAGAGTTAAAGGTTCTTTTTTGTTTTTGTTTTTGGTGCTGGGGATTTAACCCAGGGGTTCTTAACCACTGACCTACATCCTTTTTTTATTTAAGACAGGGTCTCAATAATTTGTTTAGGGCTTTGCTAAGTTGCTGAGGCTGGCTTTGAACTTGTGATCCTCCTGCTTCAGCCTCCCAAGTCTCTGGAATGACAGGCATGTGCCACCATGACCAGCTAGAGAATTAAAATTCTAACCTTCTTCACCACATACAGATTTTCAAATTGGCAACTAAGTGAAAAACAGTCATGTAAAAAGAAAATGTCTTAGGAAGAGTTTGATGAATTAGCCATTTTACAAAGAATGTATCCAGGTTGCGGGAGAGCATCCCTTCCCGTGAGAGAACAGAAAACAGGTAGAAAGGTAAATGGACCAAATGCTCAGTGAGCATTTGAGAAGTCAAAATGAATAATTTTTTAATGAATATTGTTAACTTAATCAAATCTAGATTGAAAGCCATTCTTTTCCTTTCTTTTGTCCCTTAAATAGAGGGAGGAGCATACCTCTTCATTCTATACTCTCTTATGACGCAGGGCACCAGGGCTGGTGACAGATGCTACATGTCCCCAGCCTCTCTGACACGGCATCAAGGTGAGCATCACTCTGCAGTCTACCAATAAAAGCTCAGGTTTCCTCGCAGCAGGATTTCAAATGTGGGTTTTTGTCCCTTTGCTGTGTTCTGACTGCTAATGTTATCTTAGTGTCCAGAGACTTGGAACTGAAGGTGTCATTGCTAGAGAAGCTCAGAAATAACCAGTCTCAGAGCTGAAAGGAAAGTGAGAGAGCAAGAGACAGGCAAGCAAGAAATGAAGGATGGAGACCAGGCAGAGATCCACACCAAAGTTTATTTGTCAAAACTGACCAAATAAAGGCCATCTCTCTACGGAGAGGAGAGGGGCCTAGGTGTACTTTTCATCTGGCCTCTTTGCCATCTTACCTTCTCCTCTATTTTTGTTGGTAAAACCAACTTGAAAAGGATGCTCTTAAAATACATGTGCTTCCAGGGGACAAGAGGAAGAAGTTGAGGAAAACGAGAGTCATGGCCATCATTAAATTGCGTGAGGAAGCTTGGTGGGCCTGGTACAGAAATCGTGAAGAGTGCTGTTTCATGTGGCGATGACTTCTGGCCCAGAGAGAATCCATTTTGTACTCGTAGTACTAATAATGTAGGATATTGATGTTGATAGTGTATATCTAAAAAAGTCAGATTTATCTGATTATTATCTTCTTACTCATCAAATACAACTTGAGAAATAATGCACTTTCCCAGGTACCCTCTTGAGTGTCTTTTTTTTTTTTCCATATATCCTTAAAGCAACAGTGTTTGGCAAAATGTCGTCCAAGCCCTCTTCTTAGCCTGAATACTCTTTCTGTGCCAAAACATCCCATAATAGATGATGCTAATCTGTGTTTCCTTCTAGCCTCTCCCAGTCAACAAACGACTATATTTCTGTCTGCCTCCTGAACATCTCCACTTGGCCTTAAAATCTTTATCTAGCTTTCAAAGCCATTGTTTTTATTGTTCTTTATTGACAAAGATGACATTTTTACCTCCCCAGCCTGAAAGCTTAAGTGTTATCCATGACCCTTCCTCTCCTCTAACACCCTCCTCAGCCCATCAAAAAGTGCTGTCACTATGATCTTCTGTACCCATTCTACTCCGTGTCCTCTTCTCCATTCACCCTGTCAATCCCAAATGGGGAATCGCTGAATGAATCCCAGACAAGCAAGATGAAACCCAACTCTTTAGCAGGACTTCTAAAGCCTGCCTCCCAGATCGACTTTCTGCTATTTCTCTGTGCCCACACAGTTTCCTCCTGTTTTTCCAAACTACACACAATTCCCTGCAATGTAATCTTTTGCCCTCTCCTCTGCACAGAATGTTCTTCGGTTCTGCTTAATTCCACTCACAATCAGGCTTCATGCTAGAAATTTTGGATACAAATAAGACATGGCCTGTACTATTAAGGTCTCTCCAATGTTCACAGGAAGCACAAATGAATCAGTTCTATATAAAGCCATAGGCCAGGATAAAAGTAGGTACAGAGTGCTAAGAGGGCACATAGTGTTATACCTACCTGATTATGCATGTCCTTCTGACCAAGCACCACGGTAGCTCCTGAGCCACCTCTAACAAATTGTCACCACCTTCTTGGGGCTGTTTCAGTACCCTGCCCATCCTTACCTTAGAAAGCTTATTATTTTGTGCCACATTATTTAAATGCCCAATTTTCTAAACTTAAAGCAAGGATATTATGCCTTTTTAATCTTTATAGCCACCGTGTGTCAAGTACATGCAGTAATTATTGAAGAAATGAATGAACAGTCCCTAAACAGGTTAAGTACCCCCCACAATCAATAAAGTGTCATTGAAGTCAGTATGCTTTCACATCTTACTTGTATGGTGATGAAATTGAGTGAGTGATAATCAAATCATTTGATATATATAAAATGTTATGGAGTAAGGCCTACAAATGCTATTAATAATGAGAGAAGTATCCATGTATAAATTTTTCCTGACCTTTGGTTCATAAGTGGATTTATGAGATAAAGACATCTTATTTATAGCTCAAGTTCAAAAACCTTGAGTAAGCCTTTAAAACGTATGCTTCCCTATTGACTGTCTACTAAGTGCTTACTGTCATTGCACAGAATAGGCATTAACTAAATATCTGCTCAAAGTGTGTGTTTCCATCAAATTCTGGCACAATGTATTACAAATTTTGATGCAACTCACAGGTGCTATTTTTGCAAAAAATATTCATGAACTCTAGACTGTGCCAATATTTTGACTATATCACTGTAAAGATGCAAAAAGATTAAAAAGAGTGTGAGCTTATTTTAGTGGCTATGAAATATTGAAGTTATTTTCTAAAGTCTAATTAGTGTCACGAATCAAAAGACATTTTAAATTTAAAAATTATCTTTCTGTGTAAAAAAAAAGTGCTTAGATTAAGATACATGACACCAAATATTCCAAACTCATTGTATTTAGTAAAAAATGTCACCTCTTCCTAATCAGTTTTTTAGTATGTTTACCCATTTTGTTTACTTGTATAGGCTTTTTTGCTAATCATTAGCAAGGTTAGCTTGTTCAGTAACTCATTTCTATGGTCATGCCTTTGATTGTTTCAGCCTTAAATTTATGGGGAAAATTCCCATCTACCATACAGAAAATAGGTAGAAAACTCCCTTGTCAACTGGAAAGTGACATACAAATGTGATGCAGTCTTACTGTGCCTGGCAAAGAGAGAACAACAAGAGCAAGGGCAAAATGTGACATTGCATTTTAAACTTAGGAAATTGCAAAGAATTGGGAAATGCCAAAAGGTGAGCTGAGATCAGGTATAAAGGATTATACGAAAACCGTTTGGATTTTATTCTATAGTCAGTGGGGAGTCACCAGATACCTTTGAGCAGGGAACTAACATAATTAAATCTGTGCTTAAAAAGCTAATTTAGGATGAATTGGAAAAGGAGAGATTGGAGCCAGGTTACCCATTCATTGCATAACTCAGGGCAAGGGATAATAAGGATCTGATTTACAGTGATGACTATGGAAATCATCAAAAAAATCCTGAATTTAAAATACATTTCGTAAATGTGAATGTGCAACTGATGTGATTCTGAAATTTGCATTTGGGGTAAAAATGGGAGTTCATAACTCACTTGAATCAAATGTATGAAAGATGATATGTCATGAGCTTTGTAATGT
Organism: Marmota marmota marmota; assembly: GCF_001458135.2. Lineage (NCBI taxonomy): Eukaryota > Metazoa > Chordata > Mammalia > Rodentia > Sciuridae > Marmota > Marmota marmota. The sequence continues at coordinate 32,721,605 of NW_025999990.1, forward strand.
TTTGGAACAACCAATAAAAAAAATAAAATGCATTTTGTACATAGAGTTAAACAATGCTTGCCAATTTTAGGAGTTAGGAGGTAAAAGACAGTCTGGTGTGGTTGACAAATTGAGTTGACTCCATTGATCAGAAAATCAAACCAAGGAAGATATATACAATTATAGAAGGATAGAATGGATTTAGTCCTGAACATGTTGAGTTGAGGGGTCTATACTTCCTAACCAGCCTTGTGCCTGTTACACTAATAGGTGTTCAATAAGTACTTTTCGAGTGTATCAATAAAGGAAGGAGGAATTATAGGTTAAGTTATTTGAGGGACATTATACAGATAGAACACAAAAATATGACAGAGGAAGAGATCAGAAGTACAAACTCGGAAGTCAGCATGTGTTTAGGTAGCACCAGTGAGATCTGTAAGGGAGGAGAGTTAAGTAAGAGGGCTAATGGCAGCTGTAAGGAAACAGGATTATGTGTGTCTGATGTCTGGCAAAGGGTAGGCCTCAATAAGTAATTATTCCTTGAATGAATGAATACGTGAATATCAACTTTTCAAGAGTAGATGAAGAAAGAGATGAAGTTAAGGAAGCTAAAAGCCTCACCATTTATAACATTTTAACCTTAATCATCCCTTCCTTCCACACACAAAATAAAATTCAAAGATTTTTTTCATAGCTGATACTTGATCAATTTATTTGCACTTACCACTGCCCTCTGGTTTGATCCACTCTCTGAAGAATTAAATAACCAAAAGACAGGCTGAAAGGAGGTTAATGCTGGAGAAGATATGAACCAGACCACTGGTCATTGAGTAATTATGAGTTAACTATATTTTTTAAATATAGTCATCCTTTATCATTATAGCTGAAGAAAATCTTGTTCTCAGTCAATAAAATTTTTTCCCTTAAAATTACTTCTAAATGTCAGATGAATGTAATTCAAAGAATGAGAACATAAAATTAGTGTCTGTTTTCAAAAGCACCATTAAGGCCTTTCAGTAATTTCACTGACTTTTGAGATTTTCCAATTGAAAATCTACCTATAGGCATTTTTGTTCCATCTCATTATTGTGCAAGGAAATGGACTTTGAGCATCTCTTCATGGCTGCAAGGCCCTGATTGGCTTGAATGCTCTTTTCCTGACAAAGGATGTGCACACTGATTTGCTACAGTGTCTTCTGTTAAGGATTCGGAGAGTTAACCGCTGCTTGATGATGAGCTATAATTCATATAGGACTAGGTTAAGATGACAAGAACGAGTGGAATATATGTTAAAACTGCCTACTCAAAATAGATCATATTTAAATATATGTGCATTTGCAAAAAAAAAAAAAAAAAAATCCGAGAGAGACTTTAAGTTGAAGAAGACCTTTTTCTTCAACATCATTACAATGTTTGCTTCTTTACTTACAGAATTTAAATGAATTCAGTAAAAAGTGAAAGTTATGCTAATGCTACTAAAAACACATCATTCATAGACACATGCCTATGTTTTTATAAAATGTGAGAGACCACTTTAAGGAATAGGACTTTACTCTGTTAACGTCTTCTCTAAAATGTTTATTTCTTAAAGCAACTTACCATTTAAAAACTGAATTTAATGATGTTTTACTCTTTCATAGAATTATTTCCTAGAACAAAACAAAACAAGATCATTTTCCCAACCACATACACAACAAATATAAAATGCCAAGTTTATATTGAAAGATGAATCAAAATTGCTTATAAACTAAAGGGCAGCAGTAAATTCAAACTCATTATATCTCTGCCATATAAATGCCATAGGACTTCTCTGCAGATCTCTCAAGATATTGAGAAACTAGCCTATTTAAAAAAATCCATCTTTAACAATATTAGCATAGGGTATCTCTGTTAAGTATATGTCCATATGAGTTTTTTTTAAAAAGAAAACAAACTATTTCATGTTGCTTTCAGAACTAAAATATGAAGTTCAAAAGTATATTGCTATGAATAGCTATAAAATAAAGAAAGATCTGGGACCTGCTCAAATATTTGGAATTACTTAGAAGAGTAAAGAAAATAATATTGACATTTTCCAAATCAGTATAATCTGCATCAAAAATAAACACCCGAGTTTTAAAAGATGTGCCTTTAATTTTTGCCTCACTGGGTGTAGTTTTCTTCTTTGTGGTTGTTGGCCTTGGAGCCCCATATCTGAGCATACTTGTGGATGCTTTTTCCAAGGGATGTGCAAAGAACAGTGCACACCATCTAGTGGCTCACTTCAAAATTGCAGCAAAGAAGTGGGTTTGAACAGGAAGTTCAACTAATGGGTGTCAATAGCCCTGGCAATTCACAGCTTTAGTCTTCCTTCAGCATTTGTCCAAGTGCCTGAGAAATGCTTAGGTGGTTGCCACGAATCCAAGGAGGAAGCCCTGGATTTAAGTATTCCACAGTTAAAATCCTATTTTATTTCAGTTATGTTTTTATAATTACTGTGCTTTAATGAGAACTTTTTAACTTTCCTGCTTAGTACCAGTGTTAATATTATTACTATAACACTTTGTTATATCACAAAATGAGCAACTTGAATGAAAGAGGAAACAGGTCCCACTGGTGATGATCAGCTAAGTGGCTTGCATCTTTAAATCATCATCACCAAAGCAGTGGTTGCCAGTCCATAAACTCCAAGGAAGCCATGCATCTAACACAAGAGTGGTCCTTAAGTCCATAGTCACAGGGCTCAGTCTCTATAAATTGAAAATAGGATGTCTGCTACATGTATTGGATTCACTATAACAATTTCAAATATAATTAATAAAAAGCATTACTAAATTACCCATCATTTATTTGTTATGTAATTTTCATCAATGAATATTAGTATATGGCTCTCATTCAGGAATGTACAAAAACGTGTTCATTTATATTTATACATGTGTATAAATTATATGAACAATGGAATTTAAGAAATACAGTGATCTTGTTTTCCACAATTCTACTTTGAGGAATTTGTCCTAAGGAAATAATCAATTTTCAAATGCATTCATTTTAGCATTGCTTATAGCATCAAAAATTTGGAATCTAACATGATGGACAGGTATTAGTTTATCCATGCAAAATAATAGCATACTATTATTAAAAAGTAAACATGAAGATTTCTATTTATTAAAATAAAAAGTTTAACATATTAATAGGTAAAAAGAACCAATTACTAAAGCACATAAACCATAATCCATTTTATGTATTTGTGAATAAGTGAAGAAAATACATGTAAGAGGATATATTTTATCCCAAGAGGAAGATATAATTTATTTTACCAAGCATAGTAAGAGAAGGAACGGTGTCAGGAACGACATCAGGTTATTGTCCTGAGCTAGTTGAAGGACGGGTGGACACTGCTGTAGGTGGAAAGGAGAGCATTTGGAGGAGACAGGTAGGGGTTTGTTAGAGAGCATGGTATGCAGGAGAACCCTACTTCACACATACCCCAGAGGAACTTGTACTGGCATTTGTGTAAGTCAAGTGGCTGGGAGATCACCCTAGTGCTGAGTGTGGATGGAGGTGAGGAAAGATTTAAGGTCAAGCCAAAGTTTATAAATGAAGAACACAAGGCACAACCAGTAAGGACTATGAACAGGGCACAGCCAACCAGCTAGAAAGAGAATCAGGAGAGAATTGTGTCCTGGAAGGACACATTTGAAGGAACAATCTCCCATGCCAAATGTCTCAGGTCCTATGATATGAACACTGAAAAATGACACAAGGTCTAGCTACCAGAGGTTAACTTAAGGACACTTGTTTTGGTGGAATGATAAAACCAATAGCTTCATCAAAAAGGACTGCAATGAAATTGAAAGACAAAGAAAATTGGAAACTTTGAGCAAAGACAACTTTTGGAGGATGATTTATGTGAAGAGAAAGAGAAAAATGGGATAGGTAGGAAGAAGAGAATATTGATTCTAGAAATGTCCTTTTTTTAAGGTGAGCAGTATAACAGCATGCATCTCTGCTGATAAGAGACGTCTGATAAAGAGGGAAGAGTTAATGATGCAAGACATGATAAAATTGCTGGGGAAAAAAGTATCCTTGAGTAGTCGAGAAGAAATGGGAACTGGTGCACAATAGAGAGCTTGACTTTAGAATTAAGCATGGACAGTGCGTCCATAAAAAACAAAAAGAAAAGCAGGACATGTATATTGATGCAGGTAATGTTGTGGGAATGAGACCGAGAGCCGGTGGGAGTTCTTTTCTGAATGTTTCTATTTTCTTAGTAGAATAAAAAACAAGGTTATTGGCTAAAAGCAAATCAGGAAGCAGATGTTAGAGAGTTGAGAAGAGAGAACAAAGTGTGCAATAGTCATTTAAGACAAAAGTGAGCAAACATTTTCCTATGAAGAGTAAGAGAGTCAATGTTTTTGATTTTGCAAGCCATTAGGTCTCCATTGTAACAATTCACCTCTGCTATTGTGGCACGAAAGCAGCCATAGACTGTATCCAAGCTGTTGGGTGTGATTGTATGCAAATAAAACTTTATTTATAAAAGCAGGTGGTGGGCCACCTGAGCCATGAGCCATAGTGTACTGTCACATAGCGATATCAATTTCTCCAGTCACATTCAGCCATGGAAACCGGAAACTGGAATGGGTTTGCATATAACCAAGATCTGGTTTTGTTAGACCTCTATGAAGAATGCAGAAAGGGACAAGAGACTGAAGTGTGTATGCTAGGAAATCATTTTAAATACAAACTATGAAGTCTCAAATAAGGAGGTAAATAAGGACACAAAGGGCATCAGATGTGAGTAATGGTATAAAGGAGACAGGCTGAATGAGTCTGGGCCTTGCTGTTAGACTTTGATGCTCAGATACATCTCATGAGAAAAGAGGACAGTTGGTCAGCTATTTTATTGAAGAGTGAGTTTTGTCGGGTGATAATGCAAAGATGAGGCATCATTCTGCAAGATAGATAGAATGTCACTCTCCATTTCTCCACATGAAGGAAAGAAAATTCAAGAGAGTTGGATGTGGTATTTGAATCACCGTCTTGTTGACCCTAACATCTAGTTTCTTAGTTATTAACATTACTCCTTTTCCTCTTTCCTCAATTACATTAAATCTCCCTGCCTCTTCCCTCTCCTCAAATACTACATATACCCCTGGTTACATATTAGTTCATTTTTTTTTCTCATTCTCTTACCACCCTCCCATTTTCTTTGCCTCTTGGTCTTTATATGCAGCTGTTTTGCTGTTTTCTGAGCTGACACTTCAAGATTTTGTTTTACACTCTTCCTATTTCGACCTCCGGAGCCCTTTCTCTCTTTTGCTAGATTTCTGAACTTTAAGATGATGGCTTTTTTTATTTCAGTAGAAGCATACCCACGTGATGTAAGAACGTTAACAAGATCTAAGGACAGATCCTGTTCCTGAGGTTCACCTTTCACTCCCTTCCGGTCCTCTCTACTAAGAATAGCCAAGTGTTTCGCACTCAGGGGCCTCTGCTACCTTACCTCCCACTACTTTTCCACTTCACCTCCTATTGATCCCCAAACCTGCCTTACACTCCTGCCCACAAAGCTGTCTTAACAGTCTGTGGCCTCCAAGCTCTGGTGCTCACAGGTGGCATTGACTGGAATGTCCTGAAGCCCTGTTTCCCCTCTATTTCTTCAAGGGCCCAATACAGAGGCCCACCTGTAAATATTATTTTCCAAGACAACTAAAAAAATCACTCATGTCATGTCTCATCTTTCTCTGTACATTGGAATTCTAGTGCATCAGTAATGACAGTCTATTTTGTATTAAATTTACATGAGCATGTTAATATTTCTTCCATTAGCTGTGGGCTCCTGATAGTCAGGGTCTATATATTTGTGTATATCCTTTTCTGTTCATATACAGCAGATAACAGATATCTGATATATTTCAGTTAAAAAAAATATTAAATGAAATTCAGCTGGGCAACGTGGTGCACATCTGTTATCCCAGTGATTTGGGAGACTGAGGCTGGAGGATTGCAAGCTCAAGGCCAGCCTCAGCCACTTAGCAAAACTGTCTCAAAATTAAAACTAAAAAGTGCTGTGAATATAGCTCAGCACTCCTGGGTTCAATCCCCAGTACCCCCCTACACACACACACACACACACTAAATCACTCATTCTTCTTTTGCATTTTGTGTTGGGAAGTGAATTTAAACTAACACTTTGAATGTTATCAACGTAACTGTTGAAAATTTGAGGACCTATCTCATGTCACTTCATCCTACCCACATGTCAAGATGCAATCAACTTCTAGGATGTTCTTGCCCCAATGAGCCAAAATTGCATTTTGTTCAGTTGTATATCAAATCCGTGCTTGAGCAATTGTATATTTTTATTAAGTAGTTAGTATCTTAACTGAAAGAGCTTTGTTTATTTGGGGATTTTTTTTTTGTCCCTTATAAAATTAAATGGTGCAGGAATCTTTGGTGGAGGAATTAGAGAAAGGGAACAAAAAAGAACTACCTTTTATACTTTGTCTGTAATGAGCCCTGTGCTTCACATAAGTTACCCAATTTAATTGGATTCTCACAATTACCCTGTGAGGTAGATATTATAATCAACATTTTACTGATGAAGAAAATCACAATTCTCAAACTCACATAGTTAAATGATACCAACCCTGGTCTGGGGCTGGATATGTAGTTCAATTTGGGTAGAGCATGTGCTTAGCATTCACAAGGCCCTGGGTTCAATCCTTACCATGCGTGCGTACACACACACACACACACACACACACAATCTTCCATTTTAAAAAGCAAGATATATGTAAGTCTCCAAATCTCCAAAACTGAACTAAGTGGCTAACACTATGTACTTGATCAATTTATATTTCAACTTAACCAAATTGCTTCTTTATTTGAAATTTTAAATTATTGGTTACAAAGAACATAAATCCAATTCAATAACTTAAATTATTGTGTCAAATTTAACAAATACTTATTAGGTATATATTTAATGCAAAGCCTTTTCCTAGGTATTAGAGATTCAGTGGTGAGCAATATAATCCTTGTCTTACCTATGCAGTTAACATACTAGTATGGAAACAGATGGTGCAAAAAATAAATCTCTGTAATTATGAGCATTGTCAAGTACTATTGAGAGCACCAAAGTAGGGTAAAGAAGTAAGAATGACATAGGACAACTTTTTAGACAGGATTTCAGAGGAGGCCTCCCTTTCTGGCAGAGAATTGGATGATGGGGGAAACTATGCAGATTTATGAATGATTTTCCATTCATAAATCTTTGCATGAGGCAGAGAGAACAGCAAGTGCCAGTTCCCTGAAAGTGAACCACACTGGGAATGTTGGAGGACGGCACAGAACCTAGCATGGCTGGAGCACCCTCAGCCAAGACAGTGGTACAGAAAGGTTGGAAAAGTATTCAGTGTTCAGACCATGTGATCCTCGCAGGCCATTTTGAAATCTTTAAAATATATTCCCAGGGTGATGAAGACTAAGGAAAGACTGAATGAAAGTGAATGTTATCCACTGAGTCAGGCTTCAGAGGGCCATGATGAGTACTTTTTGAAGACTAAGCCAAAGCAGAGACACTTGGGAGGAGGCTATTGCAAGGGATAAAAGGAACTTACTGGGCCACGTGCTGAGAAGGACAGGGCAGCACTGGCCTTGGGATGCCTAAGAACCAAATTTTCAAAATGACATAGGATTCTGTCTCTGTAGGTCTCCTTTCTCCTCACAACATGAGCTCCTTCTCTGCTCAGATCTGCTTCTCTATTTCCATAAGCAGCTCTAGAACTTGTGTACAGAAAAGAAAGATCTCCCTTCAGCTCCAGTATGACAGTCCCTAGGCCCAGCTTGTCATGACACCATCTCTAGACCAGTCATTCACTGTATCCCCTTTTGTGCACATGGGCTTACTTTGTGACCCAGATAGTGGACTCTAATGGTCGCTAGAAGGGCCAACAGGGTAGAAAATGTTTGCATTTTCTTTCTTTTTTTAAAAAAAAAAGATAAAGTAGAGGAGTCCATGAAGGCACAGAAGGATGTAATGGCTGGGAAGCGACTGAAGATGGTTCATTGCAGTCTGACTAAGCTAAGCCCCACAACCCTTCCTTTCTCTAGATTTCTTTGACACAGAGCTCTTACACTCTGCATTGTTAGTTCAAAATGATCTCACATATGTCTGTAGTGGTGTTTCAAGCAGAGTTCAAATTTCCTAAGGAAATAAAAATTTCCATGGTGTCAATTTCCCTCATCAATCATCTAGCACTTCTGGAGAGACACTATTGGTCACTGGTGCATTCTCAGGAGAGATGTGCACATTGATTCCAGCCAGAGGACACCTGGATCCCTGTTTCCCCAGCTAAAAGTGCTTCTGGGGAGTACAGAGGCCATTTTTTCAGCAATGTGTACATTCATAGTCCATTAAATGAGCTTCATATATAAGGCCAACAGAAAACAATCTGATTTTTTTTTTTTTTTGCAAGTACTGACATTTCATACTCCCTCTATTAGGTGTCTCAACTGTCCCTGTGAGCTATACCTCAGAAAGTCCCCAGCCATTTGGGGTTGGTAAAGGAAAACTTTATTCCCTAAACATATTTGAAGTGTCTCTGGCTCCTATTGTATCCAGAAATCTCCAAGACCACTTTAGTTACCCACTAGGAGGACGAATGGGATCTTTCTGTAGTTGTACTCACAGTTACGATTTATTACAGCAACAAGATACAGCGCAAAATCAACAAAGGTAAAAGGTGCATGGGGCTAAGCCCAGAAGAAAACTCAGCTCAAGTTTCAAAGACCCCTGTCCCAACGGGGCTACACAAGACATACCTGAATTTCTTCCAGTGTCAAATTGTAATATGTGAAAACCTATCTTCCAGGAAAGTTCACTAGAGACTCAGGTCCATGGGTTATTGGTCAAGTGGGCATCTTCTAGAACATGCCAAAACTCCAGACTCCCAGAAGAGAAGCAGGTGCTCAACGTGAATCTCATTTGTTCAAACAGCCTGGGTTCAGAGAGCTATTCCTATCCGCTAAGGTAGGAGAATGTTTGTGAAATGAAAGTTCTCAGAAGCTAGCCAAAGTCCAACTTTGCCAGGAGGCCTTTCTTGGGAGACAGTGTCAATCCTGCTCTGTTAACTCTTTCCCACACAGCTGTGTTGACGTGCAGCTGAGCAAGGCTGACCTGCCCTGAATGATGTTAACAATCCTGAAGAGTCTGGTCCCACCAGGGATGGAGCTGGAGGAGGGAGACACAAAGGGAGGAAAGCCCTTATTTGCCTGGTGCTTTTAAAAACCTGTCTTTTTTGTTCTGCAGGAGATAAATGGCACAGAGCTGACTTTGCTTTGGGATGAGCTGACTTTATGGGTTCTGTTGTGAACTTCTTTCTGAACACTTCCCACTTCACCATGGGATACTTACTACATAGCTTCTATTAGGGTCTCCTTGACCTGGTACTTAACCTTCTTTGGTAGTGTGTAGAAGGTCCTCTTAAGACAACTGTGGCTAAGCAGGCTTCTAGAGAACAGGCTTAGCCCACAGAAGGCCCTGGGTACCATTACCCTGCCATATCCAAAAGCACAGGCCCATTTCAACCCCAGGTTCCCATCATACTACCACCATAGATGGCTCCCATCAGCCTCTTGCCCCCAGACCTCCTCCTCCTCCTGCTACTCCTCCTCCTCCTCCTCTTCCTCATCCTCTTCTTTCTCCTCTTCCTCCTCCTCCTCCTCCTCTTCTTTTTCTTCTTCTTCTTTTTTTTTTTTTTTTT
>NW_025999990.1:32731354-32776109 GCF_001458135.2 Marmota marmota marmota
TTTTTTTTTTTTTTTTTGGTATGGGGCATTGAATTCAGGGGCCTCGACCACTGAGTCACATCCCCAGCCCTTTTTTGTATTTTATTTAGCGACAGGATCTAAAGTTGCTTAGCACTTCACTTTTGCTTTTGCTGGCTTTGAACTCCAGACCTCTTCTTGCACCTGCAGAGCTCCTGGAGGCATGGAAATACCTGGCCCAAGATTTCTTGGCTCCGTCTTGAGGTGGAGGATGAAGGAGCATTCTCTGTTCCTCTAGTGGGTAGAAAATGCACAGGATTCCTACAACTTCATACAATGACTCAACCACTCTCTTAAGAAAAAAAATAAAAAGCTGGGTCAGTAATTGTCTGTCATATCATTGTATATATAAACTGAATACATATGGAGTGTGAACACACACACACACACACACACACACACACCTGATCAAAACCAGTTTAGGGGCCGCTTTTAGCAAGTCCTGCATAGTAAACCTAGTATACACCTTCAGATCAACTTCAACATTAGGTTTCAGCCTAAATTCTAAGTCAGGAGAAGTACCAAATATTCATGTTCTCAAATCTATTCATAAACAAATATTACTTAATATTCAGTGGATGTCTAGTTATGCCAGTAAAAAAGCAATGCCAAAAAAAATAATAGGAATGCATCATAGCACTCTGCATGTTTCTCTCTTCTGATTTGCACAGTTTTAGTTCTTCACTTTTTCCCAGCAAGAGAGACTGGAACTTTCTCAAAAGGCAGCTCTAGATGACTCTTGATGGCCAGGAAGAGTCTTGAGCTCTTCTCCTGAGATCATGGGCCACATTGGCATCTCCCCTCTGTGTTACACGCTGTTGGCTTGGTGCAGCCTTGATCTCCTGGCCCACCTGCTTTACAGCTCATGGGGTATCCTCGACACATGCACACACCATGAAATGCCATCAGAGGCCTGGGTAACACATGTCCTTCTGAATCTCTGTAGCAAAGTATTTATTCTTTGAAGCCCAATAAATGCAGCAATGACACACTGAATCAACACAAGGAATTGTAATGAGGGTGACCTAAAAGAAACAAAGGTATTACAGTTCCAAGGATGCTGTCAACTACTTCCAGATAACCAGGTGGCTCCACATGTTGGGAGAGAATGAAGCCGTGTGGAGGCCATGACTGCTGGATTGTCCAAGAAGGGAGTGGTGCAGAAGGGATCTTGAGCAGGGGAGCTGGACAGATAGCTGCAGTAAGGACAGCATAGATAATAATGCGTCACTTTGATTTGTTCATTTTCCCCAAACACATTTTTTCTGGCCTTAATAAAGGTTGATATTTGTAATAATATGATCTCATATTGAAAATATTTAAAACATTGATCTAATTTTAAAAATTCATTATTAGAAAATAAGCTAATTAAAATTAAAAATAACATTATTCAGTCTAGTCCAAGCCCTGGCACATAGTAGGAGCTCAATTAATATTTGACGAAACAATATTACTTTTACTGATAATGATTTTGCTGATGTGAGACTCTGGGGGGGAAAATCTCTCTTTAGCCTTATGATTTGGCTTAAGCCTACTTTATTCCTGGAGTTTGAGTTATTTCTTCTCTGGAGTATCTATTTCTCTTATCATACAGTGTTTTGTATTCTACTTATTTGTTCACATTTCTCTCTCTCTCTCTGTCTCTCTGTCTCTCTCTCTCTCTCTCTCTCTTTGCCCCTACCCCTCAGTCTCCTGTCTGCTCTACAGCACAGGAATGATATGCAATTAATCTTTACCATTCAGAGTTTAGCACAGTATATATTTTTGAATAAGATGATTGAATGAATGAGCTGATAAATGAATGATTCTTAAATGGACCTTTTGAAACCTCATGGATTTTCATGTGAACTGCTGATGTTCCCTTCCCAGTACTGAGCCTGTGTGATCGGCATCAGCAAATCCTTCTGTCCTCATTATATGGATGACACCCATTGCCTTCCCTCTGCCCTCAATCATCTGCGGCATCTTTCTGGCAATCATCTAAGAGAATTATAAACTATTTAACAATCATTTTTTCTATTGTGCTGCTGTGTGATCCATAGTGAAAATAATCCTTACTCTCTCTTGACCTTTGTCAAGGATTTTATTTTCAAACATTTAAATACTATCTGTTGCTCTAATACTCAATTTATTTAAGAAATCCACTATTCTTTAAATAATTCTTTTTTAGTGTAGAATGATGAAACTTCTACTTCCTACTTCTCCAGAAAGATATGACCAGCAAGACATTGTGCACTTGGGGCATTTGGGCAAAAACAATCTTGCAGGCACTAACATGTTCCTTCAACACGCCTCTGAAAATTCCTGTAAGAAACACACCACACTTCATAAAGCAGAAGAAAACTAAAACTCATCTTTGCAAGGGATTGAGCCTTCATTCCCAAAGATTTTGTGTGTGTATATATATATCTTTCCAAAGTTGAAATAAAACTATATTTGAATTGTTAGGATGAATCCAAAATAAAATTGATATTATAATAACGCAACTGTAATTTGTAAACATATTGATGAAAGTATTCTAATTAAAACAAAAGTAAGGCTTTGAAAATCAGCTCTGCTTAAATAGTTAATAGAAGTTCTATTTTAAGTCACCTTAGTCTAACTGGTTATTAGCACTTCCCCAATTTCAATGCTCAGAGCCAAAACTGTAAATCAACAAGGATTTATTGAAAACCTTTGCCCTTTGCACAATTAGGTGCTAGGAGAGGTCCTGAAAGAAATATATGTCCAGTCCCTGAAGAGTTTGCCAATCTCATTTTCTTAAAACTGACATTTGTGTTGCATAGGATGGCATCAATCCTTCTAGAAGCCACCCCTCTTTTCTGCTCTTTTCTTCCTTCACTTCCTCCCTCCTTCACATCAGCTGGCATTCGTCACATTTTCTGTACCTTCCAAAGAAGTAAATTCCACGCTCTTTCTTAGCTAGTGTTCACTTACATGTGCTAACATTTATTGATACATTAATATCTCTAATTATCATGAAAGGCATAAAAACTGAAGCTAGGACACAGTCTGGCCTCAAGGAGCTCATAGATTCTTTGGGGGTGACAAAAAAGAGACAGGTAATTTTAATATACTGTACCATCACTAGGCAAGTGATACAGTAAAGATCTGCACTCAATCTAATAGTTGCACAGAGCCAGGAGTAGAAAAGGAAACCTCACTGTCAGAAAGACCCTCTAAGGGTCTTAGATACAATTTTGAGCTATGAAAGAGGAATAAGCTGATTTGGTTCTCGCACCGCCTCCAAAGCCTAACACATGTGCACATTTTTTAGATTTGCAAATCTTAACCCCACTTAACCATGTCTTCGCTGTGAGAATATGGCTTCCTGTGTACAAAAGCAAATGGGGGGGAGGAGTTTACAAACTTTTAATTCAGGGAGTTCACAAATTCATCATTGCATTCAGACCATTCTCTTAAAGGGCTGAAGTTTCCAAATGAACTGTCCATAACAATCAAATCATCCCTACATACACAATTTCCCACTTATTTGTAGTTTTCGGGTATGGTACATCCCAGAAAAAAAGTAGCAGAGTTTTTATGTGGATTACTTACTCAGTAATATCTATCAAGCACCTGCTAATGTATTAGATGTTTTATTATGTGTCTATTTCTATCTCCAGAAAAGTATCAGTCAAGTTGCTAGATCTTTGCAAAGAGATTAAATGATAGGATTAATCTAACTAGCAAAATTTTTAATGTTTATGTTTTTCAATTGCATTTACTATAAAATCGAATAAATTGTTGGGAAGGGAACCCCTCCAGGATTCTACGGCAAGGAATATTCATTCAGTATTATTAAAGTGAGGCATCTTTCTTTCAGGTTATATTTGTTTTCAACAGCATGTAATTGCTATTTGAATTTGCTTCAATGAGTAAATATCTCACAAATATATATTCTAACAAAACCATGCTTCCAAAATATCATTTATTTTTCCTGTTTAGATAACTCCCAAGAAAAGAATACCTTAAAAACAGAAATCATTTCATTATACATAAAATAAGTTATATCAAGAAATCAAAACCCAACAGAAAAATATACAGAATACAAATGGATTTTAAATGTATGGAAAGATGTTCAATCGGTACCATAATAAATGGACACAGATTTAAATTTTAACTATGAGACACCAACTGCTCATCTATCATGCTGGCAAAGATATAAATGTAAAGATGGAGTACAATGTGAGAAGGTCCGTGTGTTGTCAGTTTTGCTTTGCTGTGACTAAAATACCTGAAAAGAACAACTTAGAGGGGGAAAAGTTTATTTGGGGCTTCTGGTTTCAGAGGTCTCAGTGCACAGAGGTCTCTGTGCTCTCTGGCTTCATTGCTCTGAGCCTGAGGTGAGGCATAACATCATGGCGGAGGAACAGCAAAGGACAGCTATTCAACTCATGGAGGTCAGGAAGTAGAGAGAGAGGAGGTGCCAGAGACAAAATATAAATCCCCAAAGCAACTACTTCCTCAAGCAAGCCACACCTCACCTGCCTACAGTTTACCACCTAGTTGGTTTATTCAAATTAGTAATCCATTAAATGAATGAATCCACTAAGGTTACAGCTCTCATAATCTAGTCATTTTTACCTCTGAACATTCCTGAATGGCCTCACACATGAGCTTTCAGGGAACACTTCATCTCCAAGCCATAATGGTCCATCAAAATGTAAAATGCAACCGTTTTTGCCTGGCAATTTTCCTTGGAGGAATTCATCCTGCAGTAAACTCCTCTGTGTGTGTTGGGTGTCTACATACACACTAAACACAGGACTGTTCGTAATAGCATTCGCTTGCAGCCCAAATTCCTTCTCTGTATCCCTAATGTTCTTTCTTAGTCAATCTTCCATCATCTCTCAGCATGGAAGGTCTCTCTCTTTCACTCCTTCATTATGAAGAGTAGTCAGAATGATGTTTCTAAAACACAAGTCAGATCATGCTGACCTGCTGCTTACACCCCTCCAGTGTCTATCTAACACCCTTGGAATAAAATGCACACCACTTTTTATAAGACCCCCTCGGCAGCCTCTGTCTGAGCTCTGGCCTCAGCTGCTGCCTGACTGGCCCTTGCCCTTGGTGTTCCCCACACACAGGTTTTTTCCTCTGCTTCTCCAACACAGCTGACTCATCCCGACTTCTGCACTCTGCCTGGATTCTCTCCCCTTATTTTTTAACACATGACTCCATCTCACTCTCCAAATTCTACCTTAATTATCACTCCACAGTAGTGTCTTCCCAGACCATTCCAACTGGATCAGCAACCAGAGACTTACCCTCTAGCCCACTGTCCCACCCAGTTTCTCTTCATGCCATCTGACTGTATTCCTCTTCACTCTTTTCTTTGCTTGTGTTCTTCTCTCTCCCTATAATGTAGGGATAAAAGCTCTAGGGAAGAAGGGACATTATCTGCTTTGTTCCCTGCTACATTATCAGCAACCTGAAAACTGTTTACACATAATGAGTCTTTGGTCAAATGTTTGTTGAATAAATTCATAAATGGCCATCAGAAAGGAAAGGAATAAATTACAGGACACACATCAAACAGAACACTGCAGACATTTAAAATAATGCAGCTGAAGACAGTGCCAGTGTTATCTTCTGATCATTCCCTCCCACATCACACTGATCCACCCATGACCTCCCTCCTAGAGCCCTGCTCAGACACCTCTGCTCCTGGTCCTGCTGAGCTGAAGTCATTCCCAACCTGTGTCTAAAGACCTCTGCCTTGGCTATACCTGCACCTGCACCTGCCTGGCTCCCTTCCTCATTTCAGTCACTCCTCTACTCTAAAGTCACCCATCAGAAAGGCCTCTCCAGCCACCATCAGAGCTCCCCGCCCTTGTCACTTTTTCTTCCAGACCCTAATTGACTTGTCTTTGTTGCACTTGTCATTTGAAACAAAAGGGCCTATTTTATTTGTGTATAAATGCGCCTGCTCTGACTTGATGCTCCTAGATATTGTTCCCAGGACCTCTCAGCAGGTACAGCCTTTCCTGGCATGGAGTAGCCACAGAACACATTTGATTAATGGGGAATAAATGAATATATTCTTTAGTGCAAAAGTGCAAGATACTGAACAATGCATCTATATAGTATGTTGCTACCATCTGTTCTAAAGAAAATGGCAGTGATGGCCTCTAAGGGAGAAGAGTGACAGATTAAGGGTCAGGAATAGGAGAGGAAGTTACTGGTGCTGAATATATCCTCCTTTTTTTTTTTTTAGATTGTATTTTACCATGGGTGTTTAATCACTTTTCCAAAAATATTAAGAAACATGTCATTTTGGATAGTTTTGCAAGTTTATGTATTTGAGTCCAAAAGGAAATGAAGATCTCTATAACTGTTGCATTGAAATGACAAACATTCAATAACCATTGAATGGGCAGTCCTATACACTTGACATTGCCCTACACAATCTCTTGTTTGGATTCTCATGAATATGTGTGCATTCTCGTGAAAATGCGTGCATACATGGGAAGGGTACCTAGGCTTTCTGTTGCAAGAGAGAAAACAAGGGAGGAGACAGAGCAGTGTTGATCCTCAGTAGAGTAAGACCTTCATAATACAAACAAGCCCTCTGGGCCTTTTCTATGCCAGGAAAAAGACCTCTATGCCCCTGATATTCATGAATCTAATTGTAAGATTGAAATGGGGACTTCCGATTTAAAAAATAATAAGAATAACCTTCTGCCGATAGACTCTTTACCCAACCTTTACTGGCTGATTTGCTAAGTGTTTTTCTGACTCCATCAAACAAATGTACACTATTTTAAGAATGTCAACTATTTAAATACCCAGATTTACAGAAAACAAATTTAAAGCAGTGTCTACTTGCTTTACTTAAGGATTTCTTCAAATATCAAACTAATAAACACATTTAAAATATGATTCAGTATAAAAATTATATACAAATTTCAGGAATACCATCATTGAACACTCAGGTACTCAGTAATTACTTATTGGTTGGATGAACATACCTATTGAAAATCAGTAGAGTGAAATGAATAAGAGCGTGGGTTGGGGTCCTGATATTCCCGTGTTTGGATTCAATCTCTGCCATTCATTAGCTGAATATGACCTTCAACAAGTGAATTAACCTCTCAAGGCCTCAGTATTTCTTATAGATATAAAATGGATGAGTAATGCCTGCTTCATAGCTATTTGTATTAAAGGAAATATGCATGCAAACATAGGTAGATTTATATCAATATATTTTATCATAATAATATTTTATCAGGTATTATATTGTGAATTTTCCCATTCACTTAATTTTTGCCTGAGTGCAAGCAAATGAATAGCATGAACCAAACATGTGTGTTGTTATATTTTTACAGACATAATATAGGTATATATATATATAAGTATAATGACTTAATTTACACATACATGGCACATAGTAAATGCTTGGTAATAGTGGTTATTATTGTGAAAAGCAACATATAGCACTCTGACAGTCTGACTATGTTCACATCCACAGAGAAAGATTTTGTGCATAACCTTCTAAGACATTTTATTGCACTGGTAGAGGTGTAGGTTAAAACTCTTCATTGACTGAAATGTTTATGGCTAAAATTAACAATTCACAGGTATATGAGCTAATTGTAGCTGAGATTTGGCTTGTAGCAGTTGCTACCCTAGATTTCATGTGTGGTGATGATAAGTCATACTGCAAAGTAAATAGTATGATTTACCCTTGCTCCAAGTTTATTATTCTATAACATCATCTGCTTCCTACCTTTTTAACTAAAAATATTCAATGTGCATACTTCATTTCAATCCCCAGACCAGAGTAGATCAGGTGTTTAGAGCTGGAAAGGTAAAAAAAAAAAAAAAAAAAAAAGTACAGACTGTTTCAAATTTAGAGACTAAATGAAAGGGTTCCATCAGATGACCAAAATATATTTTGGGGGTTTGGGTGGGGGTTTCTTTTCTTTTTTTTTTTCTTTTCAATTTTCTGGCTCTCCCCACCTCTTTCCTTCTGGGACTACTAGTCTGTTTATAGTAAAGTTGGGAAATCTCACAAAGGGCCTTATAAACATGTGTTATTAGATTTTAAATCTGATTTGAAAGTGCCTCTCTCCTACTCCCTCTGAGTAAAGTGACCTTTTTAAATGGAGGGAAGTGGCTTTAGATGACAGTCATGATAAATGCGGTCATGTTCACTCAATAAAATAAGGCCCAGTGCATTTGAGGATAAATCAGTGAAATGTACAGCCCCACCTGTCTGTCTCCATCATTCATTTCCACTGTCACTTTCACAGTGGCTGATGGATCACAGTTGCTGTAAAATTAGACAGCCTTTAATCTCATTTCATCCTGATTAGCTTCTCTTTCCCCTTTCCCTCTAACTCACTGACTGACACGCTAAAAACTCATGCTGGGCTGTATAGGAACGTGGAGTACAAACCTCCTCCTTATGAAGGCAAAGCAGGTGTCCACCTCTAGAGAAATCTGGAAAGGAGCCGGGATGCATTTGGTGTTATTTAAAGCAGAATCAATAAGTTCAGTACCCAGTGCCTCTTTAAACAGATTGTTTGCTCTTGCTTACTGCCCTATTTGGCTTTCTGTTTAATCAGAAGTCAAAGAAATTAGGTCTTTTGCAAAATTCAAACATTGATTGAATATAGATTTTTCCCTCCCTAATAAATTTGGGAGGATTTTACATTGAAAATAATTTCAAAGAGTTCTTTGTGTATATGTATAGCCTTTCACTTCATGATAATAATTCAGAAAAGGCAATTCAAGAATGAGAATATTGAAAATGTTTAATCAAAAAATAAAGTATACAAGCTTTTAAAACAAGAGTAAATGTATGTAGAATAAACGAAAATACCTTCAAGTGGTCTTTATATTATGACTTCAAAAACCTTCTTTCCTCTTATTTTGAAGAGTTGAGTAGTTAGCTTAATACAATAGTTTCATTTGTTTGCATAAAACATAACAATAGAGGTAATGAAATGAGAAAGAGGCTTAAAAATAAATCATGTATTATTTCCTTCACTTAATTTCTGCTTGCCTGAATGGGAGCAAATAAATGACAAGAACGAAACATAATTGTTGTTATAATTTCGGAGATTGTACTATATTACAAAGCTGGACTTGTAGTTAAGAAGGAGGAAATACAATTTTTCCTTATTTTTAAGATTTGTGCATTGAACTTAGCAAAAGTTTAAAATAAACATATGAAGTGTGGTGGTCATAGAATAAGTAGGTTTTGGCTGATGGCCTCCATTCCTGCACTGTCAAAAATGACAATGCTTGGGGCTGGGGATGTGGCTCAAGCGGTAGCCCGCTCGCCTGGCATGCATGGGACACTGGGTTAGATTCTCAGCACCACATAAAAATGAAAATAAAGACGTCGTGTTCACCGAAAACTAAAAAATAAATATTAAAAAAATTCTCTCTCTCTCTCTTTAAAAAAAAATGACAATGCTGTAAGTTCACACTGACCAGAGGACATTTAGCACAAGCCACTTGCAATATAACACAGAACAGCCTACTTTTGATTTGTGTATTTTCTACCAGATCATAATTCAAACATCAGTGAGTCAACTTAAAAAAAAAGTCTTTAAAACACACCACACCTTAGTTACACAATAAATCCAGCAAAAACTCTGCCCCTATGAATTCTGAGTGGTGAAGCCAACAGGATCCACACAGTTAAAAGCATTTTCCAAAGAGACAAACTGAGGATTGAGGGGCTCAGGACATTCCTAGGACTCTAAGTCCACTGACCCTAATTCATGGACCACTCAAACCTCCATACACCCAATATCTACACCATCTTCTCCCCAAATGGGGGTTTCAAACACCAACACCTTCTCCCCCATGGAAATAACTTCACAAAACAATGAATATTTGAAGTTAAAAATGCATTAATGAATTAATCAAAACTCCTCCAATCCTTTGGCAAGAACCTTAAATGATCCAATTTACTCTCCGAGTTACAGTTCTCAAAGCTATACCAATTCCTCCTTTTTTTTTTATTTACATACCTTATCCAGTATAAGCAATTTCTGAGGAAAATAAAAGATAATAAAAACAAAATGAAATGAGAGATATATATCACCCAAAATAAGTCAGGTGTGAGATAGGTTCCATCTCTCTCTCTCTTTCCTCCTCTCTCTCCCTTTCTGCATTGGCAAAAGAGCACAGAATAAGAGTTGGCTGGGACTCATATTGATTTCCCACTGCACTGATTTCTTAAGTGCTCTGTTGATCCGTGTCAAGCAATAAGTTCCCTGCCTGAACATGCACATCACCTCCCCATTTGTCCTCACCAGATTTAAGGTGCCCATATGATGAGCTGAACAAGGACATCATTTTTCCTACTGGTGTCACTGGGCCCCAACCACTGCAAGTGATATGATAACTAAGGCTGTATAGGTTTACATTTACCCTATGATATTAGGCTAGCAGAGACCAAAACTGAACGGCACAAAAGGTGACAGGGGCAAACTCTTCTGTATGTTGTGACTTCCCAAAGGCAATGCAAATGAGAGCAAACACAGAAAAACCTGCTTTCGTGGGTTTCTCATTAATGCCCCCTCCTCTTACCCACTGCAGTAGGGCAGGGAGAGGTGAGGAGAAGGTATATTTGTGATGTTCCTGACAGTTTTCGTCTTTGTTACAGAAGAGCTCCTATGCAGATAGATAGAAAATGTGTGATTGTGCTGCTAATGACATTGTACAGGAAATTAAGCGTATACATTTGGAGGAGGCATTAAATCAGCAGGACCTTAATTTAAAAACTGAAAACTGTATGGAAATTCAGCTTGCTCATTGCTGTGGAATAGAGAGCTACCAAGCACCCCGAGTCTGTTTATGGAAAGATTGCCAGCAAGCCAACTTTGGGCAAAGCAACTTAGTGACTCCAAGTGTATTCAGCATTACTTCTTCCAAGAAGTAACTGCCAGCCCTGACCATTTGGGAGTGTCAGTCATTGTTTGAGAATGTCATCCCCAGCATCAGGCAGGTGAGGAGGACTTAAGAATCCAAAACAGCATGACAGGTTGTTCTTGACTGATTTGTGGAATAACATTATGTAAAATTAATCAAAATGGGTTGGGTTTGAAACTGCTTGGAACACATCACTAAGCCAGTGTTTGGGGATGGCTGGATTGGTGGGTAGCCGTTCTGCTACTTATGCTGTTTTCTTCCTTCTGACTGAGTCGCACGTTTTATGCACCTCAGGTAAGTAAATAACTGGTGAGCCAAGGTATGAGGTCCTAAGATGGAAAAAATTATACAATCTCTTTTCTCTTAATTCCAGTTATGCCATACAACAGTGCCCATCACTGCGTTGTGGAGGTAGAAAACTTCTTGTTCGTGTTGGGTGGAGAGGATCAATGGAATCCGAATGGTAATTATTGAATAACTTTAATTGTAGCTACTTGTGTTAGTCAGCATTGTGTTACTAAAACAAAATACCTGAAGCAACTAACTTTAAAGAGCAAAGGATTATTTAGCTCACAGTTGTGAAGTCCAAAGACATTGTCTGAGTCTGGTGAGGGCAGTAGATGGGACACATCTTGACAGGAGTGCATGTAAAAGCCAATCATGATTGTAGGCAAAGAGAGAGAAGACAGGCAGTGTTTCCATAATCCCTTTTGGAGACATGTTCCAGTGAACCAAGGATCTCCCCAAAGGCCCCACATTCTAAAGGTTCCTTTACCTCCCAGTAGCACTATCCTGGGGACTAAGACTTCATCATATGGACCTTTGAGGGACACATAATCCAAACCCTATCAATGCTCAACAAGTATGTTTTCACTGAAGGCATTAGTAGGGATCCATTTTGTAATTGGTGTGGTAAATGCATTTCCATGCAACAGGCACAAATAAAGTAGTCAGGAAATTTGGCTGACAATGGGAGGGAAGGCCCATCAACCTCACTGAGGGCTTATGTAGTGGAACACTCACTCTTTGCCTGGGAATTTGGCTTCACAGTGATCCCCAGCCCCTCTCCTTATCCAATACCACAAGCCCAAGTACAACTAACTCCCCAGAGAACAGTAACAAGCTGCAGCTGCTAAAAATCCTCACCACCCTCTCCTCCACTTTCCTCCCATTTTATTGAAATGACAATGCAGCATCATCTACAGTTGCATCCATTTAGCTGAAGTTATTTTGCAGCAGGTACAACTGAAGATCCATTCTGCTGGCTGTTCCCTATGCAAGTCTTCTTCCATAGGTTTTCCCCACCATCCTCCCTTGGATGTGATTACTTCATAAATGTACCACAAAGAGAAACTAAACCTTTTGACACACTTCCCAAGCCAAACACAAGGAGAACACTGTGCCTTGCAGAATATGCAAAATTATCAAGGTATTTTTGGAAAGCTTGCACATGGAGGAGGAGTTGCAGTTGTAGCCTTCTGTGTAACAGAGATAATTATGACTGAGAAACCATAAAACAGCTTGCAGGTACACATTTTTACTTTTAAACCCCAGAACATCTAGCTGAAATTACATATACTGCGTGTATTTTATTGTGAATGCTCTTTCAGCATCTGCACCGAGGCAAATTACAGAAAAATTGTTACATCTGTTTGCTCTAGAAGATCCTACAGGGAAACCATCTAGGCCACCCACCAAAAACATTTCTTTTAAGAAAGGGGAGGAACATTTTTTTCCAGACCTGAAGTCTTGTTGTGTCTCAGTGTTGGAAAGGAGATAGCTCCTGGGCTTTCATGAGAAACAGATTTAGAACAAGAGCAAAAATGATACTTCACATTACTCCTTGAACTTACCTTTGTAGTGATGGATTTGATATGTTACCAGAAGACCTTGACTTATATACAATCCACAGTAAATTCACCTACGTAGCCTTCCTCAGTGAGAGAATTCAATGGAGGTAAACACAGTGCACAACCATTGGATTAATCTAAGCAAAGAACCTGCAGAATGTTCTTTTGGAAGGTCAAATTAAAATTAAAACATGACCAAAAAAGGCTGGAAAATCCTAATTCATAGTACTCTCTCAGCCCACCTCTCTTCCCCTATGGGTTAGGCCTATGTTTCCCAGTTTTTTATGCCACAACTCAGTTTTCACAAAGCATTCTGAACCTCCCATTCCTATAAGTCACCCCTTAGCAACTCAGAGAATCTCCTCCCTGGGTTTAGACACACACACACACACACACACACACACACACACAGCCCTTAACTGCTTGCTGTTCGAACTTCAGATCAAAAAAACACAGTCGAGAGAATTGGGTGGAGGATGGAGAGAGCTTAAAGGACATATTCCTCCCTCTAGTCTAGAGGATCAAGATTTTACCTCTGAACTAATTTGGACTCCTCATAAAACTATGACATTGGATTACCCCAAATTTCTTCCACCCTACCCAGAGAGAAATAGCAACTGGGTTTAAAGCCCTGCGTGAAGGTGCTATGAGAAAAGGCTACCTGAACTCCAAACGGCATTGACTTCAAGGATGCCACTCCCCATTGACACTCAGCATGCACCATGTGGAGACTCACATGACAAATTGTCATCAGACCAACATGCTGAAGCATCAGACTAAAGGGCTGAGGCGTTGTGTGCTTTTGAAAATTATTACCAATGCTAATCATGTGACTAACTGCCTCTTCTCTTTGTTTTAGCCACTAAGAAGCTCAGAATTAAATTTTAGTAAAGCTATAATTACTACATTTTAATTTTACAGTTAGTCTCAATAGAAGCCTGGCAGCTCTCTCTCTCTCTTTCTGTAAGATCCCTTTTAGAATTTTGGAAGCTTCCACATGGAAGGCTGAGCAGCTGAGTCATTCTGTCCCTGACTTATTTGGCACATGGTGTCATTTTGCATAGATCTGAGCAAAGGTTGATGAGCCACTGGCTTGGGCTCCAAATTAGAAGAAAATTGGTTGCACCTGCAGCAAGTAGGCAGTCTTATGTATCCTGGGTCATAGACAGTCATTGGCTAGTGTCTTCCCCAGGTGGAGGATGAGGGCAGAAGTTGAGGCAGCCTGTTCAGCTGAAGGAGGAGCTTGACCATTAGCAGCCTAGGAAATGGTGCATCTCTTTGATAAAAGGGATCTGGCTGGATACCAACATCATCCATCACAATCTCATAAACGTTTTCCAAGTAGCTTCATATTCCATTCATCTGGTCAATGATAGCAGACTTCTTTAATATTAGTAGTAATATTTATTGAGTAATTGTTATTTTAGCCAGAAACTTTGCTAAGCACTTACCTACACTGTTTCACTTAATCGTCACAACCATATTGTGAGCCATATTCTATGAGCAAGGTTTACCATGAGGACACTAAGCCTCAAGAGACTAGACACTGGTCACGACACCACTTACAAGAAGCTGAACTGATTCCAAAGTAGGTAAGACACCAGAGCCTTAAGCTCTAAGTCTGCTAGTCAATAATGCTGTCCAGTGACACAACATCACTGCATTATACTGCCTGTAACATAATCAAAATCTATTCATGTGCTCAACCACAATAGAAACAATTGTGTTTTTGCTATTTCTCTTGTAAAATTAAATCTCTATTATATCACAATGGGAAGTGGCTTTTACTCACTCACAAAGAACTCTTCATCATTCCACATTTAGAAAACTATGAAAGAACTCAAGTATCTCAAAAATACGGAATTTTCATATTCTAATACTTCATGCAATTAATACTAGATCTTATGAAGAATAGCAATCCTTTGATCACATGTAAATGTGCTTTAGGAAGTGTAATAGAAAATTTCAAATCCATGGCTTCAAATACTACATTTGTGTGCCTCCAAAGATAAAATCATCTCAAGTTAAACTTTAGTTCTTGTGAAAAAGGTGCCTGAAATGAAATATCCTTGAATGAAATACAAAATTCTAAATTTCAATGCATGCTCATAAAACACAAATGCATGCTCTTCAAACATAGTTTTACTTCTTGAGGGTCTGGATTATAAGACCAAAATTTGAAGTCAGAAAATAAAAATTGGTTACTGGAAATATAAACAGGACACATATATAATCTTTCTACCAGGTAGAGTATAAATACTAACTCCTATCAACTTCCTTCATATCATTAGTGATAGTATTGCATTTGATATTTTAATGAATATGTATATATTCTATCGATGCCTTAATCTACATTTGTCACTTGCTGATAACCACCTCCCAAACCAACAACTCACAGAAAATTCCTTTCCTTCCCACTTCCTTCCCTTGGACCACTGACTATGAACTGCCACCCCTTACCCATGTATCACTTCATTCAAGGGCTAGTCAATATGGTGTCTGGTGATAGGGCATCACCCAAAAAGAGAAGTGCTGGAAGAGTTGGAGAGAAAGTGAAAAAGCAAAATAATAATAATTAAAATAATTCAAAATTCCATTGTGTATTCACCACTCTTAAGCTGCTGGAAGAGTCTTAACAGTAAGTCACAGGGGAGGAGAGAAAAACTCCATTGTCTCTCTGGTTCCTCACTCCACCACCATCATTCCTTTTAAGGTTCATCATCCTCTCTACTCCTTTGCCACTTCTGGAATGCCACCATTATTTTTATCTTCCTAGTCCTCTATCCTTGACTCTCTTTAATACCATGTACTGTGCCTCTGGAAACTCTTTTCTTATCACAATTCCATATCCTACCAGGCCCTGCTACACCTTTTCTCTAAGCCAAGGCCACTACCTATTACAACCAGAAATGAACACTGCCTGTTTCTATCTCTGCTGCTCAGCACATGAAGGTACTTCTGTATCCCATTGCCAGAGGAGATAGATTCTTCTTTCAAAGGGACATTCTAAACCAAACTTCAGAGAGAAACATTCTGCATTCCTTAACCTTGGAACTTGAGTATCAAGGATGAAATTTTTCTATAATTATTGCAAGTTTCACAAAAACTTACACTTAAGCCTACTCTAGACATAAATCCTCCTTACTTTGGAGCCTCCCCAGTGTTTTAAGTTTTCTGGACCCCCCTGGTGTTCTCATCTCTTTGTGTACCTCACCAGAAAAAAAAAAAAACTCAATTTATTACCCAACCTGACCATTCACTCTTTCACATGATATCTGGAACTCCTAATCTCACATTAGCCAAAGGTCTATACTCCTTAAACACTTCTCTGAATGTTTTTTTCTATTTCCTTTCTACTCAAAACCAGGCTATCTTCTGAGAGTACTGCTTTCCTAGCCTGTCTAGTGTTTGTTTCTTTTCCCCACATACTTCATATTATTGGAGCAGGTGCCTTCTCTCCTTCCTCTCCTTTGCCGCTCCCACATATTGAAAATCATATGCACTTTAAAGGAGATCTTTAGATTATACCCCCTGCTGCCCCTTTTATGTGGCAGCTATCCACTGCTTCCCTGGTAATGCCACCTCCTTCACTTGACCGTGCCACTTGTCCATCACCCCTTTATGTCCTTACTTCCCTTCTTACGGAGCCTAGATTCTCTGGCTCACCCCTACCTTCACTCTATTGTATGTATTCACAGTCCTCACAGCTCTCTCTCCTTCCTCTTGCCTAGCAATCTTGATCCTGGTTAAACCCAACTCTCTTCCACCTCTTCCTTGTTCCTGAGCAGCTAAACCTGGAGGAGAAAACCACACAGCCACACTGGCTGCTCGTCAACCCTACTAAATATCTGTTATCAGTGCACTCAGCCACACCCCCCTGATGATTATTTCATTTCTTTTCTCTCCTTCAATGCCTCCTTTTCCAAAATCCTCACTGTCACTCTCAGTTGCTGGCCTTGCTTCTTAGTTTCAAGAACACAGAAGCATTTAGGAGATAAACTCTCTATTTTTGCTTGCTCAAGGACTTTCCAGTGTTTCTGAACTTAAAATACAACCAAGCAACCTTCCCATGAATGCTGTATCTTCCAGCTATAATCTTTCGAATGCAAAAGTCCTAAGAAGCATTGCCCATCCTCTTACCTCTATTTTCCAACACCTAAGTGTCTCCTGAGTAGTCCCCACAGGGTTTTAGCCCCATCATTTCACTGAAGCAGCACTTGTAAGGGCCATGCCACCTTCCATGTTGCCAAGTACTGTGGTACATTCTCAGTTGCCCACCCCCTGATTTTCAAAAGCTGTTTGACTTGGCTTTCAAAACACCATACTTTCCCTCTTATCTCTGATAATTCCTTTCCTTTGTTGTTTTTTTTTTCTTTTTCTACTCAAGTGGTGATTATGAGGATCATTATCTTCCAATCCCATACTCTCTCTCTAAATGGTTACATCCAATTCCTTCTTCTGCAGTGGTCTCCCTACCAACTCTTCTGTACAAGCAGCCAGAGTGATGAATTAATCCATGTTTCTCACTTGCTCAGAGTTCTTCACTTCCTGTTGTTCTTGTAGCAAGATACAAAATCCTACTTTGGTCCACAAACACAATGTATTCTAGACCTTGACACTTCTCTGATTTCTGCCCACTCACTCCAGCATGCTCACTGTTTTGGAACTCATCACCAGCCAGAGATTTTATACTTGCCTGCCCCACTGCCTGTGAGGTTCATCCTGCTGATAAGTGCATAGCTTGCAGCACACACTGTAAGCAGATGGCCTTCCTGTTTCAACTGGCCTCCCCTCCATCACTCCTTGCTTTATTATTCTTTATAACATTCAACTCTACTTGATATTGTATAATGTGTTCATTAATTCATTTATAAGGGTAGAGACCTTGCCTTTCTCGTATACCAATATATTTTCAGAGCCTAGAACATACAAGTCATTGAGTCCTTTAGTAAGTGCTCAATATATATTTGTGCAATTAATAACTAGGTTATGTGACCCTGCCTGTGTGAATGCATGCACACACACATTCATTCTCTCTCTCTCTTTCTCTCTCTTTCTCTCTTCCCCTCTCTTTCTCTTTCTGCCCATCTCACCCACCCCCAATATGTATGCAAAATTAGATGCATTTTAATACCTTGGAGGCTCTTAGGCTTCTTAGGCTCAACAGAGAGGATGAGCTGGTTAAGCAGCTTGGGAACTCATACTTCCCATTTCAGCACATGTATTTGTGTATATGACACAGCCACTGTGCTTCCCCCTAATGCACATGCAGAACATGCATGACATGCATGGTACAAAACTGATTTCCCAACTCAGGCTTTTACTGTAGTGACTGCTATTATTTCCACGAGGAGACAAAAGAATACCACACTATGGTTTGGGGGTCAATAAAAGAAGTTCTGTTAATGGGGGAAGTTAGGCATATGCTGGAAGAGAGAGATGGGAAATTCTGTGTGTTCCTCAATTTTGTTGTGAATTTGATTTTTCAAAAAAAAAGTAAGATTTTAAATTTTTTTCAGGAAAAAAGAAAAGAAATTAAAAAAAAAAAACTCTAACTAAAGATACTATACAAACCAGTCTCTGGAACTGATCATTTATAGACAATAGCTTTTTGTTTTTAAAATATAAAAGCATCAAAACACAGAATTTTTACCTTAACAGTGTGATAAAAGCAGTTTAGTAAACATACTTGGTTGATTTAGTTTTATCCTAAGTCATTCCAAAAATAATAAAAGGGAAAGAGAAGAAAAAGGGACCATTTTGAGGAGGCACATGCATTCACGATGATTTCAAGTGCTGTTACATTGCCCCTCTACTAAATTCACCTGTCAAACCTGAGAACAGCAAGACCTCATTTAAAAACTACTAAATGTGCAAATCAACAAAGAAATCTAAGTTTTAAGTGTCTCAAATGTATTTTTACAGGAAAACATAGTACAAATTTTGTCAGCCGATATGATCCCCGATTCAATAGCTGGATTCAACTTCCACCCATGCAAGAAAGGTAAGTTCATTTCTTATGTCTGAAAATGTGTGACTGCTTCTCAGGAAGCATGGGTGCTAGAGGGTTTTCCATGATGAAGAATGCTAACCAGAGTTCATGAGAGAGACATTGGCAAAATACAAAACTTGGCCCACCCAATTTAGATTACCTGCCTTGTTGACTCGATAGAGAAAAATAATTAAATCAATCAATTATTTAATGTAGGAAGAAAAAAATTGTGACTTGTCTTCTTTTTCTGTAATGATTGATATTTTGCAAACAGAGCTGTATTTCTACTGGCCTTATTCCTCTTCTTGGTGCTAATATATTTAAATCCTAAAACCAAAATATAAAACACCATTCCCATAATGATATGCATGTCAGTGCAGCAATTTCAATGTTAAACTATTCAATATTAAATTTAATATTCAATATTAGAGTTTGACATTTAAATATTTGGTATTTAAATTTTTATTTGAATTTAATTGTTCACTAGTAATTCCAAGTCTTATTAACTCAGATAGTTTACCTTTGCCTCACCAAATGTCTTCAAGAACAGGTCATTTATTAGTTTAAAAAAATAGTCTTGCAAAGTGTCATTTAATTTTTTGACATAACAGAGTGTTTATCTCGTCCAAGTCTCCTAGCAACCAAAGGAAAATATAGCTACTATATTTGCACATATTTTGTGTCTCCTGGCTGTTATTCAGGCATAATACCATGTCTTTATATGCATATAAAAATTCATATGACAGATTTTGACACTTGGTTCTTTTTAAATAATATCTGGACATAGCCTCTTGAGCAATTTCTCCAAGATGAGAGTCACAATAAACCACAACCTGTTTTGTCTCCTCCGTTGAGTTATTTAAGAAGTAATCAAAAGCATTGCTGCTCTTTCATATTTCCTGCATGACCCCTCTCCTCAACATCTCTTTTAACATTCGAGCACATTGCACTGAAATCAAATTCAACCCTTAATCATAAATTCCAAGTCAAAAGAAATTTTCAGAGACTACCATTTATTAAAAAATGTACATCACTGCAACAAGACAGTATGAATCTATGGTCTAGAGAAACTCAACATCCATCTATGCCTTACAGACAGAGTAAGACTTTCAGGAGACTAGAAGCTATACACAAGACACATGCTAAAGATCACTGGCATTTTTAGGAATGTCTACTTCAGTGGTACCTCGAGAAATAATTCTAGGTCTATTAATATCCTGACAAACTTCATGAGCCAGAAGCTTCCTGGTGTCTTTCTCCAGAGCACCTTGTCTCTCTCCTTGGAGGAGTTATTTCCCCCTAGTTAGCGGTATTGTCGCTGCATCAATATGCCCTTTAATCAAAACCATTCAAAAAAAAGTTTGATTTGAAAAATAACTGTCAATCCATGTTTGAAAAGTGATCATCTCATCACCACGGTCCCCTTTGCTGGGGGCTGTACACCACGATAATTAACCTTCACGCCTTCGGCTTGGGAGGCATAACTCAAGTCGCGGTCAATTATCTCGCTGTAGAGCCCCTAAGGAGGGGAAGTATTGCTGCAAAACCTAATTAGTAATTTTTTTAAAAATGTGTATTGTTTACTTGATAGTCTATAATGACTTCCTCTGAGGCACTATGGCCTATCATGGCAGGGTACTACTTAGACAATTTTTAGCAGCTCATTGACCTGATAAAAAGACCTGCCATGGTCTGTCGGCGCTCGGCAGCCACCGTTGACAGGATGGACTGTTTAACGTTTCTTTCCAAGTCATTATGGTATATCATGTCAGGTCCCTAGTAAAAGAAGTTTTTTTTTTAGATTTAGAACAATCAGCTCGATAGACCAAATAAAGAGCTCCTTACAGAGCTGAGTGGGAAAAGGCAGATCTCACAAATGCCCAGTCAATCTTCTAGCTCCATCTCTCCTATGGTCCTATGGCTTGGTTGACCCAGGCAGCAATCCATAACTTCAAAGGAAATTTTCCTGTCATTGCCAGGCTCCCATTTCAAATAGCAGGAAACATCAGTGGACTAATTGGTGATTAAACGTTGAAGAAAAATAATCATAGGTATACGAGACACTCTTCAGATCAGAAAAGTCTATTGAAACATTTACTTGAGTTTATTTTATAATATGTAGATTATGAATCAAACCAGAAGTCTCTGCCACCTCTTTCATTATACTACCAAACTACTGAGAAATTGTTATGCTGAGAAATTACCAAACTGATTGAGAATAACAGAAACATGTTGTGAACCACCTCCAGGGTACCTCATTCTTTCAGAGCTGGGTGGATAGATTACTAGGATATCTTGCCTAATCAGAGGTCCCAAAGCTTTGGTAATAAAACTGCTGAGTCTTCTCCCAGTTCAGAAGGAATTGGGCACACAGCCTGCAGGCTGACTTCACCGTGGGCAGCTCATGCATCTCGTGCCTGCCAGTGTGAATTGACTGCCAAATCATCGGGTGAAAATACAAATTTAAATGTAAGGCTGAGGAATTGTTTTGGTCTTAGATTTTAGAATCTGATTCTGCAGTAAGAAGGAAAGGGCAAGACTGAAAATTTGGATCAACAGAAATGCTTTGATCACTTCAATTTTTTCAATGAAATAGACATTTTAAGTATTATTCTTATGGCATCTTACCCCCTAGCTAGTTTAAAAGATCAGAAAAAGAAAAAGCTGTTTGAAGAACGGAGCTTTTATTTCACAAAGGAAGTGAGAGGCCAGAAGTTAATACATCAAAAATGCTTTCAAAGTTAAAGTTCTAAGAGTCTTATGAGAAACCACAGGAGACAATATTGTGTTTGAAAAATCTGTTGTTTTTTTACCTGATGATGGACATCAACAACTCAAGCTGGGATAAAGTTATAGTAATTCAGTCTCATGCTCTGGATATAAACTGACCATCTCAAAGGTCAGCAAGGACTCAGAAAGATATGTCAAATAAGTAGGGTTTAAAGTATCTTTGTAGAAGTTATTTGTTAGTCTTTCTAAATGAATCTCAGAAACATTGAATATTTCTTTATGGCAGTGGGGACAAGGAGAAGAGAGAGACATAAGAAATAAACAATCTGAAATACAAATTGTGGGATGCCACTAAAAGAATCATTAATGACCTTGAACTTACTTTTCCACAATGCAAACAAACAAACAAAAATAGTCTAAATCAAGTGTGCTCTTCATATGGGATGGAGGGGAAGGAACATTCCCAAGAGAGATCTGGCCTGGTAAAATTTTAGGCTCAAGCAAATATTCACAGTAGTTGCTGATAGACCATTAACAGTCTATAATGTGTCTTAAGAATTCTCACTTTGGGCATGCAAGAGAATAAGTCAAAGACAATTTTTTTGCTAGTGGAATTTCTACATAAAATTGCTCTTTAAGTTAGGAAGTGAAATCCACTAATTCTTCCCCCTTTAGTTCCTAACACTGACACTGTGTGGCTAGAGCTTAGGAGTACTCAGGGATCATCACATTAAGAATGATTTGACTAAAAAAAGAACATCTTATGAAGGCTGACTCAGTGTCAAAACAGGAAGGAACCAGGTCAGGAAAAAAGCAAGAAAATTAACATTTAGACTAGATAAAAGGAGTTTACCTTAGCAAAGGGATCCTTCGCTTATTCTTCACCATCTAAATTCAATTAAATAGGGGGCTTTCACTTTTGTAATGACTGATCAGCACTTTATTTTCCAGACCAGTACCACCTAAAATTCACCATTACCACCTTACAGCCCACCTGGTCCAAATTATTTAAAGATAGTCCACTGCTGAAATAAATAAATGTATTATTTCAGAAGTTCTAAATTCTGTCATTGGACCATGTGGAAGAAGTATATTGACCTACCCTGTGTTGATGGTGCAAAGAAATATGTCACTTTAGAACAGACTATTTGAGACAGGTGTCATTCTTTTCAATAAAACATGTTAACTTGAAATGGCAAAAGCACTAGTAAAAGCGGGACACAGTGGCACATGTCCCTAATCCCAGGAGCTTGGGAGGCTGAGACAAGAGGATGGCAAGTTCAAAGCCAGCCTCAGCAAAAGCAAGATACTAAGCAACTCAGTGAGACCCTGTCTCTAAAAAATACAGAATAGGGCTGGGATGTTGCTCAGTTGTTGAGTGCCCCTGAGTTCAATCCCCAGTACCCACCCCCTGCCAAAAAAAAGAAAGAAAAGATCATGGGCATGCTTAAAGTTTCATCCTAGTCATTCTAATTCTTTATTTTTGAGTCCTCTTTGAACCTTTATTCTCCTTCACCTCTTATATTTTATTAGTCATGAGTCTTATGTCATATTCCTTGGACATACCTTGTGCTTCACTCTTTCCTATTTCTTCCATTAAGATTCTAATTCAGGTCTCACTCCTAAATTATGGCCTACCTCAGAACTGGCCACCTGGTCTCCAATCCTTTGAACATAGCTTTCATCTCTTGCCTTGGATGGTATTGCAAGAAAATATCATTGATAGCCTCTCTTTGAAAGAGACTGAAGCAGTATCTGAGAGAATCAATACCAAAAGCTACTTAGATGAACTTTCTATAATTGGTTATATAAGAGCAAAATTTGAACATTATATGAAGTTCAAAAAAGTTATTCTATTTTCAGTAGTACTAGGAGGGGAAAAAAAAGAAAAAATGATAATTGAAGAAAATTTTTGATGATGTAGTTCTCTTATAAATTGGGAACAATGACCCTTGAAGGACCATAAAGAAAGTGAATGTCAAGATAATTTATTATTGCTACATTATCTACCTCATTTTTCACTTTGTCTTACTGAGCTGTGATATCTGTACAAGGTACCAAATATCCCAAACATTAATGAACAGTTTAACAGTGTATAAAAAGCAAGATATAAAGAAGAAAGAGTTGGTGAATTTCTCCTCTACTGTTGTTTTGACATCAAAAATGTTCACCAGACTGGTTAGTGCATATGATTACTTCATCCAGTCACAGATTTAGAAGGTGGAAGTGTAATGTTTACAGGTAGGCAGGTGTTTCTGAAGCATGATGTACCTCCTTCTCATGAGTGGTCCTCACCCTATCTCACAGGTAACAATTCACTGTTCTTTTTTTGATTTACGGTGCATTCTTATTTTTCACTGCAGAAGAGCCAGTTTCTATGCATGTCGGTTAGACAAACACTTGTACGTTATTGGTGGAAGAAATGAAACCGGCTACTTGTCCAGCGTGGAGTGCTATAACCTGGACACAAATGAATGGCGTTATGTGTCCTCTTTGCCACAGCCTCTGGCAGCTCATGCAGGAGCGGTGCACAATGGGAAAATCTACATTTCAGGCAAGTCACCACTCCTCTTTCTGTAATGAAGTTCAGTTCAAAGACACTTCCCTGACTTGTATGTATACGTTTAATTCACAGGAGGTGTACACAATGGAGAATATGTCCCCTGGCTATATTGCTATGACCCCGTAATGGACGTCTGGGCTCGAAAACAAGATATGAACACAAAGCGCGCCATCCACACTTTGGCTGTAATGAATGATCGCTTGTATGCAATTGGAGGAAATCATTTGAAAGGTCTTTTTTTTTTTCTTTTTCTTAATCACAATAACATTTGCGACTCATGTTTCTTGCTAAGGGGGTTTCTCGTTAGATAATCATAGCTAACCAAGTAAAAAACATGTTGACCAAAGAAAAATACTCTGTGTAAATTAGCAGTACCCTTGAGCAAGCACTTATTCTGGCTTTTCTGCAGATAGGATTATTTTTAAGTTACCATACACATTAAAGAAATGAGTAATGGTGTCTACAGAAAATAAAAAAGGGGAGCATTAATAACTGAAAAGCACAAACGATTTGTCATAACAGCAAATCCAGTGAAATAAATTATCCCTTATCACCAAAGTGTAGTAATGAAATTTTTCCCAGAAAATTGTTTTTTGCAGCAATCATAAAGAACTTTAGTCATAGCTGCACAAAGCTAATACATGATTTTGTCTTTAAACATTTAGTAGAATTTCATGTCTAAATTTAGAACTATTTATTTTAAGTATTGAATATCAAACCATCTATGATTCTCGAGTTCAGTTGCTTTTTTTAATTAAAAAAATCCTAAAACAGTATTTTTAGAACCATGTTTTTGGCTTCTTTTCTCCCTCAGATTCATATGTAACTTCAAATTTTTGTAGTTCATATGCATATGTATAACTTTATATGTATGTATATAACACTGAATTTGACCCAAAAGCAGAGAGATCTATGATGTTTAAAATGTTCCTGATCTATCTATTTTGTGCCTCACTTTCCTCATCTGAAAAATGAAGAAATTGGTCTAATTGAGCTCTAAAATCACCTCCATTTCTGACATTCCAAGATCCTTGAAATGGAACTCAATGGGAAATGGGTTATAAGACTTGAGGCATATCTATGTATTTATTTTACAAAAATATATGCATCCAAACCAGACATAGTGGCACACACCTATAATTCCAGTGAGACAGCAGGATTGCAAATTTGAGGCTAGCCTCAGCAATATAGTGAGGCTCTAAGAAACTTAGCAAGACCCTGTCTCAAAATAAAGGACTGGGAATGTGATTCAGTGGTTAAGCACCCCTGGATTAAATTCCTTGTGTATATGTGTGTGTGTGTGTGTGTGTATACATCTTAAAAATAGATTAGAAATATATATTTTTCTGTTTTCCCTCCTACATATTTACCCCTAAATGTAATTTTTAAAATTGCACAAGTGTAATTTTTATGTAGCTATTCCCAAGTTCATGTTCAGTTAGAAATGCCAACACCCTAATGTCTGCCTGCTGTTGATCTTAATACTCTTCCCAATGGGAGAGGATTCTGCTCACTACTGCATCTCTATGTTGTTTATCCTTATTACTTTTGCTGGTGCTCCTTCATTTCAATCCATACTTCATTCTCTAACCTCAATGTTTCATGTTACCTTTGTAGCTTTCTACATTGAAATGTATTCCTTCTAAATTCTTTTGCATAAGATATCACCTAAATGTTTTAGAGGCTTTTGGCAATTGAACTTATATCTGGACAGAAAGACTGGCTAATGACAACCTAAGTGAGCAGCAGCACAAACACACGTCAAAAGTAGGTTAACTCAGGGATGTCCTGGCAAGGACAGGGTGTGGACTTTGCTTATAAGACTAGGTTTGAGTCCTGGTTGTGCGTTAACTTAGCCTCATGTCTGTAAAAAAGGGATAAGTATCTATCTATACACACACACACACAAATAATCAAGGAGAGGGAAATTATTTTTCTTCTATAGATGTATATGTGTATATGTATGTGTGTATATATGTATATGTATGTACAAGTGTGTATATTTATGTATATACTTGGCACAGAAAAGGGACACATATCTTTAAATGATGCCTCTAGAACTTTAGAACCTGGAGTTTTCCCAAGTGCTCATTCTAAGTGTATAACGCTCAAAAATTTCAGGGAGTGCATTATTCTTTTATACCAACATCAGTGTGATTTATTTTATATAAAAAGCTAGTAGCTTGAAATAACCTGTCTACCTCTTCAAGAATGAAAAGCATTCCTTTTGATTTGCTTCTCAGTTATTTTGAAGAATCCAGTATGTTGGTTAATTTAATAGATGCAGTGTGTCAGCTTGCAAATATTTGTAGCATGCATTTACTAGAGAAAAAAATTTATTTGATCTACCAAGTGACCATGTATCTCCCCTAAGTTAAAGGCAGGGCTCCAGGAGATATAGGAACTTACATTGTCCTTGGCAACCTGGTTACTGCCCTCACCATTGGGAATCCTTATCAGAAGTGGAGGAGAATCTTACCAATACAGGGTGCTCGGATGTGCTCTAAACCTTGATCTGTGGGAGATGTTAGAAGCCATTCACATTAGGGCTATTTATCAACACAAACTATTTTTAAAAAGGTAAAAGATGCATATTTACAACGTATTTTTAACAAATGAAAATATTTTGAGAGAGTTCAAACCCATTTAAGATAAGCAATATAGTACATTCCAAAAGAATCTGAGCTCTGAAGCCCATTCACCTTTCAAATATCATCCTATCTACTCACTGGCTTGTGACTCACTAAGTCACTGACTTTCTCTGTCTCTCCATTCCTTTATTTGTTAAATGAAAATAATGATAGTGGCTATCTCATAGAATGGAGGGTATAAAGTGATTTTATTTAGAAAACAAATCTATTATGAGTACTTTATGAAAATGCTTGCTTCAATTATTATCTTACACCTTTTAAAATATGGGGTTTTAAAAAGTTTTTATTTGTTTTAATTAGTTATACATGACAGTACAATGCACTTATATTCTTTGATATATCATACATAGATGGGATATAATTTCTCATTTTTCTGATTATACATATTATAGAATCACATTGGTCATACAGTCACAAACATACATAAAGTAATAATGTCTGTTTCATTCTACTATCTTACTATCCCCTGCCCTCCCCTCCTTTCACTTCCCTCCACCTAATCTAAGGTAACACTATTTTTTTTTTTTGCCTTTATACATGTACTTTGTTGTTGTTTTTTTTTTTTTTGCATTACAATTCTTAATACACATATATTCCACAATTTTTGTATCTCTGTTTGTATATAAAGTATGTTGACACCAAATTCAAGTCTTCATACATGTACTTAATAAACATTTTATTAATGTCTACCTCTACGTAATCCATCTTTATTAATGACCTCTGCTCTGGCATTCTTGCTTTAATTACCCAGAGTTTGTTTGGGATATTTTAGATCTTTCTGGCATGTCTCCCAAGTTCACCAATAAACTGCTACATTTGTGTCTTCAAAGACACACTTATCTACTTCTTGACTCTAGACCTTTTTTTTTTTTAAAGTCCTAAACTTACATGGGGCCCCCTGAGAGTTTATTCTTCTGTCGTTCCATTTTACTATGTCACTTAGGTTTCTCCCATCTTGATGTAATGCTTGTGGAATGCTATGACCCAAAAGGAGACCAGTGGAACATTCTCCAAACTCCCATTTTGGAGGGTCGAAGTGGTCCTGGCTGTGCTGTGCTTGACGACAGCATTTACCTTGTGGGAGGCTACAGCTGGAGTATGGTATGTGTCCTTCTCCTTTCTTTCTGTGCTCACTTTTTCTGTTTCCCTTCAGATGTGTCATCATCCATACATGTATCTTTTTAAGAACATCATGTTGATGTACAAGCAGTAAGTTACTCTAAGTAGTTAGAATTAGCATAGATACTGTGGAATTGGCTTGCTGTTTAGTCAACTGCTTCATGACCTGTGCTAGGTTTCTGGTTCTCTTTATCCCCATGTTTTTGTGATTCTGGTTGTCCACCAAGGGTCAAAATGAAGCAATTTTACAAATGTTCTGCTGAAATGAATAGGAGAGTTCCTGACCAGTGAGGCATGAAAATTATTTTTTTAATATCCATCTACTAGGAGGGGTAGTTTGCTTTTCACTTTTCCCTCTATATCATAAAAATTTCCAAACATACACAAAACTTGAAATTATGGATTGCCATTAACTCCTTATCCAACATCAAAAATCTTTTTATTTTTCCAACTTGCTTCAGTGATCCCCCTTTTTACGAATTTTGACTGAAGAGATTTGAAGCAAGCTAGGCATGCCTTGTAATCCCAGTGACTCAGGAAGCTGAGGCAGGAGGATCACAAGTTCAAGGCCAGCCTCAGCAACTTAGTGAGATCCTATCTCAAAAACAAACACAAAAAAGCAAAATTTTGAAGCAAATCTTAGACATATTGTTTTACCCTAAATACCTCAGTTCTAATTTTTAAATGTCTTTTAAATTCATTTTCTTTATTTATATGTGGTGCTGAGAATCTAACCCAGTACCTCACACAATGCTAGGCAAATACTCTACCATTGAGCTACAACCCCAGCTCTCAGTTCTTATTTTAAAAAAAAAAAAATCATTCACATTCATTTACACCCAGAAAAATAACAATAATTCCTTTATATTCAGTCCATATTCAAATTTCCCCTGTTGACTTGGAAAAAAAGATGCAAGTTCAAATCAGGTTCCAACAGGTCTCACTCGTGTTTGGTTATTTTGTCTCATAGATCTCTTGCAATGTAAAACATCACCTCTGGCCCACTTTCGGTTTCATGCGGTGGACTCATTGACAAAATAGGATCAATTATCAGAGAATATTCTACATCCTGGAATTAGCTCATAACTTCCTTGTGGTATCATTCAAAATCGCTCTTCATCTACATATTTCCTATTGACCAGAACTCAGAGGCAGGGCTTAATTAAGTTCAGACTTCTTTTCCTTCTCCTTCTCCTGCCTCTTCCTCCTCCCATTCTGTCTCCTTCCCCTTCCTCTTTCTTTTTTCTTTTTTGACAAGAACACCTGAGGAGATGACTTGATAATGCAAATTACACCACATCAAGAGACACATCAGGTCTAGTGGCCTACACATATTCACTTAAAAAATGAGTCATTTTTATATTTTCTTATTTATCCATATTGGTTTTATAAGAGCAATTTGGCAGTTTAATAATATTAGTTTTCTTTTTTTTTCATCAAATAAGATTTTGATACAAAGTTGTGGAGAGCTTTAATAAATTATTTGTTATATGAAAGCAAGAATGTATTGATATATATAACTAGATTTGCATACATGTACTTGTTTGCTTTTGCAAATTGTTAGCTGCAAAAGTACATATGTTTGGAAGCAGGCACCAGGAGTAAGCTGTCAGAAAATGATTATTAGGTTGATTGGGTATTTTGTTTGTGATAAAAGCAAAGCCGCTTTGATTTGGAGAAGAAAATGTTACACAAGCACTAGCCCCTAAATTTAACAAAGGAAACAAAATTAAAGACATTTTTTATTTCTCATGCGGCCTCTTGAAAATAAATAAATCAATGTGTAAAGAAGTCAGCAAGTCTTCATTTCCAGTTTACTTTAAACTGATTTTCAATGCTGGCTCTTATTCACCAAAGTAACAATCTAAAATCCAATTTACTTCATTTATTTGAATATGAAAATGACTTTGTCCTTTTTTTTCCCCTTTAATTTAAACCAACTGGATAACTTCAATTTCTATACAATTATTTTAAGGGATTTTTTTAAGCCTCTAGGAAATACTAGGTATTTATTTAGTAGTCATCAAAAAAATTTAAAAAAAAAAAAGATTTTAAAATGTCAGTTTCAAGTTTTCCCTTGGAATAAAAGAGTTTAGTCTTCAGTTTTTCTTTGGAGTTTTTGAGCAAGAGCAGAGAATAAATCTTTTCTTTCCAGCATAAATGTGATAGATAAGACTGCTGCTGCACTTCTCAGAACACTTTCCCAAATGCTGCCTACTTTGCCATTACAGGGGGCCTACAAGTCATCAACAATATGCTATTGTCCTGAGAAGGGAACCTGGACAGAACTTGAAGGAGATGTAGCAGAACCCCTGGCAGGCCCTGCCTGTGCGACAGTAATCTTGCCTGCCTGTGTACCCTACAACAAATAGCCCCAGGAAACTCTGGAAGGAACAGCATCACATCCCAGGAAGCAGTGACAGGTGACGTCACTATCCTAATAGGAACTGTGCATTTCTCATGATACAACTGCTGAAACCCACCTTTGGTTTCTGATGATTTACAAGTAACTACAAAAGAAAGAGACCTGTTATGGAACAGATACTGTGTCTGCAACTCAGATCGTATCCGACTTCCTGTGGTGATGGACTCTTCCATTTCAGACTGGTTTTAATTTGTCCCAGCTTTACAGAAACTCCTCACATGGATCTTAACTTTCAAAGGGAGAAAGATAAAATACAGAAGACTGGCCCCAGAGAGACCTGAGATCAGTATTGTGCATTGTACTCTACCTGCATGTGATCGATGTCGAAGTTTTGGGGATATTTTGTACATGAATAATTCAGAATTTGACCCACCAAAATACTTAACACTGCATTACAGAAATTCCCACTTGATTCTGTATTCCTAACCTTTGGCTACTTCACAGACTCCATAAGCAACACAGTTACTGAAAACCATAGAAGATTAAATAGGGGCATTTTTGTTTCTATACATCCTCATTTCATGTACCTTCTGCCCTTATAGTACCTCATGGAAGAGTTAAGTTGTTGGGTCTTTCAGGAGTTGCTTTCTGCCCTGCAGGTTCTAGGATAGCCAGAGTCCTAATTCCCATGTCCTGAATTCTATCTGGAAATTAAAACATACTATGTCACTCTGAAGTTCATGGAGGCTTATGCTTTCTTTCTTTCTCTCTCTTTTTAGTGTTTAAGCAGTAAGCACACATGCTATTTGCCTCCAAAGATAGGACTGACAAATTCAGTCATACACTATTTCATAGATTCTGTTGGATAACACATCTGACCCAGACTTAATCTATGATCAAAACTAAGAGATTGCTTTTAGGAATTCAGGGATGAAAAGAAAAAATAATTTCTTTCAAGGACAATCCCAATTATCTTTGTTCCTAAAACACGAAACTTACCAGGTTATATATAGTCTCTGACAGAATACTCTTCCCTCCTCACCTGCAGCTGGATGTAGACCCTGGACTTCATCTCATTATTCCCTGCCTCATCATTTTTGGTTAGCACCAGAGATTCCTGAACTCAGTCCAGCAAGCAGTTGCTACTTGTCCTTAGGAGCATGGGTAATTTAGGAGCAGAGGTCAGGGGAGCATGACGTAGTCTCAGCGTGGCCAATCAAAAGAACAAAACTGGTAGGAACACAAATTTGACTTTCAAGCTCTCCTGAGCTTGATCAACAACTGTTAGGAGTAAATAAGAGCTTAAAATATTTTTTTAATCACCCAGAGATATTGAATCCTCCAAAAAAAAAAATGTTACATTCAAAACAATAAGGGGAAGCCAGATTAAAAACGCCTTGGTGATAAGTTTTCATTGCCAAGTGTGTCAAGATGGATGGGGATACTGGAATCCAATGCCGTTTCTACAGTAAAGTGCAATCTTCTTTGTTTTTGTATTTATTTGTATGTTCAGATCCAAAGGATCCGTTGTAAAAATATATATATAAATATACATATATATATATATATATATATCTCCAGTGCAATCAACTTTTTATTTCTTTTTTTCTTAAAAACATATGAATATATAGAAAGGAAGAAAAGTCACGGTATTTTGTAGGAAACTCCCAGCTGACATCATGAACAGAACAAGGTCTGTTTCAGAACCTTTTATTGTCAACTGTCATCATTTCTTCCTAAAGTCACAGTTTATACAATAATATTTGCTTTCCTTAGACTTCATTTTATTTTTTATTTCTAGCCAAAATACATAAAAAGCATTTATGAGAACTATAAGTCAAACTTTCTGGATTCAGAAAGATATAAACTACTAGAAAGTAAAAAAAAAAAAAAGAAGATTAAATAAATCACAGAGAATGTAAATTTTGTACAGTATTAGAATGTGTAAATGAAGCTTGCTTGGAAGGGGAAAACTTTAAATAAAAACTTTATGTACTAATTCAACTGTCTGTAATATTTCTATTCACAAAGCACAACGTATAAATCTCAACATTGAATTGTTTGAAGATTTGGAATACCTAAATGTCTAAATGTTTTTACTCTGCATATATGCTTCACAAGTTAATTCTACTTTCTCACAATAAGTAAATATATGCAGTGTGGACAATGCTAAAACCTATGAAATGCTTCTGGAAAAATGTTCTGAGTTAAAAATCATATGAGTTAAATCTTATTTTTCTACTACATGAGCATTTCAATAAGATCTAAAAACTAAATATTTATAGACGTTATTATAAGTAGCATGTATATTTAAAAATCTTCATATTTTCTAATGAATAAGTCAATCACATATTTAATCAAATCAATCATCTAAATACATAGTATTTGATTCGATTTTCTTTTTAAAAATCTGACAAAGAAGTTTTGCAATACATATAATACATATATGAGATTCTGGAAAGATCAAAACCTGTGGTAAAATGTATCAACTGAATAGCCCTCTAGGCAAAGAGCTCTGCAGGGTCAGTAGCCAGTACCAAAGTCCACAAGCTGGGAAGAATTTACTCTGATGCCTCCCAGAAGTTACATTGATGTTCTCGGTACTGATGATTAAACTCAAAGAACTGTTAGATCCTCCCTTCTATTCCACAAAAGCAAGATTGATGAGGTTTCTTTCCTTTTGCACTGGATCTCCTCTCCATCCTGGTGTAACACACCAGAAAGAGGCCAGTCTCAAAGGCAGCCTCCACAGCCATCTCCTGAGCCAGTGTCCAGCTGCTACAGGGCTGCTTTCAAACACCATGAAATCCCCAGAACTTGAGTGCTGGCCAGACATCATGAGCACGTAAGGAAACGTGTTTTTCCTTTGTCCAATCTCAAGAAACCACCTAGTTTAAATCCAAAGCTAGACAATATATCTCAAATCTTATATTCAATTATTTAACATATGAAAAATGGGAAGTAGGAAGGGGAAATATACTAAGGAGGAAAAAAAATATTCTAAGAATATGTCTAAAGTTGGGCAAAATTTGAACAAAGACATAATGTCCAGATTTTTTTAATTACTTAAACTGCATCTGTGGGCTTAAAATTAGTGTCTGCCTTTGTTGTCCCCTATTTAGCTAAATGTTTATTTTTCCAGCTGTTTGATACTTACATCACTTAACAAGTTGTCATCATCATCAATATGCATATATTCCAAAGGGCATCTTTAGGAATGCCAGACTTCTGATTAAACTCAGCTCTTTAGGTCAAAATACAGATGTTCCTTGATTTATGATGCAGTTGCCTCCTGATAAACCCGTTGAAAGTGGGAAAGATTCTAACTTGAAAATAATACATCTAACCTACTGAACATTCAAGCCAGCAATGTAAGCACACTGTAGAGCATTAGCTGTTTACCCTTGTGATCACATGACTGTCTGGGATCTACAGCTCAATGCCACTGCCTAGCATCACAAGAATATTATATCATGGATTACTCACCTCGGGGGAAAAAAGATCGAAAAGCAAATTTTGAAATATAATTTCTACTGAATGCATATCCCTTTTGTACCATCTTAAAGTCCAAAGTCTTAAGTCAAGTAATCATTAAGTCAGGGATATAAATAATTAAAAACTCGACAAACCAAAAATTAAAATAATGTTAGCAAACCACCTCAACACTAATGAATACACATTGGTAAGTACCTTTTCTTTCTTATTTTTCAATACTGGGTATCAAACCTAGGGGTCTGTATCATTTAGCCAAATCCACAGCCCTTTTTATTTATTTTGAGACAGGATCTCTGTAATTTCTCAGGCTAGCCTAGAACATGTGGAGCTCTTACCTCAGCTTTCCGAGTCCCTGGGATCATAGGCATGTGCCACCACACCCAACTGACAAGTGTCTTGATAAACTGACTTTCCATATAAAGGACTGACCATCACTCATTAAACCTGACTTCCTAGAAGCACCTGATTTAGGGCATATTGAAACCTTGTTGGAAAACAAAATGGCGATGGAAAGCAGCAGAAAGATCAGTGTAAGAAGAAAACGTCCAACTAATAGTATGCTTGGTTTGTGCAGCTATCGCTGTAGAGTGCTGCTCTAAAGGCACAATAAAAATGTGT
This sequence comes from Marmota marmota marmota, assembly GCF_001458135.2. Classification (NCBI taxonomy): domain Eukaryota; kingdom Metazoa; phylum Chordata; class Mammalia; order Rodentia; family Sciuridae; genus Marmota; species Marmota marmota. The sequence goes on from NW_025999990.1 coordinate 32,765,652, forward strand.
CAAGTATTAGTTGGGGTTCCTTAATGAAGAAGGTCTTGGTCCGTCTGTGCTGCCATAACAGAATACATGGAACTAGGTTATTTATAATGAAAAGTTCTTGGCTCATAGTTCTGGAGGCTGAGATGTCCAATAATAAGGTGCCAGCATCTGGCAAGTGACTTCTTAACTGCATAACCCCTTATATTGAAGGTAAGTGTACCTATTAAGCTCAGAAAGAATATAAACTCTTTGACAAGGTTAGACAATTTACAGATAACAAAGCTGGGATTCATACCAAGGCTTCAACTTGAGGCCATTCTCTAACCATCATACTCAGCTGCCTACAAAGAGATTTCTTAAGCCAATCATTTAAAATGATGTAGAATGTTCTGGTGACTGTTTTTTCCATACAGAAACAGAACATGCTAGAGGAAAAACTGAATAATCGTGACACACTGTGAGAAATGTTACATGATTGGTGTAAATGAGCAGCTAGGATGCATAATGGGGAGAGAGAAAACTTAACTCTGTGAACGTGGAGGGTCAAACTCAAACTTCAGTTTTGTCATCTATATTTGGAGTGATAATCTCATCTTCAAAACATTATTAGAAAGACCAGATGTAAAGTTATAAAAATATTTGCAGCTTATAAAATACATAGACCAGCTATTACAATTTAATGACTAAATTCAAACTTTCAGCTAGAATGCAAGATACATTAAATTCTGGCCTCAACCTCCACTTTCAAGTCACATATTTCTTTGCAACTCTATTCACTGAGTGCTGTGAGTCTTCACTGTGCCACAAATACAGCTCTACTTCTTCATCACCTCCCTTTGTCTTATACATTTTCTCCACAGAGAACACCAGTTCATGCACAACACTGTCTATTAAAATCCTGTCCTTCAAGGTCTAGTTCAAACTCTACTGCCATCATTAAGCCTTTATGATCACAACTCACCATGACTCTCTTACATTAACCATTCCATGCTACTTGGGAGATTTTATGTCTTTACCCTCTTACTAGCTTCAGGAACATGTCTATGAGTCCACCATAAAGCCATAAAATATTTGTGAATATTTTAAATATTTTAAATAGAAGTACTATAATTTTAAAACTGTTAATATAATATAATTGTGGAAAATTTGAGAAGTCCAAGAGGGAAAAAACAATTGTTTCACATTATTTATTTTAGTGGTTTACCATGAGTGGCCAACATGAGTCTTCCAACATAAGTGGCCTTTGTTAATTCAAATCAAAGGAAAGAAAAAGAAAGGGAAGGAAGGGGGTGGAAAGGAAAGGGAAGAGAAAGGAAGAGAAGGGAAGGAAAGGAAGAAAATAAAATTTTACATTCAAAAATCCTCTTGGGTTAAATAAGCCATATGACAAGATACAATCCAGGTCTCTGGCTAGACCACTCCCCGATGTTCATTATCCCCTCCATCTGAAACAATTTATATCTTTTAGGATTACCTGTTTCATGAATACATAATTCAAAATTTACAAGTGTTTTAATGAATCCCACTCACTATTATGTATAATTTTAATGCATGACCCAAAAATGATTTTTTAAAAATTGGATAATGTCTCAATGTTCATTCATCATCTCATGCAGTTATTAAAAACTACTGCAAAGATGAACTCATCACATGAAGTCATACTTATGAAATGCTAAAAATTTAAAGATGTCAAGGTATTAAGAGGTAAAAACTGCAAATGTAAAAAGCTGGTAAGAGTTCTGACCCTAAAAGATAAAAGTTGTATCAGATGGCAGATTTTTGCTAACATGACTTCACCATAAAATTTTGAACTATAATAAAGTTCTGTCTCTCCAGAGATAGTGCTCATTTGGTTCCTCTCTGGTTTTTTTCACCATTTAACATTTCTGATGAGAAATGCCACAACTCCTCCTACCTCCAGGCTCTTCCAGAATAGTTGTGGTAAACTGTACTTTCCTTGTGAATGGACTTAGACCACCAAGATTCCACTTCGGGCCAGATGGCATTTATACAGTTTAACAGGAAATTCTTTACTTGACTTGCAAGTTTTTTCTTAAAAGCAATTCAGACTATTAAAGCCATCTGAGATGAGATGCCACATTGTTTATTCATTTCTCTTCCAACATAAGTGACCATGTTAATACAACACAAAAGAAAGAAAGAAAAGAAAGAACTTTATTGGCCAAATCCCCTAGGGTTACTTAAGTTACATGAGGTTCCATGACAAGATACAATCCAGGTCTCTAACTAGACCACCCCTAGGATGGCCATCATCTCCTCAAATTTTTAATATTTACTATCTGTGTCATTCAAATGGCTCATGTCACATATTTTCTTATAATGATGGTGATTTATATTTATGTCCCAACTCTTGGTATAGAGTTGACAAAGCCTAAAATGTTGTGATTATCCATAGGGTCCTGTTCACAGTGGTACACAACAAATGAGTGGTGGCTGATTTCAAGGGTATTAGACTCCCTGGAATAGTAGAGTCATTTTTGACTCAGAAATTTTATACCTATAAACTTGAAAATGTAAGTTGCACAGGGATTTTTCTCAATTCTGATTGCTACCAATATAAGAAACCCTATAATAAATAGCTTTGATACAAAAGTCTGAAAGTGTGTGCAAATTAGTTACCTTTGTCACATTGTCTATGTTTCTCCTGTTTTATAGCCAAGGAAAGCTAGGATTTTAACCCTACTGTCATGAAAATCTTTGACCCAATACACAAATGGGATAGTACCAGTGTAATTCTGTGCCTCAGATAAGAAAATATAGCCCCCTTAGCCTCCTCTTCACAAAGCAATGAGAATGAGCATATAATCATGTTCTCAGTATCCTCAGGAAGTATCCCCTGTGTGATGCTGTCGGTCTTTGATTAATTTATTCAGATGTGCCCCATGGAGAATATAAGTATACATGAGTAATATAACACAAGGTATATGTGCAACAAAATATACAAATAAGGTGCTGTGGGAGTTCCATCATGAAAGAATTGATGACCACCTAGAGGGATCAAGAAGAGTGAGACAAAGGGAGCACATAACCTCAGTTCTGAAGAATAGGTAGAAAAATAAACGGAGGGGTTTTTTTTTCTGTTAATGTTTGTAAGTTAATTCCTGAAAACACAGTAAATAACAACCAAGCCATTTCCATATGGAAAAGTGCTAGATCAAAGGTCTTATTATAATCATCTCCAGGATTTATATTCTGAAGAGTGTTACAAATGGTAAGGAAAGCAATAAGGGCCAGAACTTTCATGTTCAAGTGGAATAAAGTAGTTCATAGTAGGTCAAGACTTCCACTGCACAGAAATTAATAAGTTATTTTTAAATGCTTCTTCAGGCTTTAGAAAGTTGTGAAAACAATTAGTACTCAATTTATTAAATTCCCCAGGGAAACAATGTTCCAAGGTGAGCTAACGATGGCCAGCAATTTTTTTTTTTTTCTCTGAAGACATTTTCCAGTTCTGGCCACAAATTGATCACCCTTGGCTCAGGAAGAGGACCCAGCCATGGGAAAGAGAAATCAGCAAAACCTTTAGCCATGACAGAGATCTAGATTGGCAGAAATGGAGGCATAAGGACTCAAACACACAGCCAGTTTTCTCCAAAAGAAACTTTTGGAGTTCTAAGATTTCAAAGGAAAATAGAAACCTAGACCAAAAACTTCTGAAAGGCAGAGGGAAAAACTCTTCCACAACCTCATAGTATTTGGGAATTAAAGACTTGACAGATGAAGAGAACTGCTTCAAAAGCAGGACTGCTCATTGCCCTACGACATTTGCAAATTTTAAAATTCTGTAAGTTAGGAAGATAAAAGACTGAGCTGAAAATCCTCTAAAGGGAATAACTGAACTTCCTTCCAACTAAAGGACTAGGGAGACAAAAAGCAGACTCTTGGCCCAAAGCCTGGGATACCCACCCTAAAGATAGGGACACTTCAAAGGTAGGTTAAGTCAAACCACCAAACTCTATCACCAACTGAATTGAGACAATCACCTCCTCACTCTATCTGTACAAAAGGTAAAAGGAGAAACATTCTCTGGTGGAAGATGAAATTATTTGGAGCCTAAAGTTCTTTCACGTTCAAAATGTTGCATTCAGCCAAAAATCTCTAGATGTGAGAAGAATACATCCCATGATCTGTAATCAACAGAATAAAACAGAGAATAGAAATAGACCCACTGCTTTTCCAGATTTTTAAATTAGCAAGCAAATAAATAAATATGTGATCACTATGTTAATAAAATACAGGAAATGTGGAAAAGATGGATGAAAGGATAAAGAATTGGATCACAGAATTAGAATCTTTTAGCAAAATTAAATCATTATTCTAGAACTAAAATAAATGTAATATCTTAAATTAAGAATTTTTTGTATGTCATTAACATCGGTTAAACACAGCGAAACACAGGATTGGTGAACTGGAAGAGAAATTGATAGAACACATACAAAATGAAACATAAAGAGAAAACATAAAGTAGAAGAAATATATTAAAATGAAAGAGTCTTCTGAGATACACTCCAAATATACAGTTATAGCTTGAGAGAGAAAATATAGGAAAGTATTATTGACCAAAAATTGGCCAAGAATTTTCCAAAGCTCTTAAAGGATATCAACACACAGATTCAAGAAGTTCAAAGCAGGATAAAGACAGAGAAAGCCACACAGTGTGGTCCTGAAATGTACCATATAAAAAAAAAAGTAAAGCAAAATTCCTGAAAAAAAAAGAATCTTAAATATAGCTAGAGGAAAAAGTCACATTATTTTCAAAGTAGCAATAATGTGGCTTTCAATTTAGTTCTGAGCAGAAATGATGGAAGCCAGATACATTGGAATAATACTGTTAAACTATTGAAAGAAAAGAAAAGCCATCCCAGAATTCTGTATCTGGAGAAAATATTCTTTCATAACTGAAAACAAACAAAAGACTATTTTAAACAAAAACTGACTTCACTAAAAGAAATACCAAAGGGAGATTTTTAGGTGAAAGGAAAATGATTCACAGATGGAAACATGGAAGAAATCAGGAGGGAATAAAAAACCCAAGAAGAAAAAATATATACAAAACTACAACTGATTATGGGTCACACACAAAATAATGGTGAATTCTGGTGAAATTTAAAATACATTAACAAGAACCATCCAAAAGGTAGGAGAGAGTAGGAAATGGGATACAACTATTCTACGTTTCTAGCAATATTGACAAAGAGGCAAACATCATAATTTGTCATGCATGTTGTCATCTCCAGGTTAACCATTTATGGAATAATAAAAATATAAAAATTAATAAATGAATTGGAGGAAAATGAGCTGTGATTACATATTTTTTTTAAAGAGAATATAAAGCAACTGAAATAGCAAGTAAATGATAAGGTGGGAGATGTACTCCCAACTATGTCAGTAATTTCATTAAAGATAAATGGACTAAACACTCTGAGTAAAAGAATAAGATTTTTAGACTGGTGTTAAAAACCTTATTCTATTATGCTTATGGGAGACAAAATTTAAATGTAAAAATGACCAAAAGAAATCCAATAGACATGCCATAGGCATAAGCAAATTTCATTATAATGGGCAAGACTTCTTCCTCCCTTTAAAAGCCTCTTGGCTGGCTTTTTAACTGTGTTATGGTATCACATGGAAATACATAATATTTGGCATTATAGATGCTATTTTATATGTTATAAATCAGGTATAGCTAACCAATGTTTTAAGAAATGATTTTGTATAAAAAATCATTTGACTTGAAAGAAAAAAAGAAAGAAAGATAGATGGAGGCAGGGGCACATTTATTATGAATTCTGGTGGATATGTATCTGTGGTTTACATTTCTACCTGATTCTTAGACCCTCAGACCATCCCCTACAGTGATTTTTCTTTAAAAATGGTTCATCAAGCTGGACAAAGTAGTGCATGCTTATAATTCCCAGTAACGGAGGAGGCTAACGCAGGAGGATCACAAGTTTAAGACCAGCCTCAGCAACTTAGCAAGAAGCTGTCTCAAGATAAAAAGTTCAAAGGACTGGGGATGTAGCTCAGTGGTAAAGTACCCCTGGTTTCACTCCCTAGTACAAAAAATAAAAATAAAAAAGGTTCACAATCACCAGGAAGTCTGCACTGCATGACCCCCAAGATCCACCTTCCCAGAAACACACAACCTTCTGAGCAATCTTGAAGAGAAAAGAGATGCCCTGGGCCAAGAAGTCGTAGAAGCCAAAGAAGGAGGATGATGTATAAAGTAATGTTGGAAGCAGAAGACATATTCTGCAAATTAACAGGACATGTCTGTAGAAAGGAAGTATTGTTCATTTAGGGGGGAAAAACCCTACTTGGGAATCAAAAAGTCAAGAAATATATCTCTGGTATCCATTACCTCCAGTATCAATTAGACTCTTGCATTTAAATTTGACCCTTCAAAATGCAAAATCAGGTAAAGATCATTGTGTGAGAAAAAAAAAGGAGTGCATGGGAAAGGCAAATAGTATTCATAAATTCCAAGGGTCTTGTTTCATCAAGAAAGATTCCACTAATCTGTAGAAGCCTAACTCACAGGACCTCATAAGACACATTCTGTTAGTGTCAGTGTTCCACACCAGTTACAGATTTCTGAAGGGTCGTCAGAGCAAAACTATGCCCTTAATATGTAAGCCAACACTGCTGTAACTAAGATTGCAATTGGACTGGGACAAATCTCTATGATCTTGATATATGAAAATCCAACTTGATGGTTTCCATAGAAATGAATAAAAACATTTCCAAATTACTTATTCAGGATTAATCCATGGTGGCTCTGCAAAGCAAATACATTTGTTGAGGCTCAGTAAAGCAGCCAATGAAAAATAAACTAAAATGGTCCAATAAGGTGGTTTCCTTCACTAACTGAAAATATCCATGCACAGTTAAAATATGGGTTTAGACAAAGTGTTATTTTTTAATTCCAAGTGTATAAATCCATAAAATTAATAATTGGAAATACTGTAAAGATTACTGGGTGCCGTTCTAAATAGATGAAAAGAACAAACACTATCTAGCCACCAACCTTCTATTTAAATTTTTATTCTATTTGTGTCCTACCTAGGTTAACCTGAGCAAGTTAAATTCTTCTTTTTAAGTCTTAGTTTCGTCATCAGCAAAATGGGAGGAACAGGACTTTGCTTTCGGGATATAATGACATTATTTTATATTTTTTTTCAGATGAGAAAAGCTTAATTTAGAGTGATGAAGGGGTGTATTCAAGATCTACATTAGTGGGGGAAAAAATCAACCCAGGAGTCATGAACCTGAGCTTACAGTCACAAATAAATCCTCATCTATAATTGTACTATTTCCATTTATACAGGCAAAGTGACCTGTGGAATTTTCTCAGCAATCTAGACTAATATATTTTTTTCATTAAATGTTCTATTGATTCCAGTTTACTCTTCCTGCCTTGCATGAGTGAGTGTGTGTGTGTGTGTATACGTTTTGGTTTGAGTTATCTGGCATTGAACCCAATATTCTAAAATTTGAACCCATAGCTTACCACAGGGTGTTAAATGGGATTTTTCCTATTGTCTCAAATTAAAAGTTTGGCTAAGTACTTGAAACTGGAGATAGTAGGTATTAAGTACCAATATGTGTTTAGTTTAGGTTTTCAGAGAAGCAATCAACACCAAGATGGGTGTAGATATGCAAGAGATGTCATGGGGGAAGTGTCTATTAGGGAAAAGGGGAGTGTCCATTAGAAACTGAGAGAACCTTGAGGGTGCATGCAGTTCTGCTCTCATCCTGTAAAGAAAAGAGGGAAGATAGAAGGGTGTGGGTAGGAAGACTTGACCTACAACAAAACTTTAAGATTTGGGGTAGACCACTGGGAAGTCCTTGAACCCAAATCGCTCCTCAGAAAAGTTTACCACCTGGTAGGAACGGTACTTAGTGTCCCTGACACACTCGGTCATTGGCTGGAAGCCCATGGTAGGAAACAAGATTTTGGCACAAATTCAGTGACAGATTCAGAGCAAGCAGCTGAGCTTTCAGTCACATACTTGGGAAATCTCCATGCACAAGGGTCTTGGCTACCGTACCACATTTTCTATATATAAAGGTCACAATCCCAAAGGATTTTCTGAGAAACAGGCTAACAGACACAGTGACTCTGACCTTCAAGCACTTCTGAAAGCAAAGACAGTAAATTAATTAGAGGGAAACCCCCAAAGTGCATTTGGAAGACTATAGACTGCTGGGGCATTTCATCTCCCCACACAACACAAAGAAACTCTGATTGAATGGCAACTGGAATCTTTACCTCCCACCCTAAGCTACATGCTTATTAAGTGTTATGCTTTAAATATGAGGTGTCCCCCAAACACTCATGTGTTAGACATTGCAAGAATTTTCAGAAATGATTGGGTTTATTTGCTTATTTATTTATTTTTGTGATGCTGGGGGTTGAACCCAGGGCCTTGTGCATGCTCACTCTACCAACTGACCTATATTCCCAGCCCCAGAAATGATTATTATGAGAACTTTAACTTCCAATCAGTGGACTGATCCCCTGACATGGACTAACTAGGAAGTAACTGAAGGTGTGGCTGGAGGAGATGGGTCATTGGGACCATGTCTTTGAGGTTTATATTTTGTCCCTGGTGAGTGGAGCTCTCTCTACTTCCTGATTGGCTTTTGGGATATAATGACATTATTTTATATAAATTCCAAGGGTCTTGTTTCATCAAGAAAGATTCCTGAGCATTTTTCCTCCTCCACACCCTTCCGCCATGATGTTCTGCCTCACCTTGGGCCCAGAGCAATGGAGCTAGCCATCTATGGACTGACATCTCTGAAAACATGAGCTCCAAAAAAACTTTTCCTCCTCTAAAATTGTTCTTGTCATGTTTCTTGGACACGGTAGCAAAAACACAGACTAAAATACCAAGCTACAGAATGCAGGTCCTGTTCAGATCTGTTTTCAGAGCACAAAGAAGAACCTAAATTCTGAACTGTTTCAGACCACAGAGAACAGTTTATTCCCTTCACCTGGAGAAGCCCAGAGGCCGGATTCTGAATGGAGAACCCGTGGCATCTGCATATTAAATATGCCTTCGTCATGTCAGTCCTCTCTGTTATTACATACATGACAATAGGCAGGTTTGTATAGCCCAAGAAGGAGCAAAGCCTATTCACTGCCTTTCCATGAGGCTTTAAATTGAAGTGGATGATTTTACTTCTCTGACCTTCAGTTTCCTTGTTGATAAACAAGAATAATAATTTTACCCTAAAAAGGGGTTGTCCGAATTAAATAAGATAATGTAGGTAAAGGCCTGAGAAACCCCAACAAACATTAACTATATTCCCAACTAACGAAGTAAATGTAGTGTACCATAACCCTGGCCTATGGTATATTTTGAAGAAAAAACCTTAGGAAGCAGTGGTACTGAAGACAGCTAATAAATGCTTTTAATATTCTTATTTAAGGACAATATTTTAATAATTTACATTATTTGATTATTTAATGACTCTAAATTACAGATTGTTTGGAGCCAATGTGTGTGATATGCAATAGGGTTACCAATTGTCCAAGTTTGTGTGGGATCTTTCCAATTTCATCACTCAAAGTTATGGCATCCCAGAAAATCTTTCAGTCCCAAGCATATTAGGATGTTGGATCAACTATATGCAAAACTTCTAGAACATTGCCTAGAATATTTTGGACATCCACTAAATGTTGGCTATTGCTATTTTTTTTTCATTTATCAAAATTTGAGTCTGTCCTTTTATCAGCAAGACTTGGACTTGAAAGTACAAAAGAGAATAAGACTCAGTATCTGAAGTGAGTGGAGTTCAGCAATTAATGAAGAAAACAGAAGAATAAGACTAATAGAATTTATTCCCAAAGTTTGAGATGCAGTGTACTTTTTCATCTCCACAGAACTTTGACCTAGCTAATGTAATATACCTGCTTTCCAAAATGCACAAAGAATGTGAAGAAAGGCAAATAAAACACAGGTTAAAAATTATTGTCAAAAATTATTAAGCAATTCCCATGCTAAAATTTTGCCTTGGTGTGGTAAGCCATTCTTAGACCGTGGCCGCCATTAGAAGATGGCGCCGGCTTCCACTGTGGCCTGTGATAAACAACTCCTTTTATGGAGAGTTGGCGCGCAATCCCTTACCACCCTATGAGAGAGATCCACGTGGCGGCTTAGGATTGGGATGCGGGGGGCTTTATTAAGCTGTGCTTGGGTGTGTTGGGCGGCGGGCGCTAGAAGATGATACATGACTCAAGGCCTGAATAAACTGTTGAAAGAAGAATCCTGTGTCGTGTTTCCCTTGCTGGCGAGGGGTCGCGACAATTGGTGGGCCGTACGGGGAACATATTCCTCGAACCCAGGATCCAGAACTTTCAGCAGTCAGGGTGGTGCACCAGTAAGTTCCCAGGTAAGTGGGAATCCGCAAGTAAGTAGCGGGACGCTCCTCTGTAGAAAAGGAGAGAGC
>NW_025999990.1:32780863-32885730 GCF_001458135.2 Marmota marmota marmota
CATGCGGGTTTGACGTCCACGCCCCGCCCTACGAAAAAAGGCGTCGGCTGATATGGGATCAGGTCTGGGGAAGGCGCCTCCTTAGGACTGAACCATACATTGCAGCCACTTCTGCACAGTGGGATAGGACCTCTACTTTCGCCTGCATTGTTATATAAAATAGAAGGGGGAACTGTGGTAAGCCATTCTTAGACCGTGGCCGCCATTAGAAGATGGCGCCGGCTTCCACTGTGGCCTGTGATAAACAACTCCTTTTATGGAGAGTTGGCGCGCAATCCCTTACCACCCTATGAGAGAGATCCACGTGGCGGCTTAGGATTGGGATGCGGGGGGCTTTATTAAGCTGTGCTTGGGTGTGTCGGGTGGCGGGCGCTAGAAGATGATACATGACTCAAGGCCTGAATAAACTGTTGAAAGAAGAATCCTGTGTCGTGTTTCCCTTGCTGGCGAGGGGTCGCGACACCTTGGAGTGGGTCTTTAGGAATGTCTTGAAATTTCTTGAGCTTCCTACTAACTCAAGGCATGTCAAATTGTCCTATCAGTTCCTCCTCCACTTATTTTCCTTGAAATCTGAGAGTTGAATGAATTTGCTAAATTGAAATCAATGGCAAATCTGCAATTTTTATAAAGGTCTCCATTGATATCCATAATGTTTTATTTGACCCATTTGTACATAGCAAAGAAAAAAGAGCAAGGACTCCTAACTCTACATTCCTCACTAGTCGAAGTTTTAGCTTCTACTGCATGCCCACCATGCACTGTGACCAGCATTAACACACTTTGTAAATTTACTGGGGCTTAGAAATTAGGATTCCTGCACACGTTGATTCCAGGAGCCACATGCATTGGACCTGACTCAATTTCCTAGCCTTCAAGAAAGAAAGGATTTCTCACTTCAGCAGCACATATATTAAAATTGGAAAGATACAGAGAAGATTAGGATGACCACTGCATAAGGATAACACCCAAATTTGTGAAGCATTCCATAGTCTTACTGAATTAGAACATAATATATTCAATAATTTTATAATTATGTCAAAATGGATTCTACTGTCACATATAACTAAAAAGAACCAATAAAAAAAACTAGAAAAAATTTATTTAAAAAAAAAGAAAGGAAAGGAAACTATTAGTGCTGAAAATATAGGCCAAAGCCCAGCTGGAGATGAATGCTTTATATACATTATCAAAATCAGTTCTCCACAACAGCCCTAGCAGGTGAATATTATTAAGCCTATTTTACAGATGAAGAAATGAGATCCAGGAAGTTGTCCAAGAACTTATTGAAAAAAAATTTTTTTTTTCAGAAGAACTCCTATTCAGAATGAAGTTTCTCTGATTCCATAGTTTAGTTTTGCCCACAATGCAGAGTTCTTTAGGTTAACAAGGAATAACTAAATTATTATAGGGTAATTGTGATGGTTTATTTTATGAGATGGTTAATTTATTATAATGGTTAATTTTCCTTGACTGGGCCACAAAGCACAGGTACTTAGTCAAATGTAATGTGGGTTATTTCTATGGGTGTGGGTATTGGATGAGATTAACATTTAAATCTGTGAATTTTGAGTAAAGCAGATTACTGTCTGTCATGCAGGCAGGCCTCATCCAATCAGGTGAAGGCCTGAGCAGAACAAAGGACTGACCTCTCTTGAGCAAAAGAGAATTCTACCAGAGGATAGCCTTCAGACTCAAACAGGAGCATTGACCATTCCCTGATCTTTACCCTGTGTGTCACCTTGCAAATTTTGGATCTTCCAGCCTCCAAAATCACATGAGAAAATTAACCAAAACAGAAGTTTTACACAGTCAACCCTCTGTACCCATCCATTCTGCATCCATGGGTTGGGATGAGAAATATTCAAAAACACATGGCATCTGTACTGAACAAGTAGACTTTTTTTCTTGTTGTTATTCCCTAAACAATACAGTATAACAGTATGGTGTAATGGTACTGAAACATATTAGGTATAAGGGATCTGGACATTATTTAACGTATGTGGAAGGATAAGCCTAGATTACAAGCAAATATGACACAACTTTATATAAGGGACTTTCTGTAAGGTATCTTGTGTATATGCTGAGGGATGACTGTGTGCACATCTTATTGGATCTGTTTCTGGGGAGAACCCTGACTATATGGTAACCCGTCTTCATTGCTCATATGTGACTCTGGCATGTCATAACCATCTAAATACCAGAATTCTAGAATCCTTTCTACTATCAAGGACTTCTGACCACAGAAAATCAACTAAACACCATTGTAAATAAGAAGCAGTTTCTTTTGGCTTTTGTGGTTCCCATAACAGTTGTTGCCTTTGCTAAGTATAAATCTTCAATTTTCCCACTTGCTAAAGTGAGGTCGGTCAAGAGGGGGGAAAAACTATCTAACATAGATAAACAGTATTTATTCTATAAAGAAAAAGGAAAAAAAGCACTGAGCAGCAAAGTACTCAGGAAAGAAAAGACATTAATAATAATCTTGTCAAACCCTCCTTAACTAATGAAATAGATTTTTTTTTCAGGACAGAGTGTTGCATTTTGCATTTGAAAAGTGACTGTTTTTCTTATATTCTCTTCATATTCTAATTCATAGTATATCAGAGGCAGAGGGATATTTTGCAATATTAAACAATTTATATTATTTGTGTGTGTGTGTGTGTGTGTGTGTGTGTTAATGAGGATTGAACCCAAAGATGTTTTACCACTGGGCCACATCTCCACCCCTTACTTTCTGTTTTGAGCAGATTCTCACTTAATCATCTAGGCTGGCATCTGATTTGCTGTACTCCTGCCTCAACTTCCCTAATCACTAGGATTACAGGCTTGCACCCACACCTGGAATATTCTTAAAATATATGCAGGTTTAACTCATCTAGTTCAGTGGTTCTCAACCAGAGGCAGCTTTACCTTTTGAAGAACTTTCAGCATTGTTTGTCTCAACGATGAGGGCTATTACTGGCATCTATCTGCTGGGTAGAAACAGGTTCTGCTAACAACACATAGGACAATCCATAACAAAGAATTTTCCAGCCCAAAATGTCAATAGTGCCAATGAAAAAGCTTGCTCTGGCCTGATGAAAATCCTGTGAATTTATGTTTAATCCTATATACTATAGCTGTTGCTTTGAGGGATGGTGACAATTTCAATATGAGACAGTGCTATATGATTAGCATATATGATCATGCTATAACTAAATCAAAATATGTTTAATATTTGCTGCATGTAATGACAAGTTTAATGTGTCAAGTTGGCTAGGCTATAATTCTCAGTTATTCAATCACACTCTAGCGTTGCTTTGGAGGTATTTTGTTGATGAGATTAAAGTCTGTATTCAGTTTTCTTGAAGCAAGAAAGATTATCTGACGGATCTGGTTGGGTTGGATTCAATCAGTAAAATACTCTTAAGAAAAGGAGGAGGAAAGGACAAGAAGAAAGGAACAGGGAAAAGAAAGACTAAGAGGAGGATTGAGAGGGAAAGGAAGAAGGAAAAAGGAACTTGACCTGTGGACTACATCTTCAGCTTGTGTCTGAGAGTTCTGGCCTCTAAAAAGCCCATTATGGACTTGAGATTTGTCCCTACCATCTATGAACAATCCATAGAGACAGGAACAGGGACAGAGACAGAGAGAGATCCATAAACACACACACACACACACACACACACACCCCTCCTGTTTTGTTTTTTTTTCTTTCATATAAGCCCACCCCCAACTGATATACCACATAATAATTCACAGTAGGCAAAACCACTGCAATCTTTAAAGATGATATATTAAAATCTGTGTTAATTTTCTGATCTAAGTCTGCTCTAAGTATTGCTTTAAATTTTTGATCGACCATTTGGTTGCTGTTGTCTCAGCAAAGTTGAACCAAATTGAATTTTTTAAAAAAATATACATATATACAGGAAGCATAAATATACAGATATACATCTAGAAAGGTTGTCAGTAGAACACAGATTATGTCAAAATTTTGATAATAACAACATATGGTAACAACATGATGTTGCTAAAGTGAACTTACAAAAAACAACTTTTATGAGATAAATATTAACATTTATGAATTGTGTACTCCTTCATGTTATTATTTATGAAACATCACTGATCTTTCAATAGAATGCAGAGATACACATAGTAATGATAATTAAACCCAGTCATCTTGGATATTTTACTGACTTTTAGACATAGACAAAACATATGCAGCATGTTTTTCTTTCTTGTCATTACAAAGATCACTCATCAAGGTTAAATAATTGAATATGCTAAGAATTTGGTTGTTGCTTTATAGCTTTTGCATAGCTGAATCTTTTATGTAAGCCTTCATTCCCCACATATATTCTGGGCAGGCCTGAAATTGAGATTTCTGTGTATAATTTTGTTTTTTCCACTCCTATGAAGCTATCCCAACAAGCATCCAAGTTTCCCAGCCAGTAGTATTATGGAAGGACCTCTAAATTGTTAAATTCCTAGGGACAGTTAAAAAAATCAGAAGAGATGAAATAATGTTAGTATAACTAAATAGCAAGTGTTACAAGAAAGACACAGAGTAACCTGCCTGGATGTGATAACCAGAGGTTATTACAGCACTGGGGAATGTCAGGACAGATGGCAGTAGCCATATATGCCATTGGCCTAAAGAAAAAATTCCCTCCTGGCAGTGGAAGGTGGAGACAACACATACAGCTACCCATAATGGAGTAATAAACCACCCCTCCCACCTCATCAGTGGAGATCTTATAGGACTCCCACTCCTACCTCACAGCAGGAGGTCTCCCCTCCCCAGGCCAGGGTGGTGCCAGCTGGATCTCCTGCCACCCCACCCTGCAGTATGAGATCTCCTCTACACAGCTGTCAACAGAGTGGGTGTAGGGAACCTGGCTGTTGCACACCAGTGTTCCCTCCCACCCTTGCTGGATAGTGTCAGAGGAAGTCAGATAACAAGATGGTTAAAATGGAGTCCAGATTCTCATTATAAAGTACGCAAAGCAACCAGGTTTCAATGGAACAATCGCTCAACAATCCAAGAACCGCGAAACTTTCAATCAGAATGAAAACATAAATAAATAAAGACAATAATAGCCAACACCAGCCAACACCAGAATAACTGAGATGTTAGAATTATGTCACAAAGTCTTTTAAGCAGGTGGTATCAAAATGTTTCAACAAGCAGTTACAAAAACACTTGAAAAAATAAAAATAAAAACAGAGAAGCCCAGTGAAAAGAGAAAGTCCCATCAAAGAAAGAGATGAAAACAAAAAGAAAAACAAAATGGATTATTTCAGAACTGGAAAAATATAATAACTAAAATTTAAAAAGAAAAACAACATATGGACTATGGACTCAACAGCAGCACAAAAGAAAAAGAGAAAATCACCAACCTTGAGGACAGAACAACAGAAAGAAATTACCAAATCTGAACAACACAGAGAAAATAGGCTGAAAAAATAAATAAATAAACAGGACCTCAGGGACATATGCGTCTAAAACAAAATATCTAGCGTACTTGTCATTGGAGTCCAAGAAAAAGAGGAGAAATATCAAAGAGCTGAAAAGTACTCTAAGAAATAATGACTCAAAAGTGCCCTACCTTAGCAGGGTGTGGTGGGGCATGCCTATGATCGCAGCAGCTCTGGAGGCTGAGGCAGGAGGATCACAAGTAGCAACAGCAATTTAGCAAACCCAACGTAATTCCAAGGGTTTGGGACCTGACTCAGTGGTTAAGCACCCATGGATTCACTCTCCAGTACCCAAAAAAAAAAAAAAAAAGCCCAAGTTTGGCAAAAGACATGAACCCATGATTTAAGAACCTGAGCAAATACCGTACCAAGAAGACACAGCTTAATCAAAATTCCCAAAACTAAGACAAAAAAGAAAGACCTAACCAGCAGTGAAAGAAATTAGATTTTACCTAGCAGGGAAAACTTTTCAAATGACAACGGTTTCTCATTGTAAACCATGCAGGTTTAGAAGAAAGTGACACAGCATTTTTCAAATGCTAGAAGAAGAGGTATTTCCAACCTGGAATTCTGTAATCCATGGAATGAAAGAGAAAGCAAGACATTCTCAGATGAAGGAAACCAAGGAGAATTTATCACCAGAAGACCTATTTTAAAAGAATGGCTTGATGAAGTTCTCTAAACACAAAGGACGTGATAGAAGACCACACGTCGAAACAGCAGGGAAAAAATGAGAACACGGTAGGTAAAAATACAGGTGTATACATAAGGATTTCTTTTCCCTCAAGATTCTAAAATTGTTTTATGATTGAAGAAAAATTATAACACTGTCTAACATGGTTCTACGTGCTTGCTGTGTAACTTCTTAAGACAACTGTATTATAAACATGGAGCCTAAAGGAACATAAGAGGAGTAAAATTTCAACGCATCACTCAAACTGGTAAAATATAAGCAATAAGCAGATTGTGATAATTTATGTTGATACAATGTAATACCTAAAAAGATTATACTCAGGGAGACTCAAAAACACTATGTATAAATCATATGGAATCCAAAATACAAAGAAGGGAAAAAATGCTCAATTAAGCAATAAAAGATAGAAAACAGAGAAAAGAAATAATGAACAAAACATAGAATAGCAGACTTAAACTGCAATATATCATTCATTATAGTAAATTTAAATGGCCTAAATACAATCATTAGAGAGATTTGTATTGACTTATTATAGCAGCACAGCCACATCAATGTTTATAGCAGCACCATTCATATGCGAAGGCCAAAGTAAATAAAGAAAAGGGGGAGGGAAAGATAAGATTACATAAGGAACCAATCAAATACAAATTAATAAACAAGTTAAAGGATAGTCTAGCAGACTAGAGGAAGGAACAATGGGAGAAGGGAGGGAGGGTGGAAGGGAAATGGGGGAGGGCAAAGGGGGATCATGAACTGAAATCGATTTCCACGCATGTGTGAGTTTGTTGGGATGAACCCAACTACTAGGTATAACCATAAAACTCTAATGAAAATAAAGATAGATAGATAGATAGATAGATTTACAGAGTAGATCAAAATATGTGACCCAATTATATACTGCCTACTTTAAAATATAACAATATAAGCAAGTCAAAAGTGAAAATGAAAAAAAAAGATATTATGCAAATATCAATCAAAAGAAAATAGGACTAGCTGTACTAATATTTGATAATATAGACTTCATAGCAAAAGACAATTTCCAAAGACAGACAGGTACATTTTATAATCATAAAAAGTCAATTTACCAAGAAGAACACAGAATCTTAAATGCGTACATAGCTAAAAACACAACTGCAAAATTTATGAAGTAAAAACAGATAAAACTAAAATCAGAAAAAAGGCAAGTCCACAAATATAACTGAAACTTCAATACCCTTTTCTCAGTAACTGACAGAACTACCAGAAAGAAAATCAGCAAGAATACAGATGAAATTAATAACACTTATCATTTAACAGTTACAGAATACCCTACCAAACTACATCAGAAGACATTCTTTTCGACATTTTTCTAAATTTCCCAGAAAAGTATACCATGACATAATATATTTTGGGCCACAATGTAAGTCTCAAAAAATTTAAAGAATTGAAATCATACACAGTATATTCTCCAACACATCTAATCAGCTTGAAATCAATAACAGAAAGATAATAGGAGCATCTCCAAACTGACAACTTATAAATAATATATGATCAAAGAGTAAGCCTTAACCTTTTCTGTTTCTTAAATTTCATGTACATGTGAAAGCATGCAGTATTTTTCTTCCTATGTCCAATTTATTTGATTTGACATATGTGCTCCAGTTTCATTCATATTATCACAAATGGCAGGATCTCTTTCTTGTCTAAGTAATATTCCACGATATGCAGATACCACAATATTTTTATCTACTCATCTGTCGACATACACCTTAAATATAAACAATAAAAAGAGGCAGTCTCAGGGAAATAAAAATATGTTAAATTGAATGAAAATGTAATATTTGCGGGATACATAGGAGTAATGAAATGCAGAGAGGGAAATATAGAGAATCAAATGCGTACTTCAGAAAAGAGATGTCTCAAACCAATCATTTAAGTTCCCATTTCAGGACTAGAAAAATAAGAGCAAAATAAACCATAGAATTATTAAGAAAAGAAATAACACAGAGCAAAAAATCAATGAAGATGAAAACGAAAAATGGAGAAAATCAATTAAACAAAACTGTTTCTTCAAAAACATCAATAATATTGGCAGACCTCTGGCAATACACACAATGAGAAAAGTAGAGAAGACACAATTTACAAATATTAAAAATTAAACAAGGGATGTCACTACACTCTTGCAAGTGTCAAAAAGATAATGAGAGAGTATTATAAATTCTACACAAGTAAATTTGGCAATTTAGATGAAATGGACTAATTCCTTTAAAAATATGAACTTCTACAACTAATGGCAGTTTGTATGCCATTATGAAGTAAATAAATTGAATAGCTCTACAACTATTAAGGAAATTAAATTCATAATTTATAGCCTCCCAGAAAAGAAATCTCTAAACCCAGATAATTTCTCTGGAGAATTTCTCCAGATATTTAGATTAGAGATTCAGCAATATTATAAAATCTACTCTAAACGTTAATGAAAAAGAAACACTTACCAATATATTTCATAAAGCTAGTATTACCCTACTATCAAAACCAAAGAAATTTCACAAAAGGTAAACGTCACACCAATATCTCTTGTAAATACAGACCAAGAATTTTTAATCAAATATTAACAAATGGAATATATGGAAATTGTTAGTAATCATGACCAAGTGTTGTTTATACAGAGATGCAAGGCCGGTTCAATTCTTAAAAATTAATCAGTGTGAACTGCCATAGTAACAAGCTAAAGATAGATAAATCACATGATCTTATCAATGGAGACTGAAAAAGCATCTGACAAAATTCAACACCCATGATGAAAACTCTCAGAAAAATAAATAGTAGAACTTTTTCAATTTAACAAAGATTAGATAGAAAATTATATCTAACCTACAGTTTACATTATTCTTGATGATGAAAACTTATTACCTTGCTTCTAAGATTGGGAACATTCATGAACGCCCTCTCTCACCATTCAACATAAAGCAGAAAGATCTAAGTAAGGCCATAAGACAAGAAAAGAAAATACAAGGCACATAGATCAGAAGAAAAGCAGTAAAATTGTCCTTGGCTTCAGGATGTGATGTTTATGAAGAAATTTCAAAAAATCTACTGTCTATCAAGATGAATGTATGGATAGATAGGTAGATGATTGACAGAGAGAGAACCAGAATTAACAAGTACATTCAGCAAGGTTGCAGAATACAAGATAAATATATGCAACTCAATTGTTTTTCTCTTTTCCATCAGTGAACATGTGTACACTGAAATTAAAACTATAATACCACTTATAATCACTTTAAAATAGTTAGGTATAAATAAAATAAAACATATAGAGGCCTGATAAATATTTGATGAAAACTACAAAATGCTGCTGAAAGAAATCAATGATCTAAATACATGGAGAGATAAAAATACTAAATACTGTGTTCCTGGATCAATACATTCAGAACGGTAAAGATGTCCTTTCCCCCAAATCAATGAACCAGTTTATCACAATTCCTATCAAAATCCAAGAATCAATTCTAGAGATAGACAACATTATTATAATGTTTACTTTGAAAGACCAAAAAAAAAAAAAAGACAAGAAAAATGGAAACTATTAAGTGGGAGCTGGACGTGGTGGCACACACCTGTAATCCCAGCAACTCGGGTAGCTGAGTCAGGAGGATGGCGAGTTCAAAGCCAGCCTCAGCAAAAGCAGGGTGCTAAGCAACTCAGTGAGAATCTGTCTCTAAATAAAATAAAAATAGGTCTGGTGATGTGGCTCAGTGCTCAAGTGCTCCTGAGTTCAATCCCCAGTATGCCCCCCACTAAAAAAGAATAAAGTGGGAGGAATCCTTCTATCAAATTTTAAGATGTATTATGTGGATATTGTAATAAACAAAGTGGCAGAGAAATCAGTGGAACAAACAAACAAACAAAAAAAAAATCCTGAAAAAGACCCACACAAATATGCTCCAGTGATTTTTAATAAAAAAGCAAAGGCAGCTCTGTAAAGAGAGGAAAGATAGGCTTTTCAACAAGTGGCACTGGAGGTACTGAACAGCCATAGGTTAAAAAAACAAAATTGAACTAAGTTTTACAGTTTCCATAAAAGTTAACTCAAAGCCAGTCTTAGCAACTTAGCAGGACCCTAAGCAACTTAGCAAGACCTTGTCTCAAAATTTAAAAAAAAAAAAATGTTTTAAAAGGGCTGGCTGGGGATGTGGCCCAGTGATTAAGTGCCCCTGGATTCAACCCCTGGTTCTAAAAAACAAAAAACAAAACAAAAACCCTCAAAATTGATCATAGCCTTAACTATAAAATACAAAATTAAAACTTCTAGAAAAAAAAATAAGAGAAATTTTTCAGGATCTAGAATTAGGTAAAGAGTTTATTGATTTGAAACTAAAATCTTAACACAAAAATGGAAAAAAATTGATAATGTGGACTTCATAAAACTTAACTTTTTCTGCTTTTTAAAATATCCTGCTAAGGGGATAACAAGATAGCCACAGGCTGAGAGAAAATATTTACAAACCTCATATTCAACATAGAACTGGTATTTAAAGACTGCGGATATAGCTCTATGTAGAAAACTTGCTTAGCATCTCTGAGGCCCTGGATTCAATCCTAAATATGAAAAAATATATTTTTTATTTAAAATAATATATATACACACACACATACACACACACACATATATATACATTATTTAAAATAAAGGACTTAAAATGCAACAGTAAAAACCCAGAAATCCAATTAGAAAATAAGCAAAAATGTAGTTCTCAATAGAGATATACAAATGGGGAAAAGTAGATAAAAACACACTACTATATTAGCTGTTAGAGAAATGAAATTAAAATCACAATGAGGTAGTACTATACATTTATCAGAATAGCTAAAATTAAAAAAAATAGTGACATCACTAAATGCTGGCGAGAATTTGGATGACTCACACGTTGCTGGTGGGAACATAAATTGGTATAGGCACTAAGGAAAAGTTAAGTAGTTTCTACAAATCTAAATATAAAACTACCTTATGATCCAACGATGACACTCTTGGTCATTTATCCTATAGAAATGAAATGGATGTTCAAATGAAACCTGTACACAAATGTTTACGGCAGCTTTATTCATAATACTGCAGTCTCAGAACCAGTGGAAATTTCCCTCAGTGGGTAAATGTTAAGCACACTGACGTGTATCTCTACTATGGAATACTGCTCAGTAATAAAGAAGAATAAACTATTGTACACACAATAACCTGGAAGAATATTCAGAGGACTATGCTGAGTGAAAAAAGCCCATCCCAAAAGTTACATACTATGTGAATGCATTTAAAGGACATTCTTAAAATGACAGAATTAAAGAAACGAAGGACAGATTAGGGTTTTCAGATGATATGGAAGAGGTGGGGTAGTTAGGAAGTCAGTATAATTAGAAGAGGGGAACACGAGCAATCTTGTGGCAATGAAAATGTTCTGTATCTCTTACCATATCATCAAGATCCTGGCTCTGATATTTCATGGTAGTTTTGCAAAATATAACCTCTGCAAGATGCTAGGTAAAAGGTATAGATCTCTCTCCAGCATGTCTTACGACTGGGTGTGAATATACAATTCCTCACAATGAAATGTTTCTTTTTTTCCAAGACTGAAAATCTAAGAAAAGCCCAGAAGGAATGAAGTTCGCGTGGAATCAACTAGATTATGATTCTCTACCTTTAAATGAAATGACAGTTGGAAAGATAAGGATGAGTTGTTGAAACACTCAATTAAGATTTAAAAAAAAAAACTATAAAAAGAAAAGATACCAAAGTTCCTTAAGCATTTTATTGTAGTTTAAATTATACAAATGTATGCTTATTTGATAATTTGCTGCAATGGAGTCACAGGCTGTTCTTGGATTATCAAACACTGACAGAGCCTGGTAGAGCCGGGTGATCTGGTGTGTGTGGTTACACCCTGTGCTGTCCTGCCCTTCCTGGGTTGGCTCTTTAAAGGGGAAAAAAAAAATTAAGAACTTGGGGGACATGATCAAAATGCTTCCTGTCTAGATTTTCAGGATCCTTTGTTTATTTCTTTTCCAAGTATTTTACATTTTCTCTCTCACATAGGACTAATTCAATGGAATTTTTAAAGCAACTCTCTGGTTCTCTCCAAAGGAACCATAAAAATAAAATCACTACACTAGTAATCCCTCCCCAGGGATAACTACATTTAATACATGGTGCAGCTCTAATCCAGGTATATCTTTAAACTGAGGTGAATTTTTGGATGTTTATTTGCACGTTTTTTTTCCTATAAAGTATGTATTTCTTTTATGGCAAAAATTAAGTGGGTAATGTTCTCATAATAAAAATAAAAATAAATAGATTCATGTTTTGTAATAAAAAGGAAGTTATCAATGTACCCAGAGTCATCATTGCTCCCCTTTCCACCACCATCAAAAGAGAGAAGTTTCTGTCCAAGGCAAATTTTGTATCCATTTTATTCTCCCATTACACCCATGCAACCCTGAACCACCTTGCTTTAACTTCAGCTAGTATTTGTGCTCAGGAAATATAAACTTATTTTCAGCTAAAATAAAGTAACTAGAATGGTAAACATGATATATAGGTTTTACAAAATAAGAACTCTTTTGTAGTATATCTCAGAACCAAATACAAGCTATTTGAGAGATTTTGTGGTTCCAGGGTCCTGGTGTATATTAATCTGGTTGATGTGACAACTAATTTGCAAAGGCAAAAACAAAATGAGAACATGTATCCTCATTTTGTGAGTTCACCCAGTAGTTGTGTAATTGCTGTCAACCCCTGTTTAATAGTAGCATGTTGTACATGTATAGAAAGTAGTGTTCATGATCACCTAGGACTTCCTATCCTGTGTAATTCAATCATGTGTACACAAGTTAGGCAGCAGAATGTTGTGTACATAAATGGAAGAAAATCAGAAAGATAAATGCATACACCTGACGTCATGGAACATGTGCATTCGTGCATGAAAGACTGCTGTCTCTGTGTATGCATGCATACTCACATTAGTTAAAAAAAAAAAAACTAAAGCTTTTGATGACACTACAAATCCAAATAGATTATAGACCACACAATGTGCTAGAAAGAACACTGAAGGTGACTTGGAGTCCATCGACCAGTTACATATTTGACAATCCCGTCTCTATGCTGGACTTTGACTTCATGCCTCAAGTGCCAATGCATCTGCCAGCAAACTACCTGAAGATGCTGATTTCTCAGAGGACACTGAACAGGAAAGGGAAACCAACTGAAAGAGAAACAAGTGCACTCAGGATGAACCCCACAAGGGAAACCTAAATCTGAGGTTTAGAATTTAATTTTTCTGGTAATAGCATAATTCTGCTCTCAAGTGAATCACTCTTTACTCCACTTTATTTTGCACATATTATCTCTAAGGCACAATATTTAATCTATAATTATCTTGCTACATAATTTACATCTTTGTATATAGCAGTAAGATCTGCATTACACAAAAGAGTCTGGGGCGAAATTGTTTTGCCGGGATAGGTCTCATTATTTCCATTTGTTTATACCTCTTTTTTAAGAGTACTGCTTAGTGAAGCAATTGGGTGATGGAACCTGCATAATAATGGTTGTGAAAATATTAAAACAAGCCCCCAACAAGCTACTCTGTCAAAGAGTTGGAGAAGGATAATCAGAAAGTACACTTTTTAAAGACAGTTCATCTTATTTCCCCTCAAGAACTGAGGTAGAGAAAGCATGAAAGTGGGAGTCAGCAGAGCTTCATGAGCAGGGGAAAGGAAAGGGGAGAAAGAGGAGGAAGGACAAGAGGTGGGAGAGAAACCACAGGGGATTCTAAGAGCAGAAAAGTGGCAGCACCTGGAAGAAGGATGCTTTGACAGATTCATGACAAAGATCATTTTTCAGTCATTGCAAATATAAAATATAACCAACTTCTTCACTTCTTTAGGGGTCATCTCGAATTTATTTCCACTGTTTCCTGTGCATGTGCTTAATCCTTGTCTAGGGGCTGCAACAAATAAGCAAAAAGACTTATTGAAGTAACAATCTATGGCCAGTCTTTTCTCTGAATAGCAGTCAGGGAGCAGCAGCTCCAGAGCAAAATTCTTATAACTTCCTACCTTCTTTCTCTGTGTCTCCAAATAAAAACACCCCTAAAAAAAAAAAAACTTTGTTCCCCATGTGCTTTGTAAATTATGCAATAAACAGAATCTCATTGGAAATTTTGTCCTTGTTTCTGGTAAGCCTCTCACATCAGTCATCTGCTCTACCGATGATGTATTTACACCCGAATTTATATTAATGTTTCTACCTTAGCTGTGAGTTACTGATGGAAGATTCTAAGAAAAAAAACTGGCCCAAATTTTCAAGTTTTGATCCAACCTTCTATACCATCTGAAAGTGACTAACATTGAAATTCTAGCCCAGTGAAGTGTATTAATGCATACTTTAATTAATACAAACTGTGAGGTCTAGCAGTGTAGTGGAAACATTCCTCTGCAAAGGAAAATGGCTTTTAGAAGGATGTATGGATTTAACCCACACATATAATTTTTAAGGAACTTGTTCCCAATGGATATTGAAAGAAGTCATGTTACATGAAAGTTAAGG
The DNA here is from genome assembly GCF_001458135.2 of Marmota marmota marmota. NCBI lineage: Eukaryota > Metazoa > Chordata > Mammalia > Rodentia > Sciuridae > Marmota > Marmota marmota. Next base: position 32,795,593 of record NW_025999990.1, read on the forward strand.
CCACTTCAATTAGTGACTATGGAGAACTATAGAGGATCACTATAGAGGCATCATACCAGTAAAAAGAAATGTCAAATCATCGAAGGAAATACAGCATTGAATGTGTCTTACAGAGTATTGCCCATATAACATTTTAATAGAGTCACTTCTTATGTTTTTAACTCAAACTCTTATCTGAAATTCACTGCAAGATCTGTAAATGGTAGTATTTTATTTTCAAAAGTCATTTCCTTCCAGCACTTGTGTAGATGTTGTTAAGGGTCCATAGATGATTCTTTATGGTAAAAGTGAGCCAAAGGATGCTAAAACAAGATGGAAATCTAAAAACTGAAATAAAGGCAAAACTGAGCTCATAATGTAATGGTGCAGTTAACAAACACGACCCCTCAGATTTTAGAGGCTTCATAGACAGAGATTTATTTCTCACTCAAAATTTGTTGTAGGTCAGGGTAACCAGAGTGAGAACACAGGGTGACAGAGTCCCCTCCACCAGGAACACATGGTCTTGTGGTTTGAAGAATGCAAAGCTGCATCCATGTGCCTCCACCCAGTTCACATATGCTCACCAATCATTGGCCCCAAAGCAAATTCCATGGCTGTTGTCTTTGGGGATGAAGGAAATCTAATCTGTGTGACTGGAGAGGGGACCAGATATGTTGGTGAACAAGAGCAATATCTTCCATAAACAGTAAAATCAGGTAGTGTTTGAGGTAACTCAATTTTTCTAAATATATACAGGATGACCCTCTTGCCAGGGATAATCTTGCTGAGTAGAAGGAAAGTCTGGAGGAGAGAGTCAGCTACCTCTTTTTGTCATTCTGTGTGCCACCTGAATGCTCTCCCTGTGCCTCCCTACTACTCCTCTCTCATACTTCCAGATCACCTTCACTTTCATTTAAGATATTCATTTTCCAGAAACCTATAATAATCCCCCTAGACTGGATTAGATGCTCCTCTGGTGTGTTTTCATAGCACCCTGCAGTTATTCTTTTCTATCAGTGTTTGAGTGAAAACAAAATGTTTTTCTACAGTTTGGATCTTAAATGCCCCCCCAAAGGCCCATGTGTTCAGGCTTGTTCACCAGCCTGTGGTGCTATTGGGATGTGGTGGACCTTTTAAGAGGTGGAGCCTGGTGGAAGGAAATTAGGTCACTGGGGGTTTGCTATACTTGGGTCCCACACCTTCCTCTTTATTTCCACTTCCCAGGCACTTTGAGAGGAACAAGACTTCTCTACCACACGTTCCCACCATGATGTTCTGTGCCTCAGGTCCAGAACAACAGGGTCAAATGACCACGGACTGAAACCTCCAAAACCATGAGCCAAAATAAACCTTTCATCCTAATTTTAAGTCAATTTTCTTAGGCATTTTGTCACCATAACAGAAAACTAACAGTTTTGACACATGTAAATTCATGTAAAATATGTACTTGACACCGAGTAAATGACATTCAGAAAGTGTTATTATCTTCCTAGCACTTACACTATCATGTGTTGGACACACAACAATTATTTGACTTAAATGAATAAATGAATCATAACATCCCTTCATCTTCCTAGCCTTTTAAAACAATGAATTAGTTTCCTTCTGACTCTACTTAAATTAATATTTCAGTCACAAGGCATCTCTGATAAATCACCCCCTCCCCATCCTTCTGCCTTGTTGTGGCTCCAGGACACACTCTCCTCCAGGTCACTCTGCTTTCACCCAAATCGTTTCAGTATTGACCGCTGACCTGGACTTGGACTCCTCGCAGCCTCTGTTTTCCAGTGGTTCCAAGTCTCACTCCTTCACTGGTCCCAGAATTGTTTATTCACCTGTTTCTATAGTTATATTTGAGTGGCTTCAGAACACATAAGAAATAAGCCTTCTAGTATCACATATACATATTAGTAAATAACTGTATTTGTAATGAAAATTGAGATCAGGACTTTACCAACAATAAAATGAAAGAAGAAAATGTTCAAAGATAGCTGTTGTCAACTTCTATGCACTGAAGTACTATCTCCTCCCACTTGCTATTCCATATAATCTTTTTTCCTACCTCTTGTTCCAGATAATCTTTTCTCCAACAGCCCATGTAACTGTCACACGGCCACAATGTGGATACTTTGATTTCAGTTTTATTTGTCCAACATCTTTGCACTTTAATTTTTCAAGAATTCCACAAAGCTCATTCACTTGTTCATATATCGGAAATGATTCCCTCATTAAGATAATAATTTGTATATATAACGCTTAATACATATGATCTCCCATGTATGTATTATCTCACTCAATCAGTAATATACCATCTTGAAGTTCCCCTGTTAAGATCACACTAAAATTAATTTGATAAATGGCTAGTACCGACTATTACTTTTCTCATAGAGTAACATGGATTAGCACATTATTAAATGCCCTATTAACGTTCATTCTGGGAATAAGGTTGCTTTCTTTTAAATGCTCCATCCATCTAGTTTTCCCCCAAATAGTTCCCAGTTTCTCTGGGTGTCTTCTTCCCATAGAGTAAAATTCTGATCCTCTCCTTGCCGTCAGCCATGAATAATTTTACAACCTCCCCAATAGGTTATGTGCTTTGGAATTTTTCATTGGCCTGTGAAACATTTATTATATTCTGAGAACTTATTAGGCATGGTATAAAACATGGAAAAGATATAGTCCCTATCCAGTGCCCTCTCCATCTAAATAGCACAAGCAACCAAATAAAAATAGTGCGTTGCAAAGATTGGTTTCAATTTCCTTCATTTCTTTTTAGAATTATGATGTCATTTTTCAAAGACCATGTCCGCGAGCTTTGGTGTAAGGAGAGCCTGTGGTCATATGAGATTAGAGGATGGTTCACCAAAGAAATGAGTTTTGAGCAAGACCCACTGAAGCAGAATTTGGGCCATACATCAGGAGAAGTGCTGAAATAGAGCTTAGCATAAAAGAACTGAAACACCAGCCTTTTAGTCAGAAGCATCTATGAAATGAAACTCTGAATCTGGAGTAAAGAAATGTTTAAGTTCCTGGTCTTTGCTCTCAGCCATGATGAAGACTGTGACATTAGAAAAATGATTTCACCCCTTTTCTACTTGTGCTTCCTCAGGTGTAAAAAGGGGTTGAGTTTTCTGTTTTGTATTGCTTCTGGAGGTGATAGAAGGACAGAGAGTAAGATACACTTTGAAATTCTTGGTTGAAGGGAACTGAGCACTGCAGTTCCCAACAATGGTTCTTCTCCTCCCACTTAGAAGGAGCAGATTAGCAGAGTAGCCATAATCCTGTCAGGGTCCTAGTCTGGCTTGCGTGCAGCACAGGAGAAGAGTAACTCTCCCTTTGCCCCTTGCCTTCATCTTCTTGGTAGCCCAGGGAGAGGGCTAACATCCCTGCAGCCTTATCATGCTGTGCCTTCCATCGGAGACGCTGAGGTCTAAGGACACTAGCAGCAATGGCGCAGCCAGCAGAGCCATTCAGGGACCATGTGTACAACATGGTCCTGTGCACAAGGACCTGGCCATTTGACTATGCTTCAAATAACATAAAGTAGCCTTTACACTGGGCTTATTTACCAGCATTGTATGATTTCATTATATTGGCACAAGAACCCCCAAAGCCATCATCCTAGAGCTGTGCTACTTAGACCAAGGGGATTTGAGTCTGAAAGCAGAGATAGGTGAGATGGGAAGACAGAGATGAGTACAAGTACTCCTTTACTGAACCAAGATGACTCCTGAATCCAAAAAAGAGCAACGTGAGAGATTTATGTTGGAGTCAATGCCAGAAACCCTGAAGGGCCGCCCACTATAGTAGAGTGCAGTTAAAGACCAGGGATTTGAAACTCAAATATGGCTTTCTCCAGGGTAACGAAAGCTCCAGAAGGAAATACAAGTGAAGTTGCATTAGTCGATAGAACTCTGATTGTAGGACAGGGAGGAAACTAGCTGGGAAGGGAAAAAAATCAGAAGTTTCTTGGAAAAAGGGGGAAATTAGAGAAGAAACTAGTAAGCTGGTAGCTTCCACCTCTCCATAGCTCAGTAAGATAAGAAGGAAGGAGTCTGATAAATCCAGTTGTAACAAGGTACCCACTGGGAATTATTTTCCCTACCTCTCAAGCTGAGAAGTTGAACCTTCTCAGATGGGTTTCAGCTTTTAGAAAGAAGATGGAAATAATCAAATAATTCACTATTGAATCTCTATCACATACTAAGTAATAGAGATCCAATGGAGAAGGAACAAAATTCACTATGGTCCCGGCTTTCATGGAATGTACATTTTATAGAAGACAAACAAATGAAGTCATTTAAAATTACAACAAATGTTACAGGGGGTTGGGGAGGGCCTGAGACACACAGTGAGAGGAGGACATTCCTATATGGTTAGAGAAGACCTCTCTGAGAAGGTGTCATTTAAGATGAAATGTAAAGGATGATAGCCAGCTATGCAAACAGCAGAAGAGTAACATTCTAATACAAAAGCTTGTTAATGTGTTACTGCCCTGAAATGGCAAAAGAGGTAAGCAAGAAGTCTGAATTCCATTTTAGCACATTCATTCTACCTGTTGCATGGAGAATGGAGTAAAGCAGGACAAATGTGGCCAGAGGAAACCAGCCAGAGGTTATTGAAGGGAATCAGGAAGGGATGATGGAATTCCAGGCAGTTGGTGTTAGAACAAACCATGAAAGTAGGTCTAACAGAAGAATAGGATCAGGCAGGGGGAAATGGCCCTGAGTTTTCAATCTCTGGACCCAACACCAAATCAGCCCACCCCAGAGGCCACAATAAAGGAAACCCAAGGAGAGCAAATATCCACAGGAAAGAATGACTGCCCCCTTGGTGAGAAGGAATAAGAAGACTCTAATTAGGAAGACTGTGCAGGTAGCCAAAATGACGCCATAACCAGTACAGTGCTTCAGAGGGCTGTCCAGAGCGTCAGTCACTAGAGTCGCATGTGAGTTTTTAAATTTAAATCAATGAAAATTTAATAATAAATTACAATTTTTCATGTTCACAAGCTACTTTTCAAGCATACAATGACATGTGTGGTTTGTGGCTACCATATTGAACAGTATAGATTCATTTCAATCATTGCAGAAAGATCTATTGGACCATTATGCTCTAGATGGCTAAAATGTGAGTTAAAACAAGGGAAAATTGGAAACTCATGAGATAGTCCCTAGGGCACAGCCACCAGGTACCCCTCCACACATTAAAGAGATCCCACCATAAGTGTAACCTATACACTTCTCCAGGGACCCTGACCATAATTAAGCTTCTTGTCAGTGAGATTTTACAAAGACTGTCAACAGGATTTCACAGGATTTCTTCAGAGAGCTCAATGTGGTTTGAAGCTTCCTCTTTCTTATGAATGCCAAGTTTACAGACAAAAGGTAAGATAGACTCTGTCTCCAGAGAGCTTGCTGTACAAAACTTACTATTTCTGCTTTCTTGGTGAAAATTTATGAAACCTATGTCTAGCTAAGAATAAGGGACAAAGAGTACCTACCATGTAACCACCCACTGGTATGTAAACCGCCCCCCAACACATACACACACTAGGTACAAATTTCAAAGAATTTCCAGACGCAGGGTCCAGAGACTTTTAGATATTAGCCCCTCTGAACCACTGCAGCTTAAATAAACCTGCTTCCTGATAATTCCTCAGGTGTCCAGCCTCCTCTGTCCTACATCACCTAAAGGAATAATATTTATTATTTTCTGGCACATGAATTATACCTGAAACTAATGTGACCTAGGAGATATTTGCTGTGCAGGCAAGCAGGAGAAAAATGTATTGTGAGGCTTCATGAGAGGGAGACTGGAAGAGCAGGTATCATGTAAAGACAAGTGAATAGGGAATGGAGGGTGCTGGTGTGAGAATCATTTCATTGCAAGATCCAAAGGATGCAGGCCCAGCAGGAACTTAATTGAAGCCAAAATGAAAACAAATGGATTCTGAGTACTGACTGTGATAGAGGGGGGGAAGATCTGAATGTTGGTCACTAATGGATTCAGTAAGAGAGCTAAGGATGGGAATGGGTAAGGTAAACAGTGAGTCCAGATAAGGAAATTTCATGGTTTGAATTACTAGAGGAGAAATAGACTGAAGGATGTTGAATTCTAACATGGGACCTTGTCCGTGTGTGGAGAGCAGGCTGTGCCCTGACCTGAGTTACTTGGTGATGGATAGAACAATCATTTTCAGGCTGTTCTTAAAACTGAGTTACTCCATTTTATACAAGTGGTGTGACTTGCATAAACTATTCCATTCTGAATTTAAGTTCTAAGGTAGAATGACTCACCATCTTTCTTGTACAAATAAACTACCACTGTCTGCCTAGCACAACTATAAGGCATAAACTGATAAACAAATAAATTAATTGTGCTAATAAAAATGTCCACCTGTGAACTCATTGAATTAATCAGAAACCCGTGGGTGCATGAGCATATCAAACATGTATCAGAAAAACCAGGCCAGTGTGCTTATCAAACATATGAGACCACCAAATAAAGCAACCCCCTCACTCAAGGCCTATAAAAGGAGGAGCACCCCAAAACCAGATACAGTGGCACACTGATTCCATCACCTGGTCACTCGTCACAAACCTTGCCCAGGAAAATTGTTACAAGTCCAAACCTCTGAATCTTTGTCTTTGGGCTTTAGCAGAACTTAGTTTCTCCAGCTGGAGATGACCACACACAGCCCACTCCAAGCTGACACTCTGAGACTGCTGTCTGTCTGGACCTTGGCCTACAATAAGTTCCTATACTTGGAAAGCTTTACACCCTGAACAAGTTCATTGGTTTGGCTGGTTCATAATCTTATCTGCCCACCTACAGTGACTCTTGGCATTCCTATCAGCTCTCTGCAGTTGCTCTCAGTTCAGTCTCCTAAACCCCTGTGGCTGCCTTAACCCTTTCTTTGTCTTTCTGTAACTTAAATATTGTTCATTGTGTGAAGTGTGATATATGATTTGAGTGTTATAGATATTAGAAATTAAGATTGGAATAAAGAACTTGAGCTGGCTTACGACTACTAGGTGACCCACAAGTATTCAGTGAATTGCTTCTTATGAAAGTGATGTAGCCTGTGACTTTAATGTTATTCAGTAAATTCTGACATCGTGGAAAGACACAAATGTGTTTGGTTTATGTTAATGACAGCTCACTCATGACACCATGGTAGCTGAGACAGAGGTGAAGACTGAATTCAAGCACTATAGAACTAGGATTCTGGAAGACGAGCCATCAAGATGGATTCTTTCAACTTCTTATTACGAAAACCTTCAACCTTATGTAAAAATAGAAAAGCATCAGGGCTGGGGATGTGGCTCGAGTGGTAGCATGCTTGCCTGGCATGCCTGAGGCCCAGAGTTCAATCTTCAGCACCACATACAAACAAAGATTTTGTGTCCACTGAAAACTAAAATAAATAAATAACTCTCTCTCTCTCTAAAAATAAATAAATAAAAGGCACTTATTTGATTCATTTAAAAAAAAAAAGAAAAGCATCATAATGAAGCCCAATATACCCTTCATCAGCATCAGCAATCAGTAACTTATGTCCAATCTTATCAACATGAATTTTAATATTACCATTGAAGACACTAGAAGATCTTGTGGGACTGGGAGAGTGGGAGTGGGTGTTAGAAACAGAAAAGGGATGGGAGGTCCTTTCCCACTGGGCAAGGAAGAAGTGGAATTCTAAAGAGGAACAATGACAATGCAGAAACAATGGAAAATAACTAGCACAATATTGGCACTCATTAAAAACCTCAATAAACAAGAAATCAGGGAGGGACCAACAGTGGAGAGCAAGGGATATCCCAATTCCCATCTCCCTTCATCAGTGAAGAATCTCAACATCAGGTGATAGGCATGATGAAGGAACAAACCCTTTGAAAAAGTCTTTGTATGGGTAAAAATCTGGGATTCAGCAATGAAGGGACTTTCTTAGATTATAGTAACAGAAATCCAACTACCTCGCATTAGACCAACCAAATGTTGGGCAGAACAACACAGCACAGAAGATTGTTCCCTGTCAACACTGAATAGTTTGTTGTGGGTTTTTTTTTTTTTCCATTCTAATAGAAAATTGCAGGTGACAGAGGTCCATAATCGTATCAAAAACTGGCTTCAAAGTTAGCCTCTTGGAACATTTCTAAAAATCCAAATACAATAAGCAGAACTATTTCTATGTGCTTAAAAAATACATTCTACATTTACCTTCCCTTTCTTAGAGGAAAAATAAAAACACTCAAATCTCTTGACATCACAGAAGTTCTATGTTCGGTTTCCTAAGACGCTTCTGGCTCCATTTCAGTGTGTAATCTATTGAGGTAGTAGATGGGTACCACTAAGACATGTGGTTTACATTAATGCTATTCATGATGTTTATCCTAACTCTCTGCAGGAAGCAGCTCCACCATATGGTATTCATGTTTGTGTGTTGCTAAAATACATTCCGAATGCCCATTCTAAAGAATTCATCAATTGCCACGTAAATAAAACAGATGCCTCTGCATTTGTTATTGAAAAAGCCATTTTCAAGAGTAAAATACTACAACGGTACACTCAGAATTAAGAGTTAAAATCCAACATCCTCTGGAGCCTGCATTGTGATTTGGGATCAGCTGATACCTGAGAAACAAAACAGATGCTTGCAAAGGAGAATTTCAAATGAGTTAAGAGTTTGGTGGCTTCAAAGAGGAGAGCAAGTGATTCAGTGCAAAAAGGGTAAATTTCCCCAGTACCTTCCTAACTGTGAGGACATTGTGCGCATCTCAGGCGGATACTAAGTGGTGCAGTAAAGCAGCAAATTAGAAGAATGTAAATTCTTTAGTAGGAATTGCACGCAGGGGAAAAATGCCTCCTAATGCTCATATTTGTTTTCATGTAAATAATGTACACTCTTCCTAAAATCAGACTGGCACGGGGCTAAATAAGATATCAAAATCTACAATAGATAATGCTCTGGACTCCAAAATGGCAGGAACACAGTTATCTTCCTTCCTGGGTGCAATTCTTCCTGGCAAATGAGAACGACTTACCCAGCACTGAAATCCAGCAGTTTCGGTCTTTTGCTTCCTCTTATTCTTGGTATGCACATGTGTGCACGTCCTCATTCTCTCTTTCTCCCCCACTCTGGTTTCTTATTACACTCAATTGTATGCTAATTGGTTGAGTGATCCCAGATTATATCATTTCTATTTTAACTGGTGTAACTGCTATTGTTATTCCTCCCCCGTCCCTCTGTTGCCTTGCACAGATGTCTCCCAGAGGTTAATGGGAACCTCATTGTCCCACAGTGGATGGAGTGAGTGGCCTGTGTTCTCTTCCATTGTCTCTTGCCAGTAAACTTAAGACACAGGCTCATAGTCCCACATCTAACCTGTCTTTAATTGACTTTTTTTTTTTTTTGGCACCAAAGATTGAACTCAGGGACACTCAACCACTGAGCCACATCCCAGCCCTATTTTGTATTTTATTTAGAGACAGGGTCTCCCTGAGTTGCTTAGCACCTTGCTTTTGCTGAGGCTGGCTTTGAACTCATGATCCTCCTGCCTCAGCCTCCTGAGCCGCTGTGCACCCTGCCCGACTTTAATTGACTTTCTATCAGCCTTACCTTCACTTCTGTATCCCCAAACATTTTAGCATTTACAGACTACATCTCAGAATTTAACACCTAATTGTAGCATGACTTGTATTGTTCACTGGGAACATTATTCTCCTGTAAGTTAAGCTCACTTTCCCTCCCACGGAAGCTTGTCAAGGATACCGGTTGTGGATCACTGTTTACTGCCTCCTGCTCTGTGCTGGCAATTAGGAAGCCCAGCCCTGATCTCAGGATCTAGTGGCTAAACAAACCAGTCAACAGGATTCACAATACAGTGCTCAGAGAAGGTGAACACGGGAGGTTTAAGATGTCCTAGAGGGACGCCTGCTCCTTGGGGGGGATCTTGGAGTTCCCTGTATAAAGGTGGGATGAAACCGATGGGAAAGAGCAGGAAGAGGATATGGACCATACCCATCGCAGGCAGAAAACAAAGATCATGGTCTGAGAAGGTGAGGTGAGTTATGTCAGAAAAGCAGCAAATACAAGGCCAGAAAACCAAAGAAAGCATAATGTACACTCAACCCATGGTATACATGGAGGATTGGGTCCAGGACTCCACAGATACCAAAACCCACAGATGCTCAAGTCCCTTTAATAAAATATTGTAGTATTTTCTGATAACCTACACACATCCTCTTGTATGATTAAATCATCGCTAGATTACTTACAATACCCAATACAGTGCGAACACTATATAAATAGTTGTTAGGCTATATTAAGGAATAATGACAAGGAGAAAAAAATCTGTTTATGTTCAGTACAGACTCGTTTTTTTTTTTTTTCTTAATATCTTCCATCTGTAGTTGGTTGGATTTGCAGATACAGAACCCACAGATACAGAGGGCTCTACCATATTCAGAGACTCTCAAGAGCTATGTGTTTAGGTTGAATCTTATGAAATTTCTGACCTTCAACTAGAAATTTCTGCCCTAAAAATATAGCTTTTCATGCAATATGAAACTGATATTTCTTCATTATTTCCCAATCATGCTTTCTGTAATTTAAAATATTTTTTCATAGACAGTGTTGTAGTTTTCATCGAGTTGGAGGGAGGGATAACACCCACCCCAGGGTGGTTAGATAGGATTTGGAAGACCAAGGGAAACTTCACCCTCCACACAAGACTCTACCAGCGCTTTAGCTATCTTTACAGCTGATCAACTCCAGAGATTTTCTTTGTTAGCATCATGGATGTGAGAAATGATTTTTCAATAGTGAAATGACTGGTGATCAAAATGTGTGTATTGACCAAAATACTGTGCAGGCATTCCCACACAAACACAAGCAGGGTGCAAGCACCCAGCAAGCCGAGAGCCTATGCAATTAGGAGCGGTGCCCGAGGCTTGATTCAGAAATTGTCCTGGGTCCAGCTGCTGACTCAGAAGATTCTCCTTGTCTGAATTTGGCTGGGATGTTAACTGAATCCCGCTGTTAAACTACTGCCTCTCTGTCTCTACTGAACCATTCATGCAGGGACAGAGCTGGTGGAGCCCTCAAAGAGACCAGGGTTAGGGCTTCATCAAGCTTATAGAATAGGTTATATGACTTTTTTTGTGCTTCTTGGCTAAAAAATAAAAATAAGTTTATACGTATGGTAGAATTTGATCTGTCACATTCTATTAATGCTGTCACTAAAACCTGTTGTCAAGGTTGTCCCCAAAAAAGAGCTATCACTCTCATCAGCTTCCAACTATTGGAGACCCACCAATATTTTCCCCAAAAAGCTTAATGCAGATAGTCAAATTTTTTTAGGTCCATTCACAACATCACTCTAAGCATCGCAGTAGCCGTAGGCAGGTAGTAGGTAGCAAGTCAAGGTGTTTAAGTTTTGACACAGGCTAAAATTATAGAATTAGAGGTTACATATAGGCTAATAAGAAGTTAGAGTTAATTGGGGAAGGTAATTTCTAAGTAAACATCAGAGAGAAGAGCCAGTTTCTTCTCCAAGAAGTCCCTGGTACCATAATCAGAATGAATCCCAGCCCTGAGCAGGTATTGTACTATGAAATCATAGTCTGGCTTTGTCCACATTTAAGAATGTTGCACTAATGTGTCCTTGAGTACACAGGGTGAAAGAGTTTCCCTAGAGAGGACAACAGTTTAGAAAGCATCTCCCTCAATTAATAGAGAAGCTGAGGTCAAAAGACCTTTAGCCTCATGGTCACAGTCTGATGGATGCTTCATGATCATTGGCTTCACAAGCCAGGTTTCCTGACTCCAGTGAGGTTTTTTTTCACCTTACAGTGGCTCTCAAACTTGTGCAGGTAGCAACTATCTCCTGGATAGTTCATTAAAACATGGATTTCTGTGATGATTACGTAGGTCTGATTCAGTAGATCAGCAGGAGAGGAGTGTTGAGATTTTGCATTGTTAGCAACTTTACACACGAAGTCCATCCTACTGGTCCAAGGTCCACCCTTTAAGAACTTCTGCACAACACCATATTCCTTTCTTGCTTCTGAACCATCCTTCCCTTCCATCCAAACACATCTATCTGTTCCTGGGTAATATGGGCAGCTCCACTTCTATGACCTCCAGCTGAAAACGGAACCAAATACCCACAAAACAGCCCTATCTTCATGGCACTCAGCTCCAGGCCCTGTTTTCTCATTGTGAGTCTAACAAATGGTCCATGTTCAGAGAGCTTCAGGATTATATGTTGTCTGCTTTTCCTTTTTGGAATATAGGATGTCTGAGAGCAGGTAATACAAGTTGACCCTAGAAGAATTTCTGGGGGCCAGATTACAGGAGGTCTAGACTATCACATTAAGGAGTAGAGCCACCAACTCTTCTCAGATTTATCTCTAAAAGTTCCACATCCTGGGAAACCTCTCAGCACTGGGAAAACCAGGAGAGTTATTCATCCTTTATAGTATGGAGTTTGATTTGTGATTTCAGACGATGGGAGCCTGTCCTTGGCTACCATGTTCTGTTCCAGCACCGCGGCAGGTACAGGGAAATAAAGATGACATACTATTCCAGACCTTCATGGTCAAGTGAAGGAAAAAGACAGGTAGACAATAAGCTATGTTATATATGGTATGTGCTTTTGGAAGGTATTCTTGTACCAGAGTTATAGGAACAACATCGTTCCTTAGGAGTGTTAAGAGACCAAGAGAATTCAAGGGAATGGTTTTTATAAGAGGGAAGGCTCAAGATGTTCGTAGGACAGAGGGTAGATAACAAATAAAGAGAAATAGTTCCCCATGAGGGAGAAAAGAAAGAAGCAATAGAATGAGTTGGAGAGGTTTGGGGTTTGCTTTCATTATACACCACATGCCCTCCACATTAAGAATCACCAGTGCACTAGGTAAAACTGTAGATGCAAAGCAGAGAGGGAATAATTGGCAGAGAGGCTCCCAGAAGAGGCAAGAGAGAAAGAATCACAGAATAACGCAAGGGGTAGCCCTGGACAAGGGGAACAGAAGAAAGGATGTGTCTCTGATCTGTCTTTCTAAACCCGTTAACCAGCCTCCAGGAAGAACCCATTCTCCCTCTCCTCGAATCACTTTGTGTACCATTTAAATCAGGGGCTGACTGACCCTCTAGGGTCTATCGTACATTTTCCCAAAGACTTTCAGCTTTAGAATAGGAATCTCCTAATCCATTGAGGATTAGGAGAATTGTATGATGTACATACGTTTATATTTTCATTGTGATTTTTGCCTTAATATAGCGTATACAATATTGGTGCTATAGCACAAGTAGGTTTTAAAGATAAACATATTTGGCATCCTCCTCAAAACTAAAGGACACGCTATTTAAATTATTATGCACTCCGAAGAAACTCATGTTTTAAGTGACTAAGGTTTAAATAATGAAAGAAAGTAATTGAATTTCAGAGCATACAAAACATGAGGGAACGTTGGCAGACAGGAAGGATTTGGAGCCTTCCTGGGGTCTTTGTGGTACCCCTGAAACCACCCCACTAAGCTGCCGCCTGCATTTTTCTGCCTAGACATAGCCCTGAGAGGAAGGAAGGAAGAGAATGATTATTATTATCCTAGCCCACAAAGACAGAGAGGATTTATGGCTGTGCAACACTTGAGACCTCCATACTCTGCCATCATCCACTCCCCCTTAAACAAATGCTGGTTGTCACCACATGATTATTATTACTATGCAGGGCAGATTCTCTGATGAATCGAAGCTGATGAAACACTCCTCTCAAGTAAAGAGACTAAACTATTCCCAGGTGGCCTGATTTATTTCCTGGAAGTTGTGGTTTTCCAAGTGGAACTCAGATGGCTGAAAAGCATTCCCTCCTCGCACTAGGAAGAAAAATTAACCCTGAAGAGGACACACCTCCAAAACAGGAGCTCAGGTGTGGGTACAGGTGTACGAGGAGATGACCAAAAGCACAATGAGATCATCCCTGTTATTTTCAGCAGCATCCTCAGTCTTGAATGTGGGCAGGAATTTCCAAGAGCATATGTGAACCCAGTTTCCTGGACCCCATCTCCAGAGAGTCAGGTTCACTATTCAGGCGAGGCCTATGAAATTACATTTCCAATAAGCTCACAGGTGATGTGTGTTCTGCAAGGGCAGCAATCATTCTTTGAATGACACAGCTTTACCAGATGTCATTGGGCCAATGATACATCAAAAGCCTCCCTAATAGTCTATCTGTAACAAAGACCTACATGCTGCTTTTGCTAAAAAATACTAAGTATTCACTTTGGCCTACAAATGTCCAATGGGTAACTAAAAGCAGGATTAAAAAGAAAAATCGGCATCTGTTTGGCATTTTGGCATTTTGCATCTGTCTCCTTTGCTTGGGGTCACCATGGATTCCAGCAACCCAGGGTAATGGATAAACATCTTGTTTTTTGTTTTTTGTTTTAATTTTTATTGTTGGTTGTTCAAAACATTACATAGCTCTTGACATATCATATTTCACACTTTGATTCAAGTGGGTTATGAACTCCCATTTTTACCCCGTATACAGATTGCAGAATCACATCGGTTACACTTCCACTGATTTATATATTGCCATACTAGTGTCTGTTGTATTCTGCTGCCTTTCCCATCCTCTACTATCCCCCCTCCCCTCCCCTCCCCTCCCTTCTTCTCTCTTTACCCCATCTACTGTAATTCATTTCTCCCCCTTGTTTTTTTTTTCCTTTTTTCCCCTTTCCCCTCACTTCCTCTTGTATGTAATTTTGTATAACCCTGAGGTTCTCCTTCCATTTCCATGCAATTTCCCTTCTCTCTCCCTTTTCCTCCCACCTCTCGTCCCTGTTTAATGTTAATCTTCTTCTCATACTCTTCCTCCCTACTCTGTTCTTAATTACTCTCCTTATATCAAAGAAGACATTTGGCATTTGTTTTTTAGGGATTGGCTAGCTTCACTTAGCATAATCTGCTCTAATGCCATCCATTTCCCTGCAAATTCTATGATTTTGTCATTTTTTAATGCAGAGTAATACTCCATTGTGTATAAATGCCACATTTTTTTTATCCATTCGTCTATTGAAGGGCATCTAGGTTGGTTCCACAGTCTTGCTATTGTGAATTGTGCTGCTATGAACATCGATGTAGCAGTGTCCCTGTAGCATGCTCTTTTTAGGTCTTTAGGGAATAGACCAAGAAGGGGAATAGCTGGGTCAAATGGTGGCTCCATTCCCAGCTTTCCAAGAAATCTCCATACTGCTTTCCAAATTGGCTGCACCAATCTGCAGTCCCACCAGCAATGTACAAGTGTACCCTTTTCCCCACATCCTCGCCAGCACTTGTTGTTGTTTGACTTCCTAATGGCTGCCAATCTTACTGGAGTGAGATGGTATCTTAGGGTGGTTTTGATTTGCATTTCTCTGACAGCTAGAGATGTTGAGCATTTTTTCATGTACTTGTTGATTGACTGTATGTCCTCCTCTGAGAAGTGTCTGTTCAGGTCCTTGGCCCATTTGTTGATTGGGTTGTTTGTTCTCTTATTGTCTAATTTTTTGAGTTCTTTGTATACTCTGGATATTAGGGCTCTATCTGAAGTGTGAGGAGTAAAGATTTGTTCCCAGGGTGTAGGCTCCCTATTTACCTCTCTTATTGTTTCTTTTGCTGAGAAAAAACTTTTTAGTTTGAGTAAGTCCCATTTGTTGATTCTAGTTATTAACTTTTGTGCTATGGGTGTCCTATTGAGGAATTTGGAGCCCGACCCCACAGTATGTAGATCGTAGCCAACTTTTTCTTCTATCAGACGCAGTGTCTCTGATTTGATATCAAGCTCCTTGATCCATTTTGAGTTAACTTTTGTGCGGATAAACATCTTGTGATGAGTTGAAAATAGTGTCAACTTTCTTATCACTGCTGACAAGGCCCTGCCCTGACCAGTCCTGAGCTAATGATCAACCAGACCTCAGTTTAACAAAGACTGTTCCCTTGTCTCAATAATCTGGGAGCTTATGTCAGCTTCCCTGAAGATAGGTTTAAGGACCCTCGTACCCTTGTCTTCCCAGTATAGTTATACTGATTAAAGTTCCTTTCCTGTTTTGTTTTGTTTTGCTTTGTTTTCCATTACTTTCTCCATTTGGTTTTGGGGACAAGTAGTCAGATCCAATTTGTTGGGACCCCCAGAGCCAGACCTCTGGCCTAGGACTCTGTCCCTCAGAATTAATTGCTTCCACTTCCCTAAGTTGCTGGCTGCTAGACTGATCTTTTGAAAACCTGAGTGTATCATTATTTTCTCAAAGTAATATTGGCTGTGGACCCTCGTTTATTCTAAAATAGAACCCAAATGTCTTAATATGACATTATCAAGTAGGTAGCACCATATGGGCCAAAGTGCTTTGTTTTGTTTAGAGTTCCCCATCCATCGGGCCAGCGCAGCCGTACATGCATCTTTCCAAGCAAACTAAACTTTTTCCTCCTTTTAGAAGTTCCCTGAAGATGCTCAAAGGCATGCCAAGTCATATCTTCTTTTAATTTCTTTTTGATAAAATGAAAGAATTTCCATTCCCAAAGGGGTATTAAAGATATGGAAGAGGAAAGAAATAGTGTTTCTTAGTCATGTCTTTAGTCCAAGCAAAAGGCACTTGTTTCTCAGCATTGCTTGTCTGTGACAACCAAGGACACTTGATGAACATGTGGGTCCAGAAAAACTGTGTTCTTCACAGCGGAGCAGCACTTCTACAAGTTGTCTTGTGTATTTATTTTCAAGTCAATAGGCATTGGTTGGCCTGTATAAGTCACCTTGTTAATAGTCCGACTAGATGAGTAAGAGAAACTGAAACAGAAATGTGGAGGACAAACAGGTCAAGGCTGACCACCAGCCCCTCTAGAAGGAATTCTATCTAGAAGATCTTTTATTTGGGTAACTGGTGTAACAACTGAGAGAAGAGGGTATAAACCTATAAAATAAGCAAACAGACAGTTGGTCATTTAGATTCTCTAGAAGAAAACCTAGGGAATCCTTGCTAAGATCTCCTTCTTGGCAATGAATGTACTCTCAGTTGCCATATCTTAGACCCCTGCCTCAGAATCTGCTCCACTATTCTGGTCCCTGTATTTGTGATCCCAAAACCACCACAACTGAAGAACTTGTTTAATTCTTGAGTTTTAGACATTTTATTTCCAACAAACATTAAAGGATTTTCCTTGAAGAATAAATTCCTCTGATCAAATATCTTGAAGATGTAGTTTTATTGTAGGATTTAATGCTTATTAGATTCTAGTTACAAAACCCTGATGTACATAGATTCACACACACATATCCATTCATACATGTGGACGCATGTATGAAACTTAATTTCCTCGCTGTATTAATAGTCTCACTGGTGCTTTCTTCATCTCTCAAGAGTGGTATGGTTGGCTGCCTTTATGTTCTCATTTAGCATCTCAAAATGGCCACTTCTTTTTTTTTTATTTTTTTATTTTTTATTGTGGGTTGTTCAAAACATTACAAATTTCTTGACATATCATATTCGACACTTTGATTCAAGTGGGTTATGAACTCCCACCTTCACCCCATACACAGATTGCAGAATCACATCAGTTACACATCCATTGATTTACAAATTGCCACACTTCTTTTTTTGAGAAGGGTTACAGCATGACTCAGCTACTTAGTTAATGTGACTAATTAGCATTCTGTCACCCATTAACAGCGTTAAAAACAACAACTGGAGCTCTAACTACATCTCAGATTTCCAAACAGACCTTTCTAGTGTCAAGGATATTTGGTGCTCCCTGACCTCGATGAACTTTTGGCCTAGTTAACACCCCAGAAGCAGCCCTCTTATTCCCTTAACAGAGAAAGCATCGTTATAAATGACCTTCTAAA
Organism: Marmota marmota marmota; assembly: GCF_001458135.2. Classification (NCBI taxonomy): domain Eukaryota; kingdom Metazoa; phylum Chordata; class Mammalia; order Rodentia; family Sciuridae; genus Marmota; species Marmota marmota. The sequence goes on from NW_025999990.1 coordinate 32,813,463, forward strand.
TTGCTAGCCTCCTCAACTGTATTCCGTTTCAAAAATACAATGCCAAATTAAAATTCTGTGTCAGGAGGAAAACATTAACCAAATTGCAAGTGTTCTTATGAGCCTCATTTAACTCAGGTGTATAAAGTTTAGAAGGCAAATTTACATAAGGCTCATTTTGAGTTTGGATGGATTTTGGGGGTGGGAGGCAAAATCTATACATTCATAACTATGAAAGGGTTATAACTAAAATTTAGATATAAAATCAATAAAGTAAAATTCAGCCTTTGCTTCAGGGAAAAAGAAACCTAGGTCAGTATCGAGAAAGCATAACAGCATGTGAATTGCATGTTATGCAAACATAACAGATTTCCTTTATTTAAAAAGGGGGAAAACCTAAACAGAAACTTTATTGAAAAGATGATTCAAAACAATGTGTTTAGCATTCTTAACTCCTCATTTACTTGAGGTACACTTTTGCTATAAAAATAGTGAGGAAAAAATGAGTCACTGCTTTATCTCAGGGAAACATTGGCAGCCATTCATTCATTTAATAAATAACGTTTGCATAGTTCGTCCTGCTTATATGCTGATGGTAAAGAAGGAAGTCATGATTTCTGACATTAATGAATGGATAATCAGCTGGGCAAGGTGGTACAGGCCTATAATCCCAGCGGCTGGGGAGGCTGAGGCAGGAGGGTCAGGAGTTCAAAGCCAGCCTCAGCAAAAGTGAGGCGCTAAGCAACTCAGTGAGACCCTGTCTCTAAATAAAATACAAAATAGGGCTGGGGATGTGGCTCACTAGTCAAGTGCCCCTGAGTTCAATCCCTGGTAACAACAACAACAACAAAATAGAGTTGATAATCAAGGGGGAAAACAATCGAGAAAGAAGTGACATTGTAGACGTAGGCACACCTGACCAGAGCAAAGAGGAGGCCCACCTTTAGGTAAAGAAGTTGGCCGGGAAATGCTTCCAGAACTTCCTATTTGAGCTAGACAAGCACTTCCTTCCTAGGTATGCAGGTTTTCTTCTCATCCAGGTTATTAATTTAGCAGTTGCTAGGTCCCTGCTACTGGGCTAAGTGCATTATATATTTTTTTCTCAATTATTTCTCCCCAAATAATATAAAATAGGTTTTACAACAGTCCCCTATGATACAGGCTGAATTATGCTCCACTACACTGCTCATATGCTGAAGTCCTAAACTCCAGTATCTTGGACTGTGGCTATATTTGGAAACAGGGTCTTTTAAAGAGGTAATTAAGTTAAAATGGGGTCATTAAGATAGGGCTTCATCCAATATGACTGACATCCTTATAATAGGTCATTGGGACACAGACAACACAAAAGGATGACAATGTGAGGATAGAGCCAGAAGGTGGCCATAGGCAAACCAAGTCTTGAGGCCTCTGACCAAACCAAATCTGCCAACACCTTGATCTTGGACTTCCAGCCTCCAGAACTGTGAGAACATTTCTGTTGTTTAAGTCACCTAGTCTGTATGATTTTGTTGTGACAGCCCTAGCAAACCAATACACCCTTTTTACAGATAAGGACATAGAGATTGAGAATAGTTACTCAAAGCTACACAGAAAGTTCCACAACCATGATTTGAGATTGGATCTCTCTAATCCAGAGTATCACTTAACTCCCAAACACAGCTGCATTTCAGGTGCCCCTACCTACCCAAGTGTGCTCTGAACCACACTGGGGATGGACCCTCTATGTGGTTGCCCGGTGCCTGCATGAGCCCCTCTTCAGCAAACCAAGCTCTTATTAAATAGAAATTTATACCTAGAGTGTGCTCATTACTATGATAAGTTCTATGTGGGACTCAGAGTCCAAGCAGACTGTGCCCCAGAGAAGATCATCATCCATTGCGAGATGAAAAGTAACTGTTAAGTCAGCAATCCAAGGAAATTGGGTGGAGTTAGAGAAGATAGTGCTAAGTGAAGTTAGCCAATCCCAAAAAAACAAGTGCCGAATGTTTTCTTTGATATAAGGAAGCTGATTCATAGTGGGATAGGGAGCAGGAACATAAGAAGAATAGACAAACTCTAGATAGGGCAGAGGGGTGAGAGGGGAAGGGAGGGGGCATGGGGTTATTAATGATGGTGGAATGTGATGATCATTACTATCCAAAGTACATGTATGAAGAAACGAATTGGTGTGAATATACTATGTAATAACCAGAGATATGAAAAATTGTGCTCTACATATGTAATAAGAATTGTAATGCATTCTGCTGTCATATTTAAATTTAAAAAAATTATGTTAAAAAAAAAAAGATAGCAACCCAAGAAGTCAAGGGAAGGATGGATGACTAGCAAAAGAAACAAAGTTCCCTCCACCTTCCCCTGCCACACCCTCCCTTCCTATTCCTCCACCGTAGCTTGTTGCCAGCCTTATCACTAACCAGAAACTGCTCTTGCCAACATCTCCTAGTTTCCAAATCCAATGGACACTATTAGTTGTTTTATGTGAAACACTTGTTTTACACCATTAGCCATGCCTTCTTCTTGAAAGCACTCTTCTCCCTTAATATTCTTGGCATGCTTCTCTTTCCTTTCTTTCCAAACCTACTCTCTATTATTATCCTTTGCCCACCCACCGTCACCCCCATTTTTCCATTTTGGTGGATCCTGGACTCAGTCCAACTCTCTTCTCCCTACATATTCAACCTCAAGGGCATTAATACCCATAATGTCACCCGCCTTCTTTCACTTCTAAGTCTAATAATAAGCTCCAGCCCAGACCTAGCTCTAGACTCATGCATCCAGCTGCCATAAAAGGAAATGCCACATCTTCCCCCAAATCTATTTCTTCCCAATTCCTATTTATGGTATGTTGCATCCAGACACCAAAACCAGAAGCCACAGGAAGCATTGGTTTAGGAAGTTAAGGATTGCAGTTATGGGATTCATTTTGGTCTTTATTTACATCCAAGTTTCATCCTTCTTCATTTATCTGAGCTTCAATGTCCTCATCCATAAAAATGAAATTAATAATAATATTCCTCTGAAGAGGCTGTTGAGAGAATGCAACTCAAGAGTCTCACAAGATTACCACCAGGTTGAATCGTTGGTCAGAAATTTTCACAGGACTCAGAAAGTCCTAGTTATACTCATAATTACAGATTATTTTGGCAAAAGAAGATAGACCAAAATCAATGGAGTCCAAGAGAGACCAAGCACAGAGCTTCCAGTTGTCCTCTCCCAGTGAATCATGCAGACAGCTCTGACTCTCCCAGCAACAGCGTACAACATCGAGCCTGGAGTACTGCCAGCCAGGGAAGCTCACCTAAGCCCTCGTGTCCACAGTTTCTAACAGGGGTCAGTCTTATAAACATGGCCAGGCACCTCTGTGGTGGACTTTAGTCTCAGGCCCCTCCAGAGGTCAATGATACCATGTGGTCCAAAGCCTCTACCATAAATCACATTGTTAACACAGACCATCTGGCATGGCCCAAGGTCCCAGGTAAATATACCCTTGTCAGGCCTAGTGATTACCTTCAGGGAGCTGGTGAAGAAATAAATCTTTTATTGCACAGAGGTTTAATAAGTTCATGCATATAATATATTTAAGAAGGGTCTGATACTTAAGTCATCAATACATGTTCATTATTAATATTTTCATTGTATGTTCTTCTCATGTTCAGTTACTAAGTCCTGCCAATATGACCTTCTTTTACCTTTAGCTCTCTCTTTTTTTCATGCCACTATCTTTATATAGAGGAAGTATCAGAATAAAATAATAGCAAAATATGTAGGAAGAGTAGGTAAATTTGAACATACACAAAGTCAAATAAAACATGTCAAAAAAGGTATTCTTTGTAATTAAGAACTCAGTGGATGCCATAAACATCAGATTAGACACAGAAAAAAGAGCAGTAAAGATTCCAACTGTCAACTTAAATAACAGAGAGAGATTCTCCAGAAAATAATATTTATTTGGTAATAGCAGAGCTCTGCAGTGGGAATACTATGGATATATTCAAAGAGATTGAGGCTGAAATAAGCCAATCCTCAAAAAACAAAGGCCAAATGTTCTCTCTGATACGCAGATGCTAATACAAAGTAAGAGTGTGGGGAGGGAAGAATAGAAGTTCATTGGATTAGACAAAGGGGAATGAAGGGAAGGGAAGGAGGATGGGAATAGAACAGAAGAATGAATTGGACATAACATTCCTATGTTCATATATAAATACACGACCAATGAAATTCCACATCATGTTCTACCACAAGAATGGGATCCTAAAAAAAAAAAAAACACCAAAGACATTAGGCAAGAGGAACATTTTAAAGGCAACAAGGGAGAAATTTACGTAAAGTACTTGATATGAAGTTCATTGGTCTTGCAAAGTGGAAGCAGGATTTGGCATCAGCTCATTCGTGGAGTGGCACTGTAAATATTGTCAAGAGCATCATGTTTGAATCATGACAGTCTTAAAGAATGTTCAAGATAAACATTTTTTAACAAAAATCTGTACATATATGTGAGACATGCAATCATGGAGTGCATAAAGGAGAAGTAATCTGTTGTAGGACTTTTAGTCCTTGAAACAGTACTTATCTCAGACAGAAAGGTGTAACCCTCTCATTTCTTCCCCATTCTAATTTTGTCTGTGTCTGACAAGAACAATTTTATCAGTATTATCAACTTTCAAACAACTTTAATTGTATCCCAAACTTTTTCACATTTTCGTAGAGAGCTCACAGAAAGATTCACGGTCGCATTCTTTGTAATAAAGATTAGAAAGAGAAAGGGAATGTATTTTTTAAATAGTGAATTTTTACAGTGGAATGCTATTCAGAAGTTAAAATAAAGGGATCATGTTTACATATATATTTGAAAATATGATAAATTAGCGTAGTAAAAAAAGTAAAGCAAAAATAAACTATTATGTCATTTATGTAAATTTCTAAAACTCAGATATAACCTCAGAAGTTCTATATACATATATTGGAAATGTGTAAACATGGATTAGAAGAGTACACATCAGCTGTAGAAAATTCCTTTATCAAAAGAGGAGGAGTAGGGAATGAGAATGTGAGAATGGGCTGGTAAGTTTCAACTGTATCAGTAATGTTATATTCAAAAATTTTTTAACTGGAGGAAATATAGCAAACATGCACCATGGATTATTTTTAGTTCTACAAATCTGTCATGTTCTCATTCTCCCTTCTTCACATCCTATGTCTTTGTATCAGCCAGGTTCAACCAGAGAAATATAGTTTTCAATAAGAGAAATATATTTTTTTAAATATTGCATAGTAAGCCAGGCATGGTGGTGCGTGCCTATAATTCTAGCCACTTATAAGCTAAAGCAAGAGGATTGTAAGTTCAAGGCCAGCCTCAGCAATTTAGCGAGGCCCTAAGCAACTCAGTGAGACACTGTCTCAAAATTTAAAAATAAAACACAAAAAACTAAAAAGGAGTAGGGATGTGGCTCAGTGGTAAATCACCTCTGGGTTCAATCCCCAGTACCAGAAAATAAACAAATAAATACAAATTTTAAAAAATAAAATATTGCATAGCATTACTGTATAACCTAGCAATTTCACTCCCAGGTATGTACCCAAAGGAATTGAAAGCAGGAATCAACATAAATATTTGTATGCCAATGTTCATTACAGCGTTGTTCACAATACCCAAAGGTAGAAACAACAGAAGTGTCCATCAACTGATACATGGATAAATAAAATGTAGCATGTACACTACTAGAGTATTATTCATCCATAAAAAGGAATGAAGTACTAATCACTTAGGCTAAGTGAAATAAGCCACTCACAGAAGGACAAATATTAAATGACTCTACCCACATGAAATATCTAGAATAATCATGCTCATAGAGACAGAGAATAAATTAGAGGTTATCAGGGGCAGGGAGGAGGAAATGGGGAGTAATATATTGTTTCATGATTATAGTGTTTCTGTTTGAAGTGATGAAAAATTTTGGAAATAGTGGTTATGGTTGCACAACATTCTGAATATAATTAATGCCATATATTATAAACTGAATTATAAACTTTAAAATCATTAAATTTTATGTTTTACATATGCACAAAAAGAATTTTTAAAAATTAAAATGAAATATACCAAAACCCATTGAATTGTATCCTCTAAATGAGTAAATTGTATAGTATGTGAATTATATCTCCATAAAGCAGTTTATGGAAGAGAGAAAAAGAGATTTATTGCAATGAGTTGTTTTGTACAATTATGGAATCTGCTTAGGCAGGTTGGCAATCCCAGGTAGGCTTTAGGAGAGCAGTCTTGGACTCTCAGGTACAGATAGAGGGTGCAGTTGCTAGGTGGAATTTCTTTTTCCTCCCACAAGACTGTTCTAATTTGGGAGTGCTTCAAGATCATGCCTACTCAAGTTATTTAGGATAAGTCTCCTTACATGAATGTAAATGATTATAGATTTTAGTGATGCTGCAAAATACCATCATAACAACACCTAGAATTAGGTTTATGTGTCATCTTAAGTAGCCTAGCCAAGTGGACACATAAAACTAGACCTCCTGTCATGGTTTTTGTAATGAGTACATCTTCTGCCCTTGACACCAATATGCAGCATTTAAATTGCAAGAAGTTCAATGGGGCCCCAAAGGACTATGGAAGCTTTTGGAAAAATATAAATTATTTGATATATGTGGTATGAAAATTATGAGTGTAGTAACCCAGCAGTTCTTCTTAATATCCCCTGACAAAGAATGACAATATATTCCAAGGTGTCTAGCATTAATTCTGTATTTGTCCTTAAAAAGTGAATCTATATAGAAAACAATGAGCTAAGATTGAAAATATTAAAATTAATAAGGCATAAAACCTGGCTATAGGAAACTCACAGTCTACTCCTACTTACTCAACAATTGCTATGGTTTAGAAATGAGGTGTTCTGCAAAAGCTTGTGTGTGAGACAATGAAAGAAAGTTTAGAGGTAAAATGATTGGGTTACGAGAACTTTAACCTAATTAGTGCATTAATCTACTTGAATGGATCAACTGGGTGTTAACTGTGGGCAGGTAGGATATAGCTGGAGGTGGGTCATTGGAAGAATGCCTTTGTGGTTTATATTTTGTCCATGGTGAGGGATAATGTTACATAAACTCCAAAGCCATGTGCTCACTCTCTCCCTCTCTCTTTCTCTCTCTCCTCCTCCTCCTCCTCCTCTCTATATCTGCTTCCTGGTGCAATGTCCCCAGCTGCTTTCCTCTATAACATACTTCCACCATGATGTTTTGCGTCATCTCAGGCCCTAAGGAACAAAGTCAGCAATCTATGGACCTCTGAAACCACGAACCCCCATATAATATTTTTCTCCTCAAAATTGTTCTTGTCAGGTCTTTTGGTTACCAAAATTTGACTAAAGCAACAATAAAATCAGATCCTTCCCAACTTGAATTCCACTGACTACCTGGGCTTCCCTAAGTCCACCCTGGTTCAGATGCCTGCCGGAGTCCGGCGGCTGCAGCAAAATAACAGGGGGGGAGGGGGGTGACGAGCAACTTGTGTAGATTGATACAGCAGGAGTGGGAGCCGTTTATTGTAGGACAACAGAGGTATTTATACATTCCACACAGCTTATCTTAATTAACATAAACTAGATACAGCAGTCAACCAATAAGGAATCGCCACACTTAATGGCTCGCTGGTGTTACTTCTCAAACCATTCCCTCTGGCAAAATGCCAGGCACCATCCAGACTTGTTTACAGACTCTAACAGATGCCTGTGTTAGTACCCTTCACTGACTGGCTTCTGAACCTCAGGCATCAGGGTGTATGCGTTGGAAAACATAAAAACTGTAGGGAATAATTATATAGTGTTGTTATAGTTTGGATCTAGGGTAGCCCAGCCAAGTTAATACATAAAACTGAATATCATGTCATGGTTTTTTGTCATGAAAATTTCCCCCAAAGACTCGTGTGTTAAAGGTTTGGTTCCCTAATTGGTAGCACTATTGAAATGTTGTTCAACCTTTGGGAGGTAGGAGGTAGGACCAAGTTGAAAGAACAGGTGTTCCTAGTTGGAAGAACTTGAGGAATATATTGGGACCCCTGCAAGTGACCATGGACTGAAACCTCTGACATTGTGAGCCAAAATAAATCTTTTCTCCTTTAAGTCGACCTTTCTCAGGCATTTTGTCACAGCAATGCAAAGGTGACTAACACAACCATATATCTCAGAATGCTAGAAGAAAGAATTTTAAATGTTTTCACTTTAAAGAAAAGATATGGATTTGAGAAGATATTTGTTTAACCTGATTTAAACATTATACAATATATACATGTATCAAAACAATACATTGATGGGTACCCCATTAATATGTCATTTTTGTATTTTTAATACATTGGCTAAAATTGAATTTAAATTTTAAAATAATAATAAATGACTAGATTAGAACTTTAAAATATAAATTGAAATTACCTCTCTTTCTTTCAGAAATATTAATGCTACTTTTTAATAATTTTTCTTTTCATGAAAAGCTTCCCAAGGCTGAACTTCTAACTTTAAAAAAAAAAGTCAAAGTGAGACCTTTGTTTTTAATTAGAATGTAAGAAAACAGTGCCCTAGCACCCAACGGTATCTCTCTGTTCTACAGTTTATCTGTTTTTAATTGCTACCCTACATTCTTGCTCCTGCTTTATTTTTCACTCTTCTTTTATCCCTCTCTATTACTCTCCTCTTTTCTTTTCTTCTGCTTCCTCATTCCATGGCCTCTCAGCACCTCTGTGGTTACCATTGAGCCCTATGGTAGCATCAGAGCTAACCAGAATGCTACGTTCCATTTAGAAATCTGTCAGCAGTAGAGAGGAAGGAAGAAAGGAAGGAAGGAAGGAAGAAGGAAGAAGGAAGGAAGGAAGGAAGGGAGGGAGGGAGGGAGGGAGGAGCTCAGNTAGTTAAATGGGTATATTCAGTATCTGAGCCCTTGATTAAGCAAAGCACCTCTTTCTACGCTTAAGACAAAGAAAAGAAATGGATGGCTGTTGCTTGTTTCTTTTGTTTTTAAAAACTGGGCTTGGGGCTGGGAGTAGAGCTTGGTGGTAGAGCACTTGCCTTGCATATGTGAGCCCTGGGTTCCATCTTAATAAATTAAGTGAATAAATATGGGTCTTGATAAGTATTCCTTATGGGAATCTCTTACATTCTGTGAATTTATAAAATTCTCCATCTTTTGGAATACCCAGAATCATCACTGGGGATAATGTAAAATAGGAGCAGAGAGGGTGATTTTTCCAGTAGCCACTAGTGTGAATATACAATATTATAGACTCCACCTTCTAGCATGAGAATCTTTCTACACAGTCCATCCAGAACTATGCAGCCTCTGTATGAATATTTTCTGGGTTACTGCCTTGCACACAAACCCATTCCACTCTTTGCTTCTTGCTTTTTAGAAAGTTCTTCTTATCTTCTGTGTAATTTCTTCTTGTATAATTTTTTCCTCTTTTTTATTTATTTATTTTTTTAAGTACACAACAGTGGAATGCATTACAATCCTTATTACACATATACAGCATATACAGCACAATTTTTTAGCCTTTATGTATTTGTTTGTGTGATTAGTACCAGGGATTGAACTCAGGAGCATTCAACCACTGAGCCACATCCCCAGTTTTGTATTTTATCTAAAGACAGGGTCTCACTGAGTTGCTTATATCTTGCTTTTGCTGAGAGTGCCTTTGAACTTGTAATCTTCCTATCTCAGCCTCCCAAGCTGCTGGGATTATAGGGGTGTACCACTGTGCCCAGCTAATTTTTACCCTTTGACCTGAATCCACTTATCACCCAGAAATATTTATCCTTTTATTTATCTTCAGATATTTTTAATAGTTCTTCTAGATCTCTCATCCAAAATGGCAAAAATCCACTTACAATGTTCTCCTTTATACAATACCTATTGTAAGTCATGCTCTTTGCACATAACTCACTCAATCAGAAAAACCTTGAGAAGGAGATACAGGGCCAGTATGTGGATTAGGAAATTAAAACACCAAGATTAAACAAACAAGGCTAGTAAATGCAAAAGTGGGGTTTGAACTCCTGGCTGGCTTTCTTGTCTCCTCACCAAGCTGTGTTTCAATCACAGTTTCTTTACTGCACCTCCTTTTCATGACAGTCTACACCCTTTGACCCACCATTTTAAAGCTCTTTTCCAATTTAACAATGTTATCTACCAAATAGGTATATCATTCCAATTTTAAAGTTAAGAATACCAAGGCCCAGAAAAATCAAAGTTTCTCGAGTTTCTATACCATTGTTTAATACTTTTGAAAACTGTGGTATCAAACTGCTTGATCTTTCCTTTATGCACACAATATTGAAACAGTAGGCCAAAGTCCACCAGCCTGGGATTCACATGCTGCCGTGTTCCCACAAGACCCAACAGAGACATAACTAATGGATGCTGGCATTCTTCCCTACTGAGCTTAGATACAGTCCAAATTACTCTCACTCCAGAGCTCCAGGCAGGCACGATTTACCTAGCAGGCAACCAAAAAAATAAACTGTCATCCCAGGCAATCAAACCACAGTCACTAATCTGTTTATATTAATATACTAAATTGGATAGGACAACTTTCAAATGGGACAAACGTGGTTACATTGGGATGAATAACCTGACAAAAGTATATATGAAGAGAAAAATGTACAATAGCAGTTGGGTAAAAGACTGTTATTAAATAAAGAGCAAACAGTTACCAAAAGTACAAATTCAGATGGGGTCTTGGCCTTAAGCAGTATGCAATTTGTTGATGTACAAAACACTCAGAAATTCAATTGATAAAGACCAAGAACAAAGGAAAATTAGTTTCTTCTAACTCCAAAAGGGATTTCAGTTCTTATTTGTTTGCAGTTTATAAGTAGCTGACATAATATGAATTGATTTTTGTCCAGAAAAATCACCCCAAAATTAGTTGATGTTGCTTCATATGTGAAAGAGAAAGAATAATGGAAGAAAAAACAGAAAGAAGAAGTGAAGAGCTCCAACATCCAAATGTTTAGTACATATTGTGGCAGGATTTCACTTTGACTTATGTAAAAGGGGAATACAATGAAAAAAAATTAGCATAAAGTATGAGAGTCCCTTGGAAAACAAAGGTTCATGTCGTTCCTAAAGCAAATGTGGAAAATAAAAAGTGCCTAATTATGTCTCTTCCTAATAAGCTTCCAGTCTTAGGCCAGAGGCACTATTTCATCTCACAAGAAAGGTCCAGGGCAGTGGTTTTCAAAATGTGCTCTTAGAAAAGCAACTTCTCAGGTCCACCCAAGACCAACAAATCAAACACACTGCGGGTGGGCTGTAGACTCAAATAGCAAGCTCTCAGGATTCTGACACTCTCAGAGGTTTGAGAATTACTGGTCTATAGGAAGCCTACGGTGAGGAGGCCAGGATTGGCCCAGCTGTAGCCAATATTGTCGTTATTTGAAACCAGCCACCAGCTAGTTCTCTGCATCCATTACCATTAATTCAGTTGCAAAATTAAAAAGGAGGAAAATCCATGCACCCATATTTGAAATCTGTGCTCCACTGCGCCACTGATCAAACCCTGCCTGGGAGCCTGCATATTTTGACTGCTTTTTCACATAGTGTCCTGAGTAAGCCCTGTGTCTGAGCTGCTAAGCAGAAAATTTAGGGAAAGATTAGATATGTGCATGAAATTTTAAATAGTTTCAATAAAACCTTCAAGTTCAACCTTTGTAGTGTATGTCTCTTGCATACAACTTATGGGAAATTTCCTAAAAATCTATTGAAAACCCAAAATCTTGCACCTCGAGCTCTAAAAATATTCACAGTATCCAGAATCATTTTATCAAAGTAAATTATTGTCTTTGTAAATTTTGATGATTACTTTTTCTGAGCCAACTAAAAACATAGCTTTCCCAGTAAACTTTTAGTATTTTTCTCAAATAAGTGTTATTTATTTAAGAATAGCCCTTCTCTGAACTCTCTGTTCCTCTTGACACTAGAATCATTCTGCTATTACTAGATAAATATCAAGCTCTAAAATAACAGAAAACCCAGGTTGCATGATTTTTCCCTATTTATTTTATCCATCAAAGTGAGTTTATATCCTTGTAAAGTACCAAGCAAGACAACCAAACAAAGTGCTCTTGTTTTCACAAACCTAAATAAGTCTGCTTCAAGATACTCTTAACCAAAACTAATTTCAGAGACTACCTTCATAGAGTGATATTCTCAAACATTTCATTTTTTATCTAAGAGAGGGGAGAAGAGGAGAGATTACCACCAGAGATATGGCCAGACTTGGTAGCACTCCATCATTAGAAAAACAGCAAGCTCTCTCAGAATGCCACATTGTTGTTTTGGAATGTCATTCCTGGAGTAGCAGTTGAGATAATATATTCTCTATAGATAGAGACAGTCAAGAACTATAAAAGGTCTGAGAGTTTGGCCTCCTTGCATTCTGACAAGTTAGCCTATCACAGATTCATAGAAGGAAAAATGAGAGTCTTGAATCAGAAACAAAAGATTTTATTACTCACAGCAACAGTCAAGAGATAAGCATTTACATCAGATACGATGGTTCCAATTTCCATGTGCTGATGCAATGAAGGTCAGGTGATATCTGGATAGACACAGTTGAATCATAAAATAGGAATCCTGTTCTTAAGGAAACTGGTTATTTTATAATAGACAGTAAGCCAGCCTAATCTTTGACCCAGAAAGAAACATCATCTTTATTATACTGCACAGGAAACAAACTTGCCCTTCATTTTGCAGGGATTACTATATATTCTCTGAAAAGACAGTTCAGAACAAGATACTTGCTATGCTCCCAAGACATAAATTAACAGATTCACAGGAAATTTTCTCCCAATAATAACTAGAGTAATATGCCCTAGAGGCACAGTTTTTAGACATATATAACTTCTTAATCTGTCTTCTAAGTCTATAAAATAAGGATGATAGGAAGTATTTCAGAGAGTTGTATCAAATAAGTGAGATTATACATAATACACATAAAACATCTTTACAATTCCTGAAACAAGGTAATCATTTAAATATTATTATATTTAATTTTTCACCACATCTGTGAGTATTGAGAGGAACATCCTCAAATGTTACAGAATTCCCTATTATAGGGGCTGGGGTTGTGGCTCAGCAGTAGAGTGCCTACCTCACACGGGTGAGGTACTGGGTTCTATCCTCAGCACCACATAAAAATAAATTAATTAATTAAAAATTACACTATGCCCTCAAATTGCCAACCCCTAAAAGAAAGAAACTATGGGGGGGAAATGGGACATGATACATGATAACATATACATTTTCCTACATGAATTATGAAAAAAACTTATATTTATTCTAATATTTAAGTATCACATGTATTTCTTATCCAGAAAAACAATAAAAAAGTAAGTGCCATGTGGAAAAATCAAACCTTATCATCTTCTTTCACCTCCTCTGCCATCAAATTCAATACTATCTTTGCCTCAGTATGACTCTGAGAGAAATTCAGATTGTATATTCGAATTTCAGTCAGATGTATAGTAGACCTTCTCTTGGTGTCTATTTTAGTCAGTTTTGGGTTTTGTTTGTTATTTGTTTGTTTGCTGCTGTGACCAAAATACCTGATGAACAATTTTAGAGGAGGAAAAGTTTATTTGGGGGCTCAGAGTTTCCGAGGTTTCAGTTTATAGAATACTGGTCCCATTCCTCAGTGCTCAAGGTAAGGCAGAACTTCATGGCAGAAGGATGTAGTGGAGGAAAGCAGCTCAAGACATGACACCAAGAAGGAGAGAGAGAGAGAGAGAGAGAGAGAGAGAGAGAGAGAGAGAGAGAGCGCTCCACTCAACCAGGACAAAATCCAAACCCCAAAGACCTGCCCCCAGAGACCTACCTCCTCCAGGCACTCCCTACCTGCCTACCATCAAATTAACCCCATCAGGGTATTAATGCACTGATTAGGTTAAACCTTTCATAACCTAATCATTTCATGTCTAAGCTTTCTTTCCTTGTATGACACATAAGCTTTTGGGGACACTTAATATCTAAACCATAACAGGGTCAGTATAGACAAGATGAAAATATGTGGACTGAAAGAAAGCACAATTTAGTAGATTTATAGCTTAAACAACCTAATAAAGAACTTTAATTAATTAGAAACAGTATGGTTTCTGCAAGTACATGGAGTTAAGTGAGATGTAGAATAAAAAATCTAAGTTCAGCACTTGTTAGCGGTGTTACCTTGATTAAAGATTAAATGTGATAAGGTATGCAATGTTTTTAAAGTATTTTAAAGCAAAAATTGTTTTCCTTTTCCTTTCTTAATTAATCCCCCATGCTAACTCACCAGAAATTCTGTAGGGCTTGAGAAGTTTTGTCCCTGTCTTTTTCATATTTTCATTCAAGTATTTGGATGAAGGCATCCGTGATATAATTATATTCACAAACAGTATAAAACTTGGAGAAATAGGCAATATGCTGAATGGCAGAATTACTGTTCCAAAAGTTCCGAACAGCCAGGAAACTTGGCCTGGTTCAAAGTTCAAAATCACAAGGTAGCACTTAATAAACACAAAATCCTCTACTTGGTTCCGTGTTCCAAAAGTTTAATTCCATAAGTTACATGATAGAGAAATCCCAACTTGTGTTTAAAAAGAAAAAAGAGTTAAACAGAATTGATTATGCTTCAGTGCTTTTGCATAAAGTAAATTGTGGAGGCCTTTAAATGCCAGGCTTTGGGATGTATTGGTGGACATTATTTTCCAGATTCCAACTTTACTTAAATCCTAGAGTTTTGTGAGCAGAAAAAAAAAATGTATCCAACGCTATTGGATCCCTGCCTGTTCTAATACACTTTGTATTTCCTGAATGACATTTGGCATGCAGACCTCTTGCCTTCCACTGGGGGTACTTGAAACAGAAGTCCTTTCAAGAGGACTTCACAGACATCAATCAGAGTCACCCTGAGATTTCAGGCACCTTCCTTCCCCTCCAAGGCTGAATGCATCCCCCACGTCGACCCCACCCCCCCTGTTGTGGCTCAAAAGCTATTCTTATATTCTCAAATTATTAAACAACTTTATTAAAGAAATTAAATTACATTAAAATTATTAACACTTAAAAAAGACTTCATGTTAATAATATCAAAGAGGAGAAAGAGAAAAGGACATACTTAAAAACCAATTATCCTGACTGAATTCAATCTTGCAGTTTGCCTGCAATTCATAAAATGATTCCAGTTGAGTTTCTTTTGGTTTTTACTGCTAGGAGTACTTTAGTGAATAGCCCCCAAAACTATACTATGTCTTTCTTGATTCCCCTTAGGAATCGTTATAGCAAAATCTTCCAGCTTTTTCTCTCTGAAACTTCAAAATAATCACATGAAATATTCAAAATACCATGGAACTAGTGGTAGAAATATAAAGAGCAATGAGCCTCCACCTCCCCTCTAAGGTCAGGAAGTGCTGATTTCAGATTCCAAATTGTGGAGCTGGGCACCAGAAGAGTTGCCTCAAATCCCTCCCGTGACCATAAATTCTTCCTTCTGATTATGGTTGTTTTTGTTTGGTTGGTTGGTTTTTGTAATTTTTTGTTTGTTTGTTTTGTATTGTTTTGGTTTGGTTTTGGGTTTTGTTGTTGTTGTTGTTTGTTTGTTTGTTTGTTTGTTGGTACAAGAGATTGAACCCAGGGGCACTTAACCACTGAGCCACATTCTCAGCCCTTTTTATTTTTAGTTTTTGATTTTGAGACAGGGTCTCACTAAAATTGCTGAGGGCCTTACTAAGTTGCTGAGGCTGGCCTTGAACTTGCGATCCTCCTGCCTCAGCCTCCCAGGCTGTTGAGTTTCTCATCTTGACTGCTTTGTTGCTTAGTTCTCTTGCTCTAAAATTGCAGGTTTGGATCTGTCCTGGAATCTGCTGACAATTTTATCTTTATCTGGGAAGTTGGGAACCTTTTATGGCAATGTTGGGAGAGTTCAACATCAATACATCCTGACTTCTCCTTCCAACACCTTGTATCTGAGGAAGTGGTGTTCAAACTCCCTTGTCTTCAAGACACTGGTTCCCAGCACCTGAATTCCCTTCATCACGGAGTGTGTATCATTTCCCCAGTCCCTTCTGAACTGGATCTTATCTTCATTTAATAATTCACCTGTGCCCCAAAGTTCTACCCTTAATCTTACAATGGTGGTGAAAGTACAAGAAAGACTCTAGAATCTGCTTACTGCTACACTCTTTCTACCCACATCACCTAACATGTCTGTTATTTGTCTTTTCTTAAAGCAACTGGTGACTTCCTAATTACCAAATTCAATAAACGATCCTTCATTGTCATTTTAGTCCATCTGTTAGTATTTAACATACTAAAAGTATTTGATCACCCTCTTTCATGATTCTCTCCCTGACCAAAGACAACTTGGTATTTTTCCAGTCCCCAAATACAAATCCCATCTTGCAGTTATGGTGACATCTTTCTCCTACGCACCTATTAAAAATCTGAGTCTTCCAATAACTCCTTCCATCTAACAGGGCAGAGGTCCTCTGTGAAATAGGCAGCTCAGAAGTTCGCTTTCAAACTCTGTTTCTTGCAATCACACTAGAAAGATTTCAGATATATCACTCAGAGTAACAGGCATGAGTTTATCAGAAGGGACTGGAAAGGTGAAAAGAACACTCTCAAGGGAGAGAATGTATCCTCTCAGAAAGGAAAAATATGGCATGCCCTTCCTGCCCTCCATTTTTATTGAGGGTCACGGAGAAGTTTCCAAAGAGTCTCGTCCAGGTCCATCTCTTGACTTTTGACTGTCAAGTCCCCATTGTGTATGATAACTCTAGTTCACTTTGATCCATAATGAGTGGTCCTAATTGGAATCTCTTATCACAGATTTTATGGTTAGGGGAAATTATCCTTATTTTCCCAAGTTCTAGGATCTGGTCTTGTAAGGGTCACAAAAGTACACCACCCGACCCCCACCCAGGGTAACTTGTGTCCTTTTTATGGGCATCACAGGCCTGCATTTCTCCTGCAGATAACAGATTTTTTAAAGTTTATTTATTTGTTCTAATTTGTTATACCTGACAGCAGAATGCATTTTTTTAAAATACTTTTTTTTAGTTGTAGATGGACACAATGTCTTTATCTTATTTATTTTTATGTGGTGCTGAGGATCAAACCCAGTGATGCTGAGGATCAAACCACGCATGCAAGGTAAGCGCTCTACCACTGAACTACAATCCCAGCCCCAGCAGAAATACATTTCAATTCATATTACACATATAGAGCAAAATTTTTCATGTCTCTGGTTATACTCAAAGTAGAGTCACACTATTCGTGTCTTCATACATGTACTTGGGGTAATGATGTCCATCTCATTCCACCATCTTTCCTACCCCACTTCTCTGTCCTTTCCCCACCTTCCCCTTTGCCCTATCTAAAGTTCCTCCATTCCTTCTGTGCTCCCCACATCTCCATTATGGATCAGCTTCCTCATATAAGAGAAAACATTCAGCATTTGTTTTTTTGGGATTAGCTTACTTTGCTTAGCATAATATTCTTCAACTCCATCCATTTACCTGCAAATGCCATGATTTTATTCTCTTTTAATGCTGAGTAATATTCCATTGTGTATATATACCACAGTTTCTTTATCCATTCATCTACTATAATTTTTGCTAAGGAATGTAACATATTCTCTCAACTTAACCCAGGCAGGGTTGCTGATAAATTTGTGCTTCTTAAAAAACAAAGAATGTGAGGGCTCATTTTATAGAATTATTTCCTTAACCTCATGTTCCCACTGCTCATGTCTGTCTGTTCCCTATCACATCTGTTCCAGTTCTATGTTTCCAGTCAAAAATCCTGTTGATTCCAACCCCTAAGAATCTTTCCTTCTCATGATCATCTCTGCTTGCCACCTTCATTCAGTTCACATCATCTCTTAGACATCTTCAATTGCCTCTTCCACCTCCAAATCATTCCCTATCCCATTTTCAAGGATAGCCTTCTAAGTCACAGATCAAGCTAGGGTAGATCCAGGTTTTGCAGGGTCTATTATCCATTTTGAGGAATCTCTGTCCACTTCTTGAGCAAATTGTTTAACCTCTCTAAGTCAGCCTGCTCACCCAAAGGTAAACTTCAGATTAAATGAGATCTTGAATATTATGCACTTAATGAAGAGCTTAATAAATGCTATTATTATTATTAACTCTCTGCTCTTGGCTAAACACACACACAGAGACTAACATACTGATATTTCATAAATAACTTAAATATCTATCAAATAGATAGCTTTATTCTGACTACTGTTGGACAAACTAGTATAACTTAAATATGGTGCTATGGATTTTATTTCCAAAATAAACCTGAAGTTAAGATATCCTAGTGTAGGAAAAAATCAAAATATGAACTAAAGAGAAGTTTGTACTGATCATCAATATAAAATAGCTGCTAATAACAGTATTGATTTTAATAAATATTAAAATACTGATTGTAATTGTTAAACTGCTACATATAATCATGAAAATTCACTTGAAAAAAGTTGACAACATTGCAATTGGACTCTGCCTCTGTAAATATCACAGAATCCTCATGTCATGAGCAAAGAGTTATCTTCAAAAGAAGATCACAAGTAGTTCCCAGGAAAAGGGAGATATTCAACTCAGTAACAGTGAGGTCCTTGACATATGCGACAGAAAAGAATTTCAGGACATATCAGTAGAGGCACAGAGACTTATTTTGATAAACAAGAAGTACACATTCAAGGGTGAATGCAGGCCATCTCAAGAGTGAGAGATGCATTTGGGGGGTTGCTAGCTCCTCTTTTAAAGGAAACTTGGTTAGGAGTGGGTATGGAAAGTAGATAGGAATGATACCAGTATAGTGACATCAAGAAATTTATGATGATCTGGCTGTTCTCAGGATCCTCCGACTGATGTGGTCTTCATTATCTGATCAATAGATAATGCTGGAAAGTCCACTAAATTATATGTTTCTCCAAATATCATATTTCTCTTTCTTAATCTATTGGGAGTGTTCATTAACAGTGCTCAAGGTAATTATCATAAGTGAGTAAACCATATGATTAACTTCAAGATTTACAGATTTCCCCAAAATGTGGGAGTGACAGGCCTGGGAAGGTATGTGGAAACATTAAAATGATAGTTTCTTGTCCTTCCTTCACGTCTTTCTTTTTAATCTACTTTTTAAAATTTCTTCTGTTCTACCTGACTCATGTTACATAAATAGCAAGGCTCTGTGATTGACTAAGTGATGTGTAGGGTAAAGACGTATCCCTAACTTTGATTGTCTTCTTAAATTATTTGTTTCTGTCTCTAATTAGAGATACAATTACATGACTTTTCTTCAGATTAAATCAAAATTTATTGAGTTTCCCTTGCTGTTTTAAATGTGTACATACTTTCATGGTCTTTTATTTCATTTTTAATTATTGTTAATTTTATTATGAGGTACTTGTGATAATTTGATACATTAAACAGTGTGTAATGACCAAATCAGGTAGTAAATAATTCCATCTCCTTTTTTTTTTTTCTCTTGTACTGGGTATTGAACCCAGGGATACTTCACCACGGAGCTATATCCACAGATTGCCTTATTTTACTTTTAAGAGAGGGTCTCACTAAGTTGAGGGTCTGGCTAAGTTGCCTCAAACTTATGATCCTCCTGCCTCAGCTTTCTTTAGTCACTGGGATTAAAGGCATTTGCTGCCATGCTGAGCAATATTTCCATCCCCTTAAAAACTTTTTTATACTTTTGATTACATTTTTTATTAATTACATAAATTTATGGGATAAAATCTGATATTTTGATATATGTATATAATGTATGCTGATCAAATTAGGGTGATTAACATTTCATTACTTTAACATTTCATTTACTTTTGCATTAACATCTCATCATTACTTTGTGTTTGGAGGTTTCAAGCCCCATTCTTCTAGTTTTTCATAAAGTATTTACTGGGTTATTATAAACTATAGTCCCTAAGACCACCACCACTGCTCTGTAGAACACTGGAACTTATTACTTCCATGTTTAGGTACCCATTATCTAACCTTCCAATATCCCTCCTGCCTTCTTTTTTCCAGACTCCAATAATCACTATTATGTATTCCAATCAATTTTTGGTAACAGGGGTTGAACCCAGGGATGCTTTATCACTGAGCCATATCCCCAGCCCTTTTTATTTTTTATATTTTGAGACAAGGTCTTACTAAATTGTTGAGTGCCTCACTAAGTTGCTGAAGCTGGTTTTGAACTTGAGATACTCCTGCCTCATACTCCCCAGCCTCTAGGATGACAGACGCATGCCAACATGGCCAGCCCAATCAATTTTTTAAACATCTACATGTGAGAAAGAACATGAGGTATTTGTATTTCTGTGACTTATTTCACTTGACATGGTGTCCTCCAGTTTCATTCTTTCCTGCAAATGACAGGATTTTATTCTTTTTATGGCTAACTAATATTTTGTTGTGTATCTATACCTATATACCACATTATATTTAACAATCCATCTTTCCATGGGCATCTAGATGAATTCCATATGTTAGCTTGTGCTGCAATGAACATGGGCATACAGGTGTCTCTTTGATACACTGATTATAATTTCCTTTGGATATATGACAGAGTGAGATAGCTAGATTATATGGTAAATCTATTTTTACTTTCTTAAGGAACCCCTATACTGTTCTCCATAGTGACTGTATTATCTTATACTCCCAGAGACAGTGTATGAGAGCTCCTTTTCTCCACTTCCTCACCAAAATATGTTATCTTTTGTATTTTTTATGATAGGCATTCTAACTGGGGTAAAATGATATCTCCTTGAGGATTTGGCTTCCATTGCCCTAATGGCTAATAAAGTCACGATTTTTTTTCATAAATTTGTTGGTTATTTGAATTCCTTTTTTTTCAAAATCATCTAATCATATCCTTTGCCTATTTTTAAATTGAATTATTTGGGTTTTTGTTATTGATTTTGTTAAAGTTTCATATTCTGGATATTAATCCTTTGTCAGATGAATAGTTTGCGAAAATTTTCTCCCAATCTGCAGATCATCTCCTCCCTCTGTTGATTGTTTCCTTTGCCACACAGAAGCTTCTTAGCTTGATATCAGACTGTTGGAGTAAATTTCAATCAGTGCTCAGAAGTAGTGAGAGATAGACTCCAAAGTATCTGATCACTAAGGGCAAGAAGAAGGGAAACTGGCCATTTCCCTGGGGAGAAAACCAAAGGGACCTTAGCTGTAAAGTAAAAGAATGTATTCCTCAAACCTCTGAAGAAATCCACCTGCACAGTGGGTGTGCAACCTACCAACCTCCTCGCTCCTTCAGGTAAGGTGTGACCCACCATTTTGTCCCAGCTGGCCACCACCTCAGAGAGGCACATGAGTAAAAGAATGTCCAAACCCTCTCCATTGAGTCCTTCTTTTGCTTTTATTTCCTGTACTTTGGGAATATTTTCTAAAATATCACTGGCTGTACCAATATCTTGAAGTGTTTCTCCTATGTTTTCTTCTAGTAGTTTCACAGTTTCAGGTCTTACATTTAGGACTTTTATCCATTTTGAATTTTATTTTTTGTAGAAGGTGAGAGAGAGAGATCCAGTTTCAATCTTCTGCATGTTTTATTTTTTTTCTTTTTTCCCCCAAAGCTTTACTGAGGTAAAATTGAAGAACAATAAAATGAATATATTTGAAGTATGCGATTTTATCAGTCTTGACGTGTGTGTAACCAATACAATCAATATAAAAAGCATTTCCATTACTTTTGTTAAATTTTAAATCATGCAGACTGTATTTCCTGCATGATTTATAACATCAGAAATCAGTCACCTTCAGATATATAGAACCCCACCCCACATGACAACTATTTTAAAACTAAATGGCACACTTATACATATCTCAGAGGTCAAGGAAGAAAGCACACAAAAAAAAGTAAATAAAAAGTGCTTTGAACTAAGTGATAATAAAAGCTTAAAAAATCAGGATCTCTTGGATGAAACAGTACTCGGATGAATATTTATGACTTAAAGTACTTGTATCAGAAAGAAGCTAGAATAACAATCAAATTATTTTCAAATTATGTAGCAAGAAGGAAAAATAATAGTAGGAGCAGAATTATATGAAATAGAGGAAAAAGCAAGAACACAAAAATTAATGTCAATGGAAAGGGAGCTATCAAAATAACCTATGGATGCTAAAAATATATTAAAGTAATAATTTCAATTGTATACCAACAGATGTGTTAGCATACATAACATGGTCCATATTAGAGAAGGATCCATGTGCTTCTTCATGTTAATATCCAGTTTTCCCAACACCATTTATTTTTTTTATTCTTTTTTTTTAATTTTTATTGTTGGTTGTTCAAAACATTACATAGTTCTTGACAAATCATATTTCACACTTTGATTCAAGTGGGTTATGAACTCCCATTTTTACCCCATATACAGATTGCAGCATCACATCGGTTACACATCCACTGTTTTACATATTGCTATACTAGTGTCTGTTGTATTCTGCTGCCTTTCCTATCCTCTACTATCCCCCATCCCCTCCCCTCCCATCTTCTCTCTCTACCCCATCTACTGTAATTCATTTCTCCCCCTTGTTTTTTCCCCCTTTCCCCTCACTTCCTCTTGTATGTACTTTTGTATAACCCTGAGGGTCTCCTTCCATTTCCATGCAATTTCCCTTCTCTTTCCTTTTCCCTCCCACCTCTCACCCCTGTTTAATGTTAATCTTCTTCTCATGCTCTTCCTCCCAACTCTGTTCTTAGTTACTCTCCTTATATCAAAGAAAACATTTGGCATTTGTTTTTTAGGGATTGGCTAGCTTCACTTAGCATAATCTGTTCTAATGCCATCCATTTCCCTGCAAATTCTATGATTTTGTCATTTTTTAATGCAGAGTAATATTCCATTGTGCAAAACTGCCACATTTTTTTTCCATTCGTCTATTGAAGGGCATCTAGGTTGGTTCCACAGTCTTGCTATTGCCCAACACCATTTATTAAAGAGCCTGTTCTTTCTCCAAGACATGTTTTTGGTGCCTTTGTCAAGAATCAGCTGTCAATGTGCAGGGTTACTTCTTGGCATTCTGTTTTGTTAATTACATACCTTTTCACACATGTCCTTGCTCTGCACAAGGATTTTTGAAAGCAAATTATGATAAATTTGTATAGTTCCATTGATCAATACACATTGCATTCAGTGGGTAAGTTCTGGCCCTTTTGCAAGCACATCCAAACCTGATTCCATACAAGTCTTACCATTGCTTTTTTTTACCACCCCAACTGTGAGCTATATCAAGTTTTTCCAAGAGGTCTGCTGCTTGGAGAAGCTCTCATGAAGCAACTCTGCCTACAAAGTCTCCAGAGTAGCCCATATGGCCATGAAAAATTTTTGAGACCAGTCCACAAAGAAAGGAAAAGATTTCAGTGCTACGGAACAGATATTCCCAAAGATGCAAGTTAAAAAAACAAAAACTTAGTAGGCTAAAAAATATTTTGAAGAATATACCTGAACATCTTGAAATAAAAGAAAACTAGGCTCTTTAAAAAATAATGAAACTCAGACAATGTAAAATAAAATAAAAACTTTTATGCAGCCAAGGATACTGCATTGTTTTAGAGAGTATAGCCTTTCCCTTAAGATTTATCCCATGAGGATACTGCTTTAAAATTTTTATAGAATAGAACTCAGAATAAACAAATATATCTCAAAGTTTGCATGTAAGATGTTTGGGTTTGTTTGATCCTTCTGTTATATGCTTTTGCTTTCAGCCCTGAATAATAATATTCAGTCAGAATTCAACCATCAAATATTTATTAGAAATAAATATACCTTTCTTATGAGTTGTACAGAGTGATTTTTTCAGGATAGACTTTTAACTTTAAAAAGCAAGATACAAAGAGTACATACAGGATCTAATACCTTTTGTGTAATAAAGAGAAAAATCAGAAGATGTATATATAGATAGATAGATAAATGTAGATAGATAGATAGATAGATCAAAAAAAGAAACCACAGTAATTACAAACCAGAAACTAATAAATCTGGTGACCTACAATGGGGGCCAGGTAGGAAGTATCAAAGAACTGGGAATGAGATTTCCTTGAGTATACTTTTTAAAAATATTTTGAATTTTTAACTTTGTAAGTATTTTACATATCTCAAAACTAAAAGGCAATCAAAAAGGATGAAAAAAGTACAAGCCAAATTGTATTACAGACAAAAAAAAGTAAACTGAATGCATACCAAATTGATAGTAAGTAATAAAATAACTTCAAGGAAAAAAAGAATCATTTTATGTCACTTTTGAACATGCTATTCTGATCATTAATTTCATCTAAGGATGAGAATTTCAAAGCCATCATATGTTTTACTTGGTGAACTTACTGTTAGAGTAATATTGGGATTGTAATTTTCGAATTGTGATCTGTGTATTATATGATAAAACAAATAAGGAAATCCATTAATGTTATTATCAATACAGATTTTCACTGTAAGTGGGGAATATTCAAACATCAAGTAAAAGATGGTAAGGAGAATAACCCTGTGATGTTAAATTTCAACTGGAAATATCAGAATAACATTCATACCTATTTCTATTGAAATAGTATATATTAAAAGTCTTTGCAGAATGGTCTCTTTGCATCAGAATTATATATGGTGTTTTTTGGAAAAGCAGATTCCTAGTTGGTTTTTTTTTTTTTTTTTTTTTGAGGAATTGACTTAATAATAATTTCTGGGAATGGGATATGAGAATACAAATTTCTTATTAAAATTTTTGTATTGATTGTACATTCATAGGCAGCTATAAAAAATACAATCTCTAGAGTGTACAAAGAACTCAAAAAGTTAAACAACAAAAAAATAAATAACCCAATCAACAAATGGGCCAAGGACTTGAACAGACACTTCTCAGAAGAGGATATACAATCAATCAACAAATACATGAAAAAATGCTCATCATCTCTAGCGATCAGAGAAATGCGAATTAAAACTACTACTCTAAGATACCATCTCACCCCAGTAAGAATGGCAGCCATTATGAAGTCAAACAACAATTGCTGGCGAGGATGTGGGGAAAAGGGTACACTTGTACATTGCTGGTGGGACTGCAAATTGGTGCAGCCAATTTGGAAAGCAGTATGGAGATTTCTTGGAAAGCTGGGAATGGAACCACCATTTCACCCAGCTATTCCTCTTCTCAGACTATACCAAAAAAAACCTAAAAAGAGCATACTACAGGGACACAGCCACATCAATGTTTATAGAAGCATAATTCACAATAGCTAGACTGTGGAACCAACCTAGATGACCTTCAATTGATGAATGGATAAAAAAAAATGTGGCATTTATACACAATGGAATATTACTCAGCACTAAAAAATAACAAGATCATGGCATTTGCAGGGAAATGGATGGCATTAGAGCAGATTATGCTAAGTGAAGTTAGCCAATCCCTAAAAAACAAAGGCCTAATCTTCTCTGATATAAGGGGGATGACTCAAAATGGGATAGGGAGGAAGAGTATGAGAAGAAGGGAAGAGAGGTGGGAGGGAAAGGAGGGAGAAGGGGAATTGCACGGAAGATGGAGGGAGACCCTCATAGTTATACAGAATACATGTATGATGTTGTGAGGAGAAAAAAAAAAGAAGTGTGTCACATTAGATTGGGTAGAGAGAAGTGATGGGAGGGAAGGAGGGAGGGAAGGTGGGATAGGAAAGACAGCAGAATAAAATAGACCTTATTATTGCTCTATGTATATACGTGACTGTATGACCAATGTGATTCTGCAACCTTTACACTCAGAAAAAAATGAAAAATTATACCCCATTTGATTCAAATGTAAAAAAAGAAATACAATTGATTTTTGTATATTGATTTTACGTCCTGCTACCTTACCAAACTCACTTATTTTATAATATGTACATAATTAGATTCAATGAATAAAAATCTTCTTAGAAGTTTCAAAAAAAATAATGATAATAGGAATCCCACATACCCAGTTTCCCCCAATGGTAACATCTTGCAAAACAGTACAATGTCTCAAGATATGGACATTGATACAGTCAAGGTACAGAATATTTCCAATACCAAGAGGGTGCCTCGAGGTCACCTTTAGTTTCCTGCTGTTCCCTACCCCACCTCCACACCTTCCTTAACCCTTAGAAACCCCTGATATATTCTCCATTTATTTAATTTTTTATTATTTCAAAAATGTTATATACATAGATTCATAAAGTATGTAATTATTTGGGATTTTTTCTCAATATAATTCTTTGGAGAGTTATCTAAATTGCTACATATGATAATAATTATTCCTTTTATTACTGAGTGGTATTTCATGGCATGGATGTACTAAAGTGTGTTTAAATCTCCACTTATTGGAGGGTATCTGGGTTGTTTCCAGTTTGGGGCTATTATGAATGAAGCCACTATAAACAGCTATGACAAGTGTTTGTGTGAGCTTAAGTTTTCCTGTCTTGAGAGAAATGCCCCGGAATGTGATTACTAGGTCATATGATAATCGCATGTTTAGTTTATTTAAAAATTATTAAACTGTTCTTCAAAAAAAAAGCTGGATCATTTTATATTTTCCACCAAATATATATATGATTCAGTTTCTTTCTACGCTTGAAAGAATTTGGTGTTGTCACTGTGTGCTATGTCAGCCATTCTGATATGTGTGTGGTGATATTTCTTTACGGTTTCACTTTACCTGTTCCTAATGGCTAATGATGTTGAACACTGTTTCGTGGGCTTACTTACCATTTGTGTACCCTCTTCGGTGAAATGCCTTTTCATGTATTTTCCCCATTTTATTGAAACTTTTAAACTTCTTTTTTAACCTTGCTGTTGACTTTTGAGAGTTCTTTATATATTACAGATATTAGCTCTTTGTTAAAAATGTGATTTTTCAAATAGTTTTTCCCAGTCTGTATCTTTTCATTTTCTTAATAGAATCTTTCACAGAGCAAGAGATTTTAATTTGGATAAAATTCAATTTATCAATTATTCCTTTTTTGAATTGTGCTGTGGATGTGAAGTCTGACAATTATGTTCTGACCCTTAGATGCTCAGGATTTTCTCCTATGATTTTTTCTAAAAGTTTTATAGTTTTATGTTATATTTTTCAGCCCGTAATGCATTCTCAGTTAATTTTTGTATCAGATGTGAAATTTAGGTCAAGGTGTGAAATTTAGGTGAAGGCTCATGATTTTGCCTGTCACGTGCAATTACTGCAGCACCATTTATTCTTTTCTGCACCTTTGTCAAAGGTAGCATTTTGGTGGGTCTATTTATGGGACTCTAGGTGACACAGGATCTCTGGGGTACTCAAAAGAACACACCAACAGCTAATGGCAGTTCCAGGCTCCTTCAAGGTGTGAAAGCACTACTAAATGACTATTCAGGTACAAGCTATCATCTGAACAATGCACATCATCTCACTTTTTTCTTCTATCAACTCTGAAGGTGTCTTTCCTTGTTTGCATTTGCCAATGGTAGAGGACTCCCACTGGACACACTTGGATCAATTTGAAAAACAAAAAGAATATCGGGAATACTGGATGGTCACTGATGGCATTTAAAAATCTGCTAACACTAAAGAGAGAAGAAAGCACTAATTTCTATAAAACTTCCAACTAATAAATGTAAAAGAAATGATTGAATTAAGAAAAAAATTTACCATTTTGCAACCACCAATATAATAAGTAATTCTGGTAAGAATCTTTAGGAAATGCTGAAACTAATGAATAGGTGGTTTTTTGATAAACAGTGTGTACGTGTCTCAAAATATTACCACATAAATTGCTTACTAATTACAAAAGGCTAAAGGCAATTTTATAATGGAAAGATTTGGCAGTTACTGCCTTTGCCAAGTGGCCAAATTAGGTAATCATTAATAGAGGAAAACTGACTTTGTATGTCACCTAATGTGATTTTGATACACTAAGAAGACTACAACCTCACATATTCATTACTTTGCACAAACAACACCAACTTAAATCTAATTGTGAAAATTAAATTTCAGGGCCAGCACAGTGGCTCCTGCTTTTAACCCCAGTGACTTGAGGCTGAGGCAAGAGGATCGCAAGTTTGAGGTCAGACTGGGCAACTTAGAGAGAGCCCTGTCTCAAAATAAAATAAAAAGAGCCAAAGATATAGTTCAGGGGTAGAGAAACTATAGACTCCATTTCCAGTGCAGGTGCATGCACACGCATGTGTACACACACACATACACACACACACACACACATTAAGTTTAAGGAACTCAAAAAGACATTTGTAGATCAATGTTCAGAGCAGCATTATTCACAGTAGCCAAAAGGTGGAGGCAATATAAATTTCCATTGATGGATGAATGGACAAACAAAATGTGGGTATACACATTTAGGTGAAGGCTCATGATTTTGCCTATCACATGCAATTGCTTTAGCACCATTTATTCTTTTCTGCACCTTTTTCAAAGGTAGCATTTTGGTGGGTCTATTTATAGGACTCTAGGTAACACAGGATCTCTTTAATATTCCATTTCGCTACAGTGGAATATTATTCAACTCTCAGAGTGAAATTCCTGGAGATAACAGAGTATCTCCAGAGTAAGTCAGTGGTAGAGTGTTGTCTTAGAATGCGTTCGGCCCTGGGTTCCATCCCCAGTATCTGAAAAAGGATGAAATTCCAACACATACTTCAATGTCAATGAACCTTGAAAACAGTAGGCTAAATGAAATAAACCAAACAAAATGGGACAAATTTATATCAGTTACTTAGAACAGTTAAACCCACAGAGACAGAAAGTAGAATGGGGGTGACCAGGTCTGGAAGAGGATAGAACAGGGAGTTATTTTTTAATGGGTGCAGAGTTTTGGATTGGAAAAAAATTCTGGAGATAGACAATGGTGATGGTTGCATAACAACCACAAGCATACAGTTCTTATCACCACTGAAACTGGACACTTAAAAATAGTTTAAATAGCAAATCTTGTGTCATGCATATTTTATAATCGGAAAGAAAACTCATCATGAAGAAGCAATCAGAAAATTTTTGGAATGCAGAACATTCTGTAAGACAGCCAGTTTGGACTGAAAACAACAAAAAAAGCAGCATCATGAAAAATAAAAAAAGATGTTGATGCTGTTCTAGAGACTGAGATTCCAGTGACTCAGCAACTGCATACAATATGTGAACTTAAAATGAATTCTAGATTTCTTATTGAAAGATGGGGGTCATGACAGAATGGGCTATATGCTAGATGACCTAGAATTATTAGAAAATTTTGTGATAATCATATTGAGGTTATGAATTAGGAGTCCCTTAGAGTCAGTGGATGCATGCTGAAGTATTTTTGAGTTATGGTGGGCTATCTACAACTTCCTTTCAAATAGTTGAGCAAAACATAAGCATAGAGAACACACGTAGCAACGTGCTAACAATCGGCAAATCTAGGTCCAGGGTATATGGGTACTCATTGATCCATTTTTTTCAACTTTTTTTGAAAGTTGGAGATTTTTCAACCCCAAAAAGTTGGTTGGGGGAGTACTGTTCACTTCATTACTGCAGACTGAGAGGGAGCAAGAAACCATTCCAGTCCCTACTGCAAGCATAGTAAAATTCTAGATGATTTTTTCCCCCTTAATACATAGCAAGACTTGAAAGCAAGATTAAGAAAGCTCATCTTCCAGAGTGGGACAGAATTTAAAGGAAAAGTGTTCAATGGAAACAACTGAACAGCTCAGGGACATCCATGCCAAGAAGGGCTTTTTTCTTCTCCTCCTCTTCCTCCTCCCCCCTCCCTCCCCCTTCTTTCCCTTCTCCTCCTCCTCCCTTCCTTCTTCTTCTTTATGGAGGGATCGGCTGGAGGGGATTGTTCCAGGCTGTTGCTATGTGGGGAACTGGATTATCCTGGGACCTGGGAAGGACTCTCCCATTTGTGGTATTTAAAAGAAACAACCACAAACAAGTCAAATTCAGAGCTGCCTGCCCAGCTCTGGATCTTGTGTCGTGCATATTTCATAATCGGAAAGAAAACTCATCATGAAGAAGCAATCAGAAATGTGATTGAAAAAGGAAAGATATGAGTGAAAAAAAACGAAAGGGAGAAATCAGAAGCCAGCATGGCCCCCTGGGTGGATGTGGGCCAACTTCCCACCCATCCAGAATCTATAAAATCCCAGCAAATGCAAATGAATATGAGCCCCATAGGAGCAGCTCCACAGCCTGGGATAGAAATGAAGGAATGTGTTACTACTTTTTTGGCTTTGCTTTTAAATAAGTAAATAAATAAAAATTAAAAAAAAAAAAAATCTCTCACTGAACGTTCCCAGAACTCTCCTTGACTCTTTGTAGAAACTGAAGGAAAAAGACATTTAGACATTTGGATGGCTACAGCCTCTCCTTACTAAGCCAGGCTCTGAAAACACATTTTAAACACCAGTTGTTGTTGTTGTTGTTGTTGTTTTCCCCTCTACGTGGCCTTAATTAGGTCCCTGATTATCAAACAAGTAGTTGCATTTATGGGCCATTTTGTTTTATGATTGGAAGATTGGAAGTGAAAGGGCACAGGTTGCTTCCTGCTAATGTGAAAGTCTGGATTTTTCAGACTTTCATGGAGATGCATCCTCTCTTCCTGCTTTGGTTATGAATTTCTGAAAGTGACTTCTTTACGGGGAACTTTCTGTCTTTTATGTCCCGATGATTTACTGAAGAACTTATTCTTCCAGTTCAGTGACCTTTCCTTATCTCCTAGCATTTTCCTCATCACTGTTCTATAATCCACTGAGCGCGGCTTGTGGCTTCTAACATCTGACAGCTTGCAAGAATAAAGGACACTCATGCACATGTTCCCATTTAAAAGAGCACTGCTTTTTTTTTTTCATCGTGCTAGATATTGGCCTGATTGAAATTCCATTTTGAGTACAAGAGAATGGAGATTGATCTTTAGAGAATGATCAATAATGATGGTGACTGTATTTGGCTTTTTTCTATCCTTTCTTCTGTCATCACTCCCTCATCTCTTAGCTGCCCTTCAGGATCTACATTCTTTCCCCAAGTTGATTTAAATTGTGCCCTTTCTTCTAGAACATATTCAATGATGGGAGCTCATTGGCCAGTCTGTTCTCTTGCTGGGCAATTACAATTATAGAGGGAAAAAAAATTTTTAAATTGATCTGAAGACTACTCTCCCATAATTTCCATCAGTCAGTTCTAATTCTGCCCTTCAGAGGTAGAGTCAATCATTTTGATTAGCAGATTCTGCATTTACAATTTTACCTACTTGCTAAAACTTATTTGTAACCCCCAAATCAGTGCTCACAGCACTTGTATGGTCATTTGTGCACATGCGCAAAATGCTAAAAGAAAAAAAAAAATGCATGTCCCCAGCTGAGGTTGTATTTATTCTTGTTTTAGCTCTGATATGCCAGTGGCCTTTTCACCATCTAGTCTGTCGCACTTTTTTTTTTTTTTTTTTCATTTTTGTTCTCTGTGTTAGTGATNTTTTTTTTTTTTTTTTTGCATTTTTGTTCTCTGTGTTAGTGATTTTGCTGTTTAAAATGGTCTCCAAGTGCTGAAACTTTTTATAGAGTTTCTGAGCACCAAAAGGCTTTGATGCTCTTTATGGAAAAAATAAGCACATTAGATAAGCTTCATTTGTGAATAAGTTGTAGTGTTGATGACCTTAAGTTTAATATTTATGAACCAAAAGTATATATTAAATAACAAAGTACACATAAAAATACACATAAACACATTGATGGATTGATGAAAATGTTTCAACCACAGGATTTCATTAACCTCACCCTGTATTTCCCTTACAAGCAATGGTTGGGAATTTGCTAATTCAATGGTGGCTACAAATTTTTAGAAAATAATTATTGCAAATAATGGGAATCATCTGTACTTCCTCTTTATGGTTGCATATAATTCATCCAGAATTATACTAGAAGACAAACAGGTTAATGTGAATTTTACTTTTTTTAGAGACAGAATAGAAGGGGAAAGGAGCTCATATTAGTGGGAAGGAATGGGGAAATGTATGGATAGGAATCGCCTTTGAATTTTACCACTTTCTTGCTAGAAATTCAAAGAAACTCTCTGAGGACATGTTGAAAGTTTGAGAATAGTCAGACGAAGAGTATTCCAGTAATAGTTGCCATAGCAAATATTTCCCTCATAAGGTACTTTACATTTTATGAAGTAATTTCATAAACATTATTATATTTGCTGCGAGATAAGGAGGGGTATTATCCCTATTTCCAAATGAGGCATTGTAGGCCTTAAGGAAGCAGCAAATAGATCAAGACTCCAAAGTTTGTCAATAGCAGAATTGGAGGCTGAACCTCCAAAATGGTTCTTGCCATTTCACCATGATTTCCAAGCCAGCTGTGGTTTTCCTGCCTCTCCTGGATCCTCCCTTTTATTAGCATCATTCTGGACCCTTCATAACCCATTAAGCTAGGCTAATATTAAGAACCAAGCCTTCAAAGGAAGCTGTGTGAGTCTTGGTTGCACCTACAGCAAGAGAGATACACATCATTATCTGACAATCTGTCAGTGGCAAGTCGAGTATACTACTCTAGATAATAGGAACAGAAAAGTCAAGGAAGTTTGTGTTTGGAAAACAAAGTAACCATACATGAACTGTGTGAATCAGTATTGCATAATCCAACCATCACCACTTAAATCATTTCAGTTGGTACATACTGGTAGAGCAATCTGGAGAGTATAATGATGTGTTTGCTAGAAAGGGGAAATTAAACTTTTAGTCTGGAACACATGCAATACATAATATGGCTATGCCCCTAATTAGTCCTGAAGATATGGTCCAGAATATGGAGGGGTTCAGGGAACCAGGAGAGACTTTGTGGAGATACAGCCCCAGCATCATTTCTATGGCCTTGTGACCACAATCTACAACAACTACTCAACTGCAGTTTTATTTTATTTTGTTTTGACTGATGTTTCCACGTCCCTGTTGCCTCTGGAATTATTCTAATGGTATACCCAACTAGCCCTAGGTGGCCTACGCATCTAAGCAGACTCCAGGCTGCATGTACCTGGCCAATGATTGCTTATAGCCAGTCAAACTTGCAGCCCTTTCTTAGATAATGACATTTTTAGTTAGCCTTTGAGGAGCAATCCAGTGATTGGCTATAAAGTAATAGAATATGATAAGAAAATAAGCTATTAACAATACAAAGGAGAACCCAATGGAAGAAACAAAATAAATAGACGAGATACTATCTGTCAAACTGAGAAGGGTCACCTGTGACATGTGCTGCTCCACTGATTGCTCAGCCCCAGAATGAGGTGGCTTTAAGGAGATAAAGTCTCCTTAAAGGGATTTCAGATGCCCGCAATCCAGTGCTCAAACTAGCCCTGAATACACAATTACCCTGGAGAGAGGCATCTTTCAAACTCTAGGGGGCGCACTGGGCATTTTGAAAAAGCATCCCCCAGGATGGCTTCCCTATAAGAGACAGAAGAAAGAAAAGGCAAAAAGTCAAAGGAAAATGTAAAACAAACTAAAATAAATAGATAGATAGATAGATAGATAGATAGATAGATAGATAGATAGAAAAACAACCCAGATCCACCCTCAGACCACTTATGCAGCAGATGATACTGTCTACATTTCTTTTAAACTAGGGACAGGATGGCTACTAAAAAGTTGAACAGACAAGTAAAGATCCTTTCCTATATCATCCCTTCTGCGGCAGAAGGGTTCCATTCTCCAAAAGGCCACCAGAATACCACCACACTGCTGAGATCTTGCCCTGGGTCGAAACTTCCCACTTGATTAAGCAAGGATTCGGAGACATGAGGAAGGAAAGATTTCAACACCTCCAAAAAGAATATTTTTTAAGGCAATATTAAGACTGGGAAAACGTTGCTGGAGCAGCCAATGTACTTACTATATTTTAATAATTGAGAAATAAAATATGTATTCTATTCAGAATTCAGTACTAGTTTAAAGTGCAGGCAAATGGGAAAACTCTCTTCATACACAATCCTGGTCTCACATGCACAGATGAGGATGGAGACAGCTAATCCCTTTGAGCAAAACATCTTTCTTGCTGTTGCTGCTGCTGCTGCTATAAATATTATTATTATGAGCAATCTACTTCCTTCACACTGAAAAATATATTGACTTATTCACCTGATCAAAATCATTTTGAATGTCCAAAAGCCATTAGAAAATAATTAGGGGGAACATGACCCATTGCATTTTTAGTGTTTTCTTAACCATAACCAAGAGACTTTAGGTTTGTGTTTTACATAGGAATGAGACTGGGATTCTTATGCATGCCCCTCATGAGGGAAAAAAGAGGAGGGGGGAGGGTGAGCAGCAGGTCACTCATTTTTGCTTTTCTGACAGAATGTGACATTCATCCTTACCACTCCGCCAGATGCCTGAAATTCTCATGTCTTTACAAAATATTTTTCTATTTAGTTGAATCAGGCAGCACAACTACAATATGTCTTCTCTCTGTGACTGCCTTTCACAGCTTTTGCCTTCACGAGACTTAGATGAGGTTTGGGTGATTCATGGCGCTTAAACTTCTCCAGAGCACTTTTTCAATTGGAAAATTCTCCTAAACTGAATGCATCATCAGCACGGTTGTCCATGCATAAAAGAACTACAAGCAAAACAATGAGCACCATTTTTTAAAACCTACGCTTAAGCCAAGAAAAACAGTTATATCACAAAATGTTAAAAGACCTTATTTTTCAGTCTCCAGAAATCTTTCATGGAGAACATGGCCTATCTTTGTCTTGGAGCCCCTTAATCTAGGCCTTCTAAATTACAAATAAAAGAAATAGTTTATATTCAATTTAGCTTGTTTTCCAGTTATTAACATGATATATAGCAAAGTAAGTAATGCCACCTGCTACATTAATTTCTTTCTTCCTTCTTTGGGGAGATGCTTAGAAATATTTTTGCATTTTACAGGCTTTCTCATTGTTATTAATTTTTTCATGTATTAACTAGGAAGACAGTACTCTAAGATGTTCTAATGTCGAAGATAGTATTTTTTGAAAATACAAATTGATGAACCACAAATCTTATCTGGAACTTCAAATTTAAAATATTTGCCTATATTTTTCTTTCATTAGTTAGCATTGTATAAAGGAAGGAGTGCCCCAGTAGCAGTCAAGAGATGCTCTCGTTGATCTTAATATCAACTCAGTTTCCCCAATTGTAAAATGGGTAACATGAAATTTTCCTATCCTGATGTCAGAGATATTTATTCTTTCATTTAAGAAGAATTTTTTGATTTATAAATCTGGAAAAAGCAATACAGGGCACTGGTTAAGAGAAAGACAGTACAGATTCTAATCCTTGCTTCACCACTGATGAACTAGGAATGTGGGCACATTCTCGCATGTCTGAAGTAAAACATGCATCTATGTCTGTCACACTTAGTAAACATTCAACAAATGTTAGGTACAATTAGTATCGTTTTTCCTGGTTGCTTGTGATGGAAAGATGAAAGCATTTAGCCCTGTGCTCAGAAGGTTTATAATCAAGTGACAGGTAGATACATACACAAAGAAAACTAAGGATGTAATTTCTACAATAAAAAGCTGTGTAAGAACAACTTGAATACCTGGGTGCACTGGTGCGCACCTATAATCCCACCAACTCTCGAGACTGAGACAGGAGGAACACAAGTTCGAGGCCAGCCTCAGCAACTCAGCAAAGGCCTAAGCAACTTAACAAGACCCTGTCTCAAAATAAAAAAAAAATGAAAAGGGCCGGGAATGTAGCTCAGTGACAAAGTACACCCTGGTTCAGTCCTCAGTTCAAGTAATAATAATGATAATAATTTGAGTAGAGATGAAGTCTTCACTTGCCCAGATCAGTTGGGGAAACTATTATTATTACCTTGTTCATCTAAAGCTATGTTTGAACCTACAGGGTTAAACATATGCCATTGCATTGGGTCTTCTCATTTTTCACACCAATAAAAATGTTTGAAAATTTTGTAATAGGACTTGAAATCAGAAGACATGCTGTATAAGCTAGAACTCTTCTTATTATATGGAAAAGAAATTCAAATCAAAATCACTTAAGCAAAAAGAGAATTCATTCATTGCCTCATGTAGCTGAAGAATCAAGGAGTTTAGCTGGCTTATCAAGGTCAGTATCTCTCTCTCTCTCTCTCTCTCTCTCTCTCTCTCTCTCTCTCTCATCTCCCTCCCCTTCTTTGTTGTGTGTGTGCTTATTCTCAGATGCATTCTCCCCATGGACTGGCACCAGGAATCTCCAGGCTCATGTTCTCCCCATTGAGTAGTCTCAACATAAATAGAATTCCTCTTCCCCATGAGTTCCAGCAAGAGTCCCTGTGTGGCTCTTACTGACACAACTTGGGTCACAGTTCCATTCCTGACCCAATAGTGGACGAAGCACTCTGCCTAGATTTGGGCCACACACCCACCTTTGGAGCAGGAGTGGAGTCATTCCCATAGCACCTCAGATAGAGAGAGGGCAGTCCTCATAAGGAGAGAGGATGGTGAGGCCTACAGTAGAAGGAGGGTTTAAAACTTTAGTAGCTGTGTAAGCTTGGGAAAGTGCCAGAACCTTTCTGAATTTCAGTTCCAACACCTGGAAAGGATGGTATTGGTCTAAATTACCTCTATTACATTCTATTTTTTGAGTTTATTTGTTGTTCTTTATTTCTAGGATAATGGCTAGCATATGGCATGTTGAAGGACACTTGATTCTTAGAAATAAATTGTTCTGTAAGAGGAATTTTTAACAAATTCCCCAAAATGAAGCTATGGTACGGATGAATAAATATGAAATGAGTCACATGTAGATCTTAGGGCATAACTGCCTCTTGGAAATATCTAAGGCACTAGCAAAACATGACTCAATTCATTTTATATAATATCTTCCTCTCAAGGATCTACACCATCATGATTATTTGATCAATTGTGATAGATTCTCTCTGAGGGAAACAAATGGATCTGAC
This sequence comes from Marmota marmota marmota, assembly GCF_001458135.2. Classification (NCBI taxonomy): domain Eukaryota; kingdom Metazoa; phylum Chordata; class Mammalia; order Rodentia; family Sciuridae; genus Marmota; species Marmota marmota. Next base: position 32,850,430 of record NW_025999990.1, read on the forward strand.
AGTTATTTACCAGTTGCACTTTACAAAGAGAAAAACCAAAGTGCAGAATTTAAGCTGTATGCTAAAGTGATATAAAAAGTTTAAATAGTTCATGGAGCTCAAGTTAATCTGAAAAAATCACCAGCTGAAATCATACCCAGCAAAAGTAAGAAAGTGAGAGGAAACAAAAATCAGACTGTCAAATCAGACTTACACAAAAGAGATAACTAGCCCAAAGTCTTAGCTTCTCTACTATCTCGAGGACAGAGTCAGAGTGAAGTGAAGCAGGATGAGGTTTGGTACATTTTTTTACACAGTGGATTCATTCTGGGCTCAGATCTACCAGGTAATGTCTCTGAACATGTGTAAGATAGTATCCTTTGTACACAGGAGGTATTTCGATTATGGAGCACTTTTATGTTATCTTCAGTTGGTTTCATTGCCTACCAACAATTCCAGGATCCATGCCCTTAAATCTGCAGATTCTGGATGAGTTTTCCATTAAGAATCCTAGCCAAACCAGGTTCACTCTGCTAAAAGCACTTCATTGTGAAGGTCCCAGGTCACCTTTCTTTCCAAAGGTCATCTCTGTAATTGGAGAACAGGGGCTGAAGATCAGCTGCTTTACCTTCACTTGCCCACAAATAAGTCCTAGCTCATTGGATTCAATGGTACTAGAATGAAAAACCTCTGTTTCCCCCACTAAAGCTGATTTCAGCACCCAAAAAGTTTTTCATATATGGTGACCATTTAAAGAACTATATCTTTATAAAGGTTTCTCTGAGGTATGTTGGTAGGTATAGGTGTAGAAAAATAGTTAGGGTTAGTGTAGGGATTGAACATTTTTATCCATATATATGAATACAAATGTAAATGTATATGTAAAAATATACATGAAAGTATTTAAATGTTAAAAAAAGGAACTATATCTTGACCAATTTAATCTAAGACTACCTGAACCACCTGAAATCAATCTGAATATAGTCAATTCTATGTTGTCTCTGAATATTCTAACTTTAAGGCTCTCTCCAAATTGTGACTCACTTTAGTCCTAATTTTGGCAGGGATTGCATCTAATTTACACAGTATAAATTAAAAGGCAGTAAAATGTCTCCTAACCACAAAACATCATAGCAGAATTCTAGAAAATCTGCTTTCTACATTTTTTTGGTGGGAGGGGGCTGAACCCAAGGGCACTTTATCACTGAGCTACATCTCCAACAATTTTTTATTTTCATTTTTTTTTTTAATTTTGAGACAGGGTTTCACTAAATTGCTGAAGCCGGCCTCAAACTTGTGATTCTCCTCTCTCAGCCTCTCAAATTGCTGTGTACAAGCAGGTGCCATTGCACCCAGCTAAATTTCTACTTTTGTGGGATATATTTCTCCCAGTTAAGCACTGGCTTTTCTAAGCCAGCATCTTTAAAACACCTCAAAAGATTAAATAAGTTCATTGACCCCCAGAATAAACAAATAATCCAGAGCATCAACTCTGTAAATAGATGTCCCAGAACTACCTATGAATTTTAACTATGTGTCATGGTTAGAAACTCCTCTAACTATGACAAAGTGGCAAAGGCAATAAATAAGAAAAATGGTAAATTTTGAAGGAAAGATTCAAATCAGCCTCCCTCCTGTGTATCACTATCATTTATAGATCTCTCTCAGACACAATACAAATTAGCACAAAGGAAGCATAATCAGAATTATATGCTTTGGAACTACCATATGACTCAGCTATACCACTCCTTAGTATTTAGCCTAAATAATTAAAATCATCATACTATAGTGATATATGCACACCCATGTTTATAGCAGCACAATTCACAATAGCCAAACTATGGAACCAGCCCAGGTGTCCATCAACAAATGAATGGATAAAGAAAATGTGGTGTATACATAATGGAGTTTCATTCATTCATAAAGAAAATTGAACTTATGTAATTCATAGGAAAACAGATGAAACTTGAGACCATTATGTTAAGCAAGATAAGCCAAACTCATAAGGTCTAGGGTTGTAGGTTTTCTCTCATATTTGGAAGCTAAAGAAGAAAAAGGAAAAGAAAGGTAGAGAGGCTGCGATCTCATGAAAATCAAAGGAAAATCAGTAAAGGAAAGGGACCAGGGTATGGGAGGAGCAGAAGGGGGGTAAAGTACTAAGGAGTGATATTGGCCAAATTATATTGTTATATTATGTGTGTGTACAAATATGTAAGAACAAACCTCATCATTATGTACAACTATAATGCACCAATAAAATATGTGGAAAGAAGAAGATTGTTTTTTCTTAGATATATCAAGAGTCTAATAGTAGACTGGTTAATTACACTTCTTTTCCAGATTTTTTTTTTCAGTTTCATTACTATCTAACCCACTTATTTTAGGTAGTAGATAGGTAGGTGTTTTATCTTCCAACATGGCTCATAGGCCTTTGGTTCATAGATATGGTAATGCTCAACTCTGGAAAAAAAAATTCAGCCATCAACAGGCCCATAGAGTTTAATTTCACTTCAGAAGATTTTCTTAATCTTCCCCCTTTGATAGTTTACATAGCTTAAGAATGGTCTCAAGAAAATTAAAATAATTAATATGTTTGACATTTTTAAAATAATCATGGAAATAAATGACATCAATGTCTATAAAATACTAGAGTCAAGACTTGCAGGTATCCTAACATAACTATTCCCTAAATGACCTGCTATGGTTTAGAATTGAGATGTCCCCAAAAAGCTCAAGTGAGACACAATAAAAGAAAGTTTAGAGGTGAAATGGGGGGAGGGAGCTGTATGAGAGTCTCAACCTAATCAGTGAATTAATCCCCCCAGGAGGGATTAACTGAGTAGTAACTGTAGGCAAATAAGGTAACTGTAGGCTGAAGGAGGTGGGTCACTGGTGTTTGCATTTGGGTATATATTTTGTCCCTGGTGAGTAGAGCTCTCTCTGCTTCCTTATTGCCATGTCCTGAGCTGCTCTCTTCCACCACACCCTTCTACCTTGATGCTCTGCCTCACCTCAGGTCCACAGCTATGGAGTCGGCCGTCTATGGACTGAGACTTCTGAAACCATGAACCCCAAACAAACTTTTCCTCCTGCAGTCTTTTGGTCACAGCGGTGAAAACACTTGACACAGTCAATCCTACACACACCTGGGGGAGCCGGGGCCATGATGAAGTGAAAACTGGTGGGGCCCCCCTCATAGGGACTCTTTCCACCCCTTTTGCACATGGCCACTTGAGAGTGTCTCCTGGTAGATGCTGAAAAGTTCTATTAAAAAAAATCGGAAAGGATGAAAGGGAGAGAAGTAAGACTTATAGATCTGAGAACTCTGAAGGAAATGATAGACAAGACACACTTGCTCTTTCCACAAATAGTTATTAAACGATTTAAATCAGAGCAACAGAACTGCTTTTAATTCACACATCACATGAGTAGGAGAAACAAAAGGTCACCTTTTCAAGGCTGTCCACAAGAAGGTGAACCTTTTTCTTCATATTCTCAAGTTAAACTTTCAAATTCCAGTACATGAGTTTACCTCTTTTCAAAGTACCAATGTCTGAAACAATTTTTCTCATCATGTACAATCCTAAGTTCCTTTTGACACAATCTTCCCTTCAAGCAGATACCAATATCTCCAATGCTTTTAATAGATGGGGAGACTTCCCAGAAACTTAGTGAGACCCTGCCTCAAATTTAAAAATGAAAAGGGCTGGGGATGTAGCTCAGTGATAAGAGCACGCCCGGGTTCAATCCCCAGTACCAAAGGTTGGGAGGGGGGGAGTTTTCAAGTTTTTATTATTCAAAATCATAACAACTGTGAAGATTGTCATCACAAATTAAATCTGTCAATTTTCCATTCCTTTTTCATGTTTGAACTTAGATATCCCTTCTTCCAGGGAGTCAGGCTTATGCTTCCACTCAGACCCATCTCAAGAAACTTTACCAAGAGACCCTGTAGCCTCTGCCCTTCCTCTGCCTCAGGCAATTATTGTGCAGTGAAGTGACTAGATCACTCATCTGTCTCACCCTCCAGAAGACTGTCCTCTGCAGACCACAACCATGTTTAGCATATTTACAATCACTATATCCCAAATGCGTGGTACAATATCTGTCATCGAGTGAGCACTAGACACTCCATGGTTAAATAGCCAAATAAGCAAATGAGTAAACAGGTAGGAAATGAAAGAATAGTTGTTGATGAATCACCATTCCACCATTGGCCAATACATGTTGAGTGTGTACTCTGTGTTGGGAGTGACAAAGGCAAATTCCCTATTTAAAGGACAATATGATAATCCCTTGTCTTCCTCTTTCTGAAATGAAATGGCATAGAAATATGCTTTCATAATTCAAAAGGCTTTTTTCACCCGTTAGTAAAGAAAAAGCCATATCAGTCTTTCCAAGATAGTCATCTCTGGAAAGCAGAAGACAAAGGGTTTGGAAAAACCACAATTCAAAATAAGCAATAGTAACTCCATGTGGGACACGCTACCCATAAGCCCCCAGTAAGGAAGAGCCACAAACCAGGTAAGCACTTTTTTCTTTCAATCTCACAAATTATATCACCCCCAAAACCTTTTGTTTGTTTATTTAAGACTCTTTATTGCCAGCTTCTGCCATCAACACAGTTCTTATCTGCTACATCTACAACAGGATCATTTAAGCACCAATTTAAGTCTAGTAGAACTGGAGAAAATAGGTATAAAATGATGAGCACTTAAAGTAAAGCCGGGGCTCAGAGACTGACGTGAGGATGTGGAGTCACAAATGTTTCTTGGTCCATAAAGGACTGTGATTATGAAGGGAAGAAAGACAAAACACTGGTTAACTAGGAATTAAGAAGGAGATTTAGGATTTGGGGGATATATTATATCAGATGATACAGGACCTTTTTTTATTTTTTTTTCCCTGAGGATTCAAAATAAAAAAGGTGCAGAGGAAGAAGGAATAATTAGCAATACTGATCAGAAGGGGGGAAATGTTTCAGGAGGTGACAGAAAGACAAGTGGAGAGGACATACCTCTAAATCCATCTGTCTTAGGAAAGTCGAGGAAATCAGCGAACACTGCCTGCTGCAACACCCTGGCGATGCATACAATCTACAGGCCTCTAGGACACTACTACCGACCCCAGGTCCATAGGACCCAGGAGAGCTAGGAGCCATTGCAAGTGTTTTAGTCAGTTTTTGTCTTATTTTTGTTTGTTTCATTTGCTGCTGTGACCAAAAGACATGACAAGAACCAGTAGAGAAGGAAAAGTTTATTTGGGGGCTCACAGTTTCAGAGGTCTCAGTCTATAGATGGCTGACTCCATTGCTTTGGGTTAGCTGGAGGCAGAACATCATGGCAGAAGAGTGTGGTGGAGGAAAGCAGATCTGGACGTAGAGTGGAAATTCAGGAAGGAGAGAGAGAGAGCTCCACTCAATAAGGACAAAATATGAACCCCAGAGGCACACCACCAGGTACATACCTCCTCCTACCTCACCCTACCTGCCTACAGTTACCACCCAGTTAATCCCTATCAGGGGATTAATCCGCTAATTAGGTTAAGATTCTCATAACCCAATTGTTCCACCTCTAAATTTTCTTGCATTGTCTCACACATGAGTTTGGGGGAGACACTTCATATCTAAACCTGTCCAGGAAGCCAGGAAAAGCCAAGTGTTATAAGCTGACAAAATAAAAAATAAATAACTTCTCCCACCTGGACCATTTTTTTTTCTTTTTAAACACATAGATGCTGTAGTAAATACTTAACAGAATTTCACTTAAAAGTGTGCTGATTTAATTCTAATGTGGACGTTGGATGTTCCCTCCTTTTTTTAACTTTAAAAAAGGCCCTTTTTTTCTCTGAGATATGGGAAGTTTGGGTGCAGATAATGTGGAATCACTGATGATTTCTGAAATAAGCAAGAGCATGATGCCTCCAGAGTTTTTTGGAAGATTCATTTGTCAGTATTGAACCAGATGAATTGAAATGGGGAGAAAACAGAGGCTGCCGAGAGTCAGACCAGTCAATCCTAAAAGCCCTGAACAGCTCTTCCCAAGCATGCATCTCTCATTGCCTATTCATACTGCCTTATCCTGACATTTCCTCTCTGCTTCTGGAAGAAAATAATCCTCCAAGTTCCAGGATCATTTGAAGTAGCTAACCTCATTGAAGTTTTTGTTGTTGTCGTTGTTGTTTATTGTCCTTTGTTTTCCTGAAGATATGATGGGCTCCATCATCACAACAAAGGTCACATCTGTGTCTGTGTCAGTCTTTTTTTTTTTAACTTTCTAGAATTCTGCCAAGAGACCAGCCAAGAGCTGGCTCTGACTACAGTGCTTGTGGCCCCCTAGTGGGGCTAGTGTAGCTCCAAACTGAAGCAAGATTGGCTGAGAACAAATGCAAATGAAATCATAAGCTGTAATAGGTGGATATATGGATGTCTCAAGATGTAATGTGTCCTATAAAAATCCCTTCCGAGAAAAAAACACAACAACAGCAGCAACGAAAACTGAATCTCAGACGATAAAGCTGATCTGAGTGAAATTCATCATAAAGGCATTAGGAACACTGATACAGAAGAAAAATGAAAAGAGCAACATCAAAGTGCCTAAATATAGCAGAAGCAACTGCCATCATCATGAGGGAACAAGGGTCATCTCCCAAAGGGCTGGCAGCACAGTCTTGACTTGGAGGATCACAGCGACAGTTTCCCCTGATCCTTGCTGTCAGAGTGATGATTTTACCTTCCTCTGGCGTGACACAACAGATGCATTACTTGGGAACCTGGGATACGGGGCAGGTTAGGGGAAGAAGAATGATTGTTTTGTTAGCTCCTAGATTTGCCACTTTTAAAACAAGTCATCTTCTGCAATTTTACTGGACATTGTTAAGAGTTCAACCTGTCATACTCTGTGTGCCACTAACAACTTCCTTCACAGCCCTTTTGGATCAAAATGCAAAGCACACTGATAGTTGGCAATTCCACTAATAGTTGTTGAACTTGCTGTGCTCCCTGAGGGGCATCAACTCGGTGGAACCCAAGACCACAAACTGGCAAGTCCCACCCAGAATTGGTCCTGGCACAGAAAAGTAATGAATCCCTTCACCCCTCTGCCATCCTGCGCACCCCCTCTTACCTTCCCTCACTGCAGTTTGGGATCCTGCTTTGTCCAGAGAGAGATGGAAATCTCTCCTGCACCCATGTTCCATTCTCCCTGATAAATAATTCTCACAGTCTGGAAAGTCTTCCCTATCTCTAACCTAGATCTACAAAGGTTTTATTCAGTCTGTCTTCTATCCGCGGAGAAGATGTATGAAAGCTGGCCGTTGTCTTTTGCATGAGAGTCGTTGGTGTCAAAAAAGAAATTAAATTTGCTCCTGTCCTAGAGAACCATCAAATTTTATAGTTAGAAGTGATATTAGAAATCACCTCAAGTAACCATTCTCCCATTTTCACCCCATCCTCCCCAATGCCCACAACTACAGGCTAGGTGACTTAGCCAAGGACACACACTGAGCCAATCAAGTTTTACACCATGTGACATATTTTCTCCACTGGTTCCTTTCAAATTTCCTCTTGTGGTTTTCAACCACAAATAAACTCAGGTTCTTTTGTAACAACCTCTATCCAGATGATCACAAATAGGATCCTGCATGTGGCACCTGAGGGAGCTAAAGAAACAGAGAGGCAGTTACTGTGGACAACTGAATCTCACATCCCAGTCTAAAGGTTACCCCCTGCAGGGTGGGGATTATCTCCCTATTGTTTCAATAAAGAGACTAAGTGGCTAAATTGAGCAGAACAGGCAGACCTTGTTAGGGTCATCTCTGACCCCAAAGTCTACATTGGTTGTTACTAAAAACATTATATATAATTATTATTAATTATATAATTATTATTAATCATATATAATTATTATTAATTATTAATTATATAAGACATTGGAGAACAGATTTCCTTTTTTTTAGAAGAATGCGCTAGGCAAATATGCATTTATGAATACTACATGTTATGGGTCTGAACTTGACAATGTTAAGCATAAAAGAAACATTTTCCCCAGTATTGGTATGCTCTAGTTGTGTTTATCATTGAACTAATTTTGCTTTTTAAGCCACACAGCTACACATTTTCCAAGATCCAATCGCTGTTCCACCATGTCTACTCCTTCTGCCATATTTATGTAGTCCATTGTCTTTCTGTTTAGTTTTGAAAGGTTGTTTTTATTTTCCCTGCATAATAGCACTACTCTTCATTGTCCATGTTTCCAGTCTCTTCTCCAAATTGATAGGTTCACTGTCGATCTGATCTTACTCCCCAAGGATCTAGAAACCTGATGAGTCTGTTCTGCCAAGCTTTGGAAGATATCTCTCATTAGTTGACATGTTGTAGTCGAGGCTCTTTTGGTTACATGCAACATAAGTTCTCTGATGCTGAATCAAGGAAGTAAGAGGAGCTTGCTCAGAGAATTTGAGAATGTCATGCTTTCTAAGGATAGCAAATAAAATAGAACATTATTTCCAATATATTATGTTTCATCTTTACTTACCCATCTGTACTCAATCTTCTATATATGATTGTTCCCCTGAGTACTGTTTAGTATTATGAGTCCCTAGAGAGCAGAGATGATATCTGTTATTGTAGATGGGTTCCAGAGTCAAGTATGTGTCCCGCGGGGATAGGCATCAGAAAGTGAAATATGAGGCACAGAGGTGACAATGTCTCTGCAAAGTCTTTTCTTCTCTCTCATCTTTCTTATTTCTACCTTGGTCCCATGCTATCTCTGCATCCTCTTTACCATTCTCTTAGGATCCTTATTATCTCTTCATCATTCCTAACACCTTCATGTTTCTCTCTCCTGACAGGTTTCTTTTCCTGTGGATGGCCCAATAGTTACCTCTGCATCCATACGCCTGTGTGAATTTAAGTCTCCAGGTTTCAGAACCAAGCATTGACACCAGTTCTCTTTTTCTTAATCCCAGTCCTTAGGAGGGATTCTCATTTGTCACTGGTCACCCATGAGGTCTTAGCTGGGAATCCACATCTGGTGTATATAGCCACAATGGGGAATGGTTGAGGAGAGTGACATGAGTTCTCTAATGCTGCTCCAATTAGCAGCTATGAGCAAGAGGCTCTCTAGAAGGAGCCAAAGCAGTGCTGTCAATCAAAGTTATCTGGTACAACCTCTGTTCTAGCATTTGCAATACTAAAAGGTGTGTATACATGCTTAACAGTCTGAGTATCCACATAAAAGCCATAATCACATTAACTCCTGCAAGCAGTGCTTCTTGTTTATCTGAGGCAATTCTCTCACAGGATGCCAACAGCAACTACTTGGTATCTTGGTTCCAGCTCTCAAGACAGAATCTGAATAGTTGCTGAGCAGGGCTATCATCATATGCTCCTTCCATAGTTGTGGATAAGACAAACTTTTAGACATTGTAGTCAGAGCAAGAAATGAAATCTGCAAATATATAACATAAATAAGTTAACGAATATTTATTTTACAGCTTTTTTCTTCTGCAAACACTGGTAGAAACAAAGAAAAATAGAATGAAGTTTCTGCCTTTGAAGAGGTCTTAATATGATTAGAGAGCAAGATAACCCCACCTGAAAATTAACACCATATGATAATGAATAAAGAGTCAAATGCCAGAAAATAAAAACCACAGGAGTTCGGACAAATAATAAATTTGGTCTCAGAGGAACTAATATGTGTTCAGAGGTTGGCCAAGTAGCAAATATTTTAGACTTTGTGAATCTTATGGTCTCTATTGCAGCTGCTCAACTTTACCATTGTAGCACGAAGGTAGCCAAGACAATACATAACTAAAAAGCATGGCTGTGTCCCAATAAAACTTTAAAATTTACAGATACAGGTTGTAAGATAGAACTGACCCATGGACAGTCACTTATTGCTACTTACCAAATGTTTATGTCCCCTAAAATGTATATATTAAAGCCCTTAAGAGCCCCCTGGCCTGCCCTAGTACACACACATACACAAACATATCCCATGTGGGTGTCTAGGTCATAATGGTAAAGCCATTTATTTCCTCATAAGAAGAGATACCAGCAAGCTCACATTTTCTCTCTTATCTCTGAGGGAATGATCTGAGGAAATGGCATGCAAAGACACAGCAGAACATGGTTGTCTGCAAGCCAGGAAAAAGCCCTCATTTCAATTCAGAAACTGAATTGGCCAGAACCTTACCTTAGAACTTCAGCCTCCAGAACCATGAAGGAAAAAAAAAAAAAAGTTAATGCTGTTCAATCCATCCAGTCGGTGATGTTTTGTTATGGCAGCTCAAGCAGACTAATACATTTACTAACTCCTATCCAAACGCATCTGATATAGGAGTAAGGAGTAAACGACCTAACAGCTGTCAAGTGTGAAACAAGACAATACTATCATGGAGGGCCCAAGTACCACTCCATGACTAAAGCCAGGAGTCATTGTTCAGTCCTCTTACCTAGTCTATCAGCAGCAGTAGAAGCAACTGATTTCTTTCCCCCTTGATAATCTTTCTTCAATAGGCTTCTATACCATCACAGTTTCTGATGTGATCATAACATCACAGTTTTCCCCTTCCATTGTGGTAGTTTCTCTTTAATCTCTGGTTGGTTCCTCCATTTTCCCTCCAACCTCTTAATGTTGGAGAGACTGAGGGCTCAGTCTTGATCCTCTTCCCCTCTCAGTTTATCTGCAACTACAACTCTGGTGCACTCAGTAAATCTTGTAGTTTGAAATGGTGTCAATAAGCTAATGGCTCCCAAACTTATCTCCAGGCTAGATCTCCAAACTGCGCAAACTTGTATATCCAACTGCTTGCTGGACAGCTTCAATATTCAAGAGAACTCTGAGACAAAAATGTCCAACACTAAACTATTCAGCCTCCCTATACAATTTCCCCATCTTAGTCTTCCACCTGCTCTTCAAAAATCCAATAAACATTTATAAAACCTAAAAAATGTACTGTTCATGAGAAACATAAATATATTCTTCCCAAATGTAAATACGAGTCATATGAACCACATTTTTCTCAAGACAATGCAATAAAAGTTAAACTCGATCATTTGTAAAATTTTACACCAGATATAAATAATCCTTAGGTAAAACAGAAAACTAAGATTCAGAAATTAATGGAATATTAACACAGACACCCCACCCCTCAAAAAATATGTGGGATGATGAAAATGTATACATGAATTTTCTAATGAATTCATTAGAAAATAAAAGTTAAAAAGAAATTAAATATTCAGTCAATAGGTAAAGAGAATTATAAAATAACCCTAACCAAATAAGATGAAGAATTCATACTAAAGAGATAAATGAATGATACAGAAAAAAAATTAAATTAGTTTGATCAGGAAAAGCAAAAGCTGGTTCTTCAAAAAGATCAAGTCTATGAGCCTTTTACAAATATAATCGCATTACTAACCACATGATTAACCAAAAAAGAAAGAAAATACAATTTAGAAAAAGGAATTGCAACAGGGGACAGTCCTTTGAGAATTTTTCCTTCGCAGAATTTCTTTTGCTTCCCTTCCCCTTGCCCAGCATTCTAAATTCTAAAGAAAATCCTTACCTAAATTAAAATGTTAACTTCTAAATAATCTAGATTTACAAAACCCAGAATATCTGTTGACTTATAGATAACATCAGACTGTGTCCTGCCTTTCTTATTCTAAGCTTATGTATCAGCTAACACAAGCATGTACATTGCTGTGAGATTTGACTTGCAGAAGAATAATATATTTGTCTAAAGAACTACAGGCACTAGCCCCAGAAAGTCAAAGTGAATTTTGATATTCCTGTCAGAGGGGGGAACAAAAGAAGACACAAGCTCTGGGTGACAAAGACCCCACTCAACACTTAGCTTTTTTGCTGTGTTTCCCACTGTACCGCTTTTCCTTCCTTATAAAATCCCGTCCTGTACTTCAGTTCTCCAAGATAGTCCTTGAAGGACAATAGCCCACTCCATCTTCTCAGAGGAGGCCCTTGAGTAGACCTGCTTTCCTTCCCATCTTTGCCCACTTCCGAGTATTGGCTTTCAAAGGTTGAGTGGATGACTTGGGTCCAGTCACACAGTAAGAATGAAAAAGCAAAAATGGGTACAGACATGGAGAAATGCTTGGAATAACAAAGGGAAGTGTGCAGGTATATACAAAGAAATCTGAAAATGCATGCGGAAGAGACCATTTTAAAGAAAATACAAACTCCTAATAATTACAAAATAAAAAAGCAACCATAGAGTTCAGTAGTTTAATAATTAGAGAAGAAATTTTAAAATTGCTCAAATTTCTATTCCTGCAAAAATGCATATGTCTTGAGTGGTTTTTAAGATCATTTCCACCAATTTAAAAAAACCATAATCCTTGCTAGGCATGGTGGCCCCACACCTGTAATCCCAGCAATTCAAGAGGCCAAGGCAGCAGGATTGCAAGTTTAAGGCCAGCCTCAGCAACTTAGTGGGAATTTTTCTCAAAATAAAAAATACAATGGGCTGGTCATATAGCTCATAGGTAGAGCACCTCAGTACAGCACAAAAACAAAACAAAAGAGAAAACAAAAAAAGGGGGGAGTCTATAGTGTTTCTGTTTCATTAATTTCTGAATCTTAGTTTTTTGTTTTACCCACAATCCCTAATATTATTTAGATTGTTCCAAAGCATAAAAGACTACAGGAAGTTTTCCAACTTCATTCCCTGAGGATAGCATTATTCTGATGCCAATTATAATAATGAGAAAGAGAATAACAAAAAGTCCTACTGATCCAAACAATTCATGAAAATCCTAAATAAAGCTTTAGCAAATTAAATTCTATGGGGTATTAAAGAGTAGTGTATATGATTCAATTATGATTAACCAAACAATGAAAAAATGATTTAATATTAGGAAATTTATTCATGAAATTGACTATAACAAAATATTACAAATGAAGTAAAATGAGCTTGCCAAATTCCAAAAGCCCTTTATAAATGAAGCACTCATTCCTGATTAAAACTTACCATCTGACAGATATAGAAAAAACTTACTGAAATTGACAAAGACTATAATACAGAAATACATCACAAATGTCTTACTTAAAAAGTGAAATATTAGAAGCATTCATATTAAAATTATAAACAAAACAATGATTCCTTTTTAAAATACTTCTGTTCTATACTATTTTCTCTACCCCCACATTTCAACATTTATTCATAAGGACCACAGTATTATGCAGATGATATAATTATCTACATAAAATATTCAAAAAATCAACTGAAGAAAAACTATTAGAATTAATAAATATAATTTAATACTGCACTAAATTTAAGACATAAGCCCATAACTTTGCTATCTAAAGGTTATAATCAGTTAAAACAATAACAGATAAAATGTATTCACACTGCATATCAAGAAGCAACATACCTAGAAACAACCTTTAAAAGCATGCAAGAGGCAGATGCATTGGCCCACACCTGTAATTCCATACTGAGTATGTAGTTCAGTGTCAGTCTCAGAGGCTGAGGCAGGAGGAATCACAAGTTGGAGGCCAGCTTCAACAACTTAGCAAGACCTTGTCTCAAAATAAATAAAAGGGGGCAGACACAGTGATGTACAGCTGTAATCCCAGTGCCTTGGGAGGCTGAGATAGGAAGATGGCAAGTTCAAAGCCAACCTCAGCAACTTACTGAAGCCCTAAGCAACTTAAAGAGACGCTGTCTCTAAATAAAAAATAAAAAGGGCTGGGGATGTGGCTCAGTGGTTAAGTGCCCCTGGGTTCAATCCCCAGTCCCCCAAAACAAATAAGAATAAATAACTGAAAGGAGCTGAGGATTTATTTCAGTGGTGAAGCATCTTTAGGTTCAATTCATACCAAAACATATAAATAAATAATAAAAGTATGCAAGAAATATTGACAGGAAATGCTATTTTACTGAAGGACATTTTTTAAGAAATGGAGTATATAGAGAAGCATACCATCATGTCAAATGGAAAACTTCACTGATCTACTGATTTTAACTTCCTTAAAGCAATTCACAAAGTCTGTATAATTCCAATAAAAATATTATTGAGATTCTTTTGTATAAACTTTATCTGGAAAGGAAAATACACTAGAAGAGTTAAGATATTTTCAGAAAAGGATAATTAATTGGAAACTGACCTCCAATTATCAAAATATAAAATTTTAAAATGCTATAAAATTTTACTAATCAGAACAGTATGGTATTGGAACAGGTATAGAAAAAAGATAAATGAACCAGAATAGGAGATCCAGAAACAAAGTTACATATATATGAAAATTTATTACATGGGTAAAATGATATTCAAGGGCTGAGTATGTAGTTCAGTGTCAGTCTGCTTAGCATGCTTGAGGCCTCAGTTTCAATCCTAAGCACACCAAAAAATAATAATAACAAATATGACACTTCAAAATAGTAGGAAAAGATATAAAATCAGTATGTCATATTGAAACAAGTAGCTATTTATTTAAAAGAAAAAACTAAAGTTTAATATGGATATTGTATGTCATAAAAATTACATTCTAAAAAGATTAAAAGTCTAAAGGTTTTTAAATTATAAGACATCTGCATAGTAAAGAATAAACTTTACTCAAAGCAGGTCAATCTTCTATCCCAGCTCCTGGGAGATAACCTCTAAACCCTTGGAATTTTTCTCATGATTGGAGAGAGTTTTTTCATTCCAAGTAGAACCATACCTGGTAGCTTGTACTAATGAATTTACTCATGATGGGCCCCTAGATAATGGGTGCTAAAAGATGACTGAAAATGGGAACCAACCACACCATGTGATTAAAGCTTTGGGGCTTTGAGCTGTGTGATATCAGCCAAATCCAACAAAAGAAGGGGCTGGAAATTGAATTTAACCACATGGACAGCAATTCAGTTATGCCTCGTAATAGAGCCCCAGTAAGAACTCTAGATGGGCTGGGTTTGTAGCTCAGTGGTAGAGCGCTTGCCTAGCATGTGTGAGGCATTGGGTTCGATCCTCAGCACCACATAAAAATAAATAAAATAAACATCCATCAACAACTTAAAAAAAAAAAAGAACTCTAGATGTCACAACTTTGGTGAACATCTCTGAGTGGCAATGTTCAGTATTGTCACACATCAGCGCCTCAAGGAAGCCACACAGGGAGATGACTGGGAGCTTTGCATTTGGACCCCTCCTGGACATCACCTATGCATATCTTTTGTCTGGCTCTAATTTGGATCTTTTTATTAAAATAAAATTGTAATTATAAAGACAGTTCTATGAGTCATTTTAGGGAATTATCAAACTTGAGGGTAGTTATGGGAACCCTTGAGTTTGTAGATAGTTTGTCAGAAGTGAAGGTGACCCTAGAGACCCACAGACTTGCAGCTAGCATCTTGTGAAGAAAGACCATGCCCTTAACCTTGAGATTCACAAACCCACTGCAACATCCAAAAGGAAAAAAAAAAATAACTTAACAATCTTGAATATGCAAGGCCTTCCTAACCCATATCAGAATAAACTATAAGGAAAACAGTGGACATATTTGATGACCAAATGCATACATGTTGTGTGCCAAAAAAAACCCATAAAACAAAGTTACAATGAGAAATATTTGAAATTAGTAATAGACAAATATTATTTATAATGTGAAAAAGTTACTGTAAATCAATACAAAATGACATCTCAATTTATTTAATGGGTAAAGCACATGAACAGGCAATTTCTAGAACTATAAATATCAAAAAGTAAAACAAAACCACAACAAGAGAAATCCTCACTCATTATTGAAAAACGCAAAATAAACCATGAAATATTCTTTTTCACTCTTCTGAGTGGCAAAAAAGTTACCTGTATTAGCAAGGTCACAAACAAAGCAAGAACCTTCTGAACTGATCAGGGAAGATACTCGGGTTTAATATCTTTGATTTGGAATTTGGCAATATCTAACAGAATATTAATTATGGATAGCTTTTGAATTCTAGAAATCTATACTATAAAATCACTCAGATGTGTAACAGAATATACATATGTTTTTGCATTGGCTTTAGTTCCAGCAAAAACTGGAAGCAACCCATATGTAGATGCCAGGGACTGTTAAGAAGTAATGAGTTATATCCGTATATCCTCAGGAAGAAAACTCTCTAAGACATATTTTGAGAGGGAAAAATCACAATACAATATGTTGAAGCATACTTTTATATAAATTATATACTACACGTTTATTATAGGAAAGGATATAGAAAGATACCTCTAAAACAGTGAACCACAGCAAGGAGACACTGCTGTACCATTTTTCTGTAGAACATTCCAGCAACCTGGAGTTGACCTACAGCAAGTTGTGGCAGCCACTGATACGGCAGTGAGTTCTTGATTCTGGCTTTCTGAGCAATGGCTCATAGTTACAGTGTCCACTGTCTAGCTTCCTGGATGTTGAAAGGACCTTTCACCAGTGAGCATGGCAGCAACCACAGCTTCTTGAACTTCTGGAGATGTGGCTCATTGGTAAAGCACGCATGGGTTAAATCCTCATTACCAAAAAAAAAAAAAAAAAAACTGTTTCCTGGATAATTTCTGGGCACCAGGACCTCTTCATGTCTGAAGTAAAGACCAGGTCTTTCAACTTAATGTGTGAGCATTAAGCTTCCTTTTCTTCTTAGGCCAGTTTGACTTGGCTCTTTCACTTGCCACAACAATAACAACAACAACAGACAGCCATCCCCCTGAAACTTATGAAATGTTTTATTTTTTAACTTTTTTTTTGTAGTTGTAGATGGACAGAATGCCTTTATTCTATTTGTTTATTTTTACGTGGTGCTGAGGATCGAACCCAGTGCCTCACACATGCTAGGCAAGCGCTCTCTCACTGAGCTACAGCCCCAGCCCTGAAATGTTTTACGTTTTTAAAAATCCTTTTCAACTACCTACCATTATTCTGTATTTGGTATTTAGAATTCAAAAAGGAATGATGCAGCCAGCTCTTACTTATCTTCAGGGATTCAGAGTTACAGAGGAGGCAGGTAAGGTTTTGTTGGTTGTTGAGGTGCAGCATGACGAGGGGATTCACACAGGAGGAGAGAGCTCTTGATGCATGGAGATGGGGAAAACTAACTGTGCATGGTGGTTAAAAAGGTCTTCACCAAGAGGGTAACACACAGCTTGGGTCCACAGAGATAGAATACGGTTTTCCCCAAGCAAAGGAAATGAAGTCAAGACCCTTCAGTGGAGGATTCTCAGGTAGAAAACACAACTCTCTCTGAAGACACCATGTGCATGGGACACAAGAATAAAGCCCAGGAGAGGAGCTATAAGGGCAAAAGGGAGCCATTTTGCAAAATGAGACTTTCATCCTAGAAATACTGTGTTGCAACTTGGAAGAATTTTAAAAGAATAATGATATGGTAGTATTTGTACTTTAGAAAGAGGTGCTGTGGAGGACAGATCCCAATGTGGGACCAGTAGGAGCATGGTCTCACTCTGTTCAGGAGTCTGGATCCACAGTGGTTTTCCACATGAAGGTAACGGATGGATGCTTTATCCAAGATGCAAAGGGCCTTGACCTGAGATCTATTTAGCAGGAGACTGGTAGACTTAAAGAGAGATTACACATAGTGAATGAGAAAGGCAGGGGTTCAGGTCCATCTTGATATTACCCTAATCTTGTCCTGCCTAGTCACCTAGCTGAATTTCTACCCCCACCCTCATCTGGTTTATCTTTGAGGTCAGGATATCCGAAGGCCAGAAGTCCCACTTTGGGTGGGTTAGCCAAAATGGGTTGGATCTAAGGTGGTTACAGCATCACCAATCAGATGACCTCCAACTTCATTATAACTCCATCTGCATGAAAATGACAACCCTTCAATACCTTGACAGTTGACAATTGCCATGATAAAATTCAGAAAGAAACAAAAGGAGAAAAAGAGGTGGCACCCAAATTTCAAGAAAAACTCTGACCATGCCCAGAAAAGACATGACTAGACTTCCCTTCATTAGCTTATCCCACCCCCTCATTTCTTTTAACCTGTGCCTCTAACCTTCCTACCCCACATTGGGTTGAGAAGCTGATCTGTGAGCCTTTGCCCTGCTTGTCCTGCTCTTGGCCAAGAATAAACCTTCCTTCACTATGCAATCAGTGCTTGGTCTTGTTATGGGCTCCACAATTCTGAGAGCAAAAAGGACCCCAATTGGGGTTCAAAATTGGCAAGACTGAGAAGCTAAGTGCAAGAGAAGAACAGGTTTGAAAACGAAAGTAATGAATAATTAGAGACATAATAATTGGAAGTATTAGCAATACAACAAGGCTAGAAGACAAAGATAAGCAACAATAACAACAACAAAAATTAGGTCATTACAGTCATAGAGGCAAGAAATAAGTACTGAAATAATATACAGACCTAGGTTAAAAATCATAATTCTACCACATTTAATTGTGTAATCTGTCTGAACTTCATTTCCTTCATGTGTAAACTGGAAATAATATCACATCTCAGAATGATTAAAGGAACAACATACAAGAAATAGCTACCCAGCGTTTGGCACATTGGATAGACTCTAAATAAATGCTAGCATCTTCCCTTACTCTTATTGATCCTTGCTTACTGCCTGAGATTTTACAGCCATGTTAGGTGGCCATAGGAGTGAGATCATGACCAACTGTTGCTTAAACACATCTATTCTGCTAGATTTTTAAGAGCAAGACCTACAGCCCAGACATTTGATCACAGAGACTAGGGCAACCTCACCTATGAGGTCTCAACAGTCTCATAAATGTATCATATTAATGTCATATTATTAATGTAACTGCTTACCATCACTATGTTCAGAAGGAAGAAAAGGAAGATCATTATCACATTCTCATAGGTGGGTTTAGAGAGGAAAACTCACTCTTTTAGTCACTGTGACCAAAATACTTGTCAAGAACAACATAGAAGAAGGAAGATTTATTGGGGGCTCATACTTTCAGAGCTCTCAATCCACAGATGGCTGAATCCATTGTTCTGGGCCTTAGGTGAGACAGAGGAGGAAGTTGCTCAGTTCATGGCAGGGTCAGGAAGCAGAGTGGGGGCAAGGAGACCACTGTGAAGATGCACCCTTCCAGGGTATGCTCCCCAGTGATACCTCCCCCAGTCATAACCCACCTGCCTACAGTTACCACCCAGTCAGTTCATTCAAACTAAGATAGACTGATTAGGTTCCAGCTCTCATAATCCTATCATTGAACATTCATGCTTTAACACAGAACTTTTGGGGAACATCTCATATTCACACTATTACACTCACTTTACCAGTGAACCATCCTCTCTACTGACGCTCAGTTGGAGTTTCTGTATTCCTATGAACAAGACTTTAACTCTTGTAATTGGTGAGTTTAATAGGCATTTTATTGAATATCTACAGGAAGAAGATTCTTAAGGGAAGACATACTAAGGACTGATTGATCTTTTGAATCTTAATTATATGTTACATAATGTTTGGTTCATATTGAGAAACAAATTTAAGATTTTTTTTTAGTATAATTAATGCCAGTTCATGAAGTTTTGGAGGTTTATGAGAACATGGAAAATTTCCTCTGAAATCAGTGAACTATCTCAGTGTTTCTTTCTCTTTCTTTCTATATTTTTAAACTTTTTTACTGACCAAATTATTTGAAATGTCAAATAAAGACAAAAAAAAAATCAGGCATGCAATGAATATATTAACTTGTGTATTTCTCTCTACCATTTGCTGACCTGTTAGGTCAATACAGTTAAAGTTTACTTAATAAGTCCATATAACTTATTTCATTTCATATTTAAATTATTTTAAATTTCCATGATCTTGGTGTTTTTGTTTTTTATTTTTTTATAAATACAGAACTACTGTCAGAGTATATTAACACGTATGTTAAAAACTAGTTTCTTTGAGAATCAGAAGTGTCCTGCAGGATTATAGTTTTTTCCAAAATAATAGAAGCAAATTGAAAATGACCCTTTGTCTTTTTCCCTTTCATCTCATGTGCCCTTATTTCCTTTAAAGAGCTATAATGTCTAGAATGCTGTACAAACAATTAAGCTAAATCATTTTGTAAGCGGTTCTGTGAAATGCAAGAGTGATTTTTTTCTTAAAGTCCAAATGTGTAACTCAGCTTACATGAGCATATAAGCATATTTTGCTTAAATTACATTTCCATCTGACAATATTAATTTCATCAAGGAAGCTTAGTATAAAATTAATTATAGCTATCATTTATGTTATTTCATCTTCCCCTTCCATTGAATCTTCAATGAGAATTCATCAACTGAAGGGCACAATTCACATTTTAACAACAATAATAAAGAAAATAACCAAAACTACTTTTTTCCCCTCCTAGTAGAATTCCGTGACTAAAGACTTGTCTCTTAATGTCATCTGAAATGTAATAATATATTTGGAGATTCAGGAAAATGCTTCCAGTGGATATAATGAGGGCACATCTAGTCATATTCTCCTGCTGACATAGGACATTTCAGTTTCATTGACTTTGGTGAATAACCTCCTGTGATTGTTTGAGAAACAAGTTCCAAGAAAGAATCTGAACAAGCATTCTAATGCCATGCAGTTGAGCACGAAGACAAGGACACCAGCACTGATTCACTCACCAATTCCAGAACACTAAGATTGGCAAAGAAAATAACATCTGTGCTTTAGAGCTCTCCCCAACCTACCTTCCTATGAAAGTTCATTGCAAGCCAAGGAGTTAATGACTCTAGGATCCTGGCTGCAAGAACCAACATCAATCCAGACAATAACAATACGGACCTCAAATGGCCAACAAGGATAAGATGGTGCCTAGAAAAACAACAGGAAAGCCTTTCAGGTGTGGATAATTTTAAGTGTATTAGTCAGTTTTCCATTACTATAAAAAATAGAAAACCTGAGAAAAACAACCTGAAGGAGGAAAGATTCATTTTGTTTGATGGTTTCAGTGGTTTCAGTACATGGCTAGCTGGCTCCATTGCTTTGGGCCTGAGACAAGGCAGAGAACATCATGGCGGCAGGAATGTGTGGCAGAGGAGGCCACTCACCTCATGGAAACTTGAAGCAAAGAGAAAAAGAAAGGAGCCATGCCCCCAGTGACCCACATTCTCCAACCAGGCCCTATCTTCTATAATTTTCAACACTTCCCAATAGTCCATTTAATTATGAATCCATCAACAGATTGATCCTTTGACAAGATCAGAGGTCTCATGATCAAATCACTTCCCAAAAGCCCCACCTCTGAACATTGTTGCATTGAGGGCCCAGTATTCAACGCAAGAGCCTTTGAGAGCATTCCAGATGTAAGCTATAATACGGAATCAATTTCCATATCCTCAAATTTGATTGATTCTTTTCCCTAAAACTGACCTATCTGAGACCTTGAGGAAGGATATCCTGATTCTCTTTCCTCCCTCCCCTTCCTAATTTGCCCAGAATTGCAAGGTTCCCACTTCAAGAATGAAAGGATCACCTCTCTTAACCACCATGAATTAAAATCTGAAACACAATCCTCCAGGATGCCAAAGAACACGAAAATTCCAAACATCAGTGTAAATGAGGTCCCCTTTGATCACCATGTTCATCATATTGCAGAATGGGGAGGCAGAAGTAAAGACTGTTTTCTTTTAACCTCGTCTCTTCCACCCCCTACTTACTGCTAAAAAGTACTGCAGCACTTCTGAAGGAGAGTTCAGGAAACCAAAGAGGATAAAAACCAAGAATGCCACTTTCTTCCATGTAAGTGACAATTATTTGCCAAAAAAAGAAAAAAATAATCCAGAAAGTTTGCTGAAAAATACCAATTGTGACAAAGCCAGTATTTCTGCAATTTTTACCATTGTCAGTAAGAAC
The DNA here is from genome assembly GCF_001458135.2 of Marmota marmota marmota. NCBI lineage: Eukaryota > Metazoa > Chordata > Mammalia > Rodentia > Sciuridae > Marmota > Marmota marmota. The sequence continues at coordinate 32,872,223 of NW_025999990.1, forward strand.
AATGTTTGGTATCAAAATGGGCCGAATGGACACTTCTTGGGTCCCAGGTCCCACCCTCCAGCCCACTTGTGCACTTGCCATTCAGCTGCACGCTGGTATGACCTCAGAGCCTTCTGCTGCTGCCACATGAGATGCCCACGTTTGATGATCGCTCAAACCTGGAAGTCAGAAAGAGTTAATAGGCCATGAGGTCATCACTTTAACCAATGGAAACAAGAGCCAGAGGATAAATCCTCTAAAATATCCCTCGGGTGAACAATTTTGAGGTATATTTCCTATGGTTCTTCAAAGGGTACCTTGCAGAACTGAGCTGTAGTTGCCCACAGTGGTGAACCAGCTCAATATCACATGGGGGACTGGCTTTTCCTCCTTCTCACTTTCAACCCTTCCTATCTCCTACTCCCATTCCTTGAGAGTCACTTAAAATAAGTTGTTTATGTGCAAGTCCTTGTCTCAGGCTCTGCCATTATGGGGAACCTAGGACGATGCACTTAGATGCATTATTTTGCATAGTTTCAGAAGAGGTCAAAATTTCCATGATTATTTCTGTCGAATGACAGTGTCTCTTTAAGTAAAAGGAATATATGGCAATGGATAAATTCATGTCTTGAATTTTCCCATATTATTCACACAGATAGAAGAAACATTTCAATTAACCTTTGCCAAAACATTATCAGATGCTGTAAATATGCATTCAATTTTTCATTTGTACGACAAACTCCCTCTTGCCTGTATTTGTCACCTAATTTGATGTTCATATATTCCATGCATTTTTTAAGTTAAGGTTAAAAAAGATTATGTTATAGATTTCTACCATAAATCATTCAGTGAACAGTAATTAATTCACACTTTACTTCAGTGTATCTTTTAATTTAATATATCTTTTATGAGCCCTACCATTAGTAAGTCCTATGATTTTTATATCAACTTTTTTTAAAACATTTATTTTTTAGTTGTAGTTGGACATAATACCTTTATTTTATTTATTTATTTTCATGTGGTGCTGAGGATCGAACCTAGGGCCTTTCACATGCTAGGCAAGCACTCTACCGCTGGGCCACAATTCCAGCCCTCTATCAACTTTTAAAAAAATGTAAATGGGTAGTATTAAAAACAAAACATCCTCTACTATGCAAGTGCCAAAAGTTTCCAAACTGTATTCTGAGATATGCATTTTTAATTCTAGAGAACCAGCTTCATTTAATTAGAATTTTGTTCTCTTTTGCAGGTTCACATCTATTCTAATTGTGTCAAATATATAATTGTACAAGTTATTTCCCATCATAACAAAAAAGTTAGAATTTATCTGTTTTAGTATGCAATAATTCTCATGTCATGACTTTCAAAGATCTTTGAGATGAATTCCTAGATAACTGAGATTTGGCATTAATATATTAACACTTCTTCAGAAACAATGGGTAAATTCCTAAAATACAAAAGTCCTTTTATATGGGGTTATTTTGACCCCAGTTCCATGTAATTTTAGCTCCATAAACCAGAGGCCTGTAAGATAAAGACTAATGGGAATAACAGCAGATAAATTATATGGGAGGCTTTTTAATACATTTCCCAAATATTGAGAAATTAAATGATTTTAATGATTGGATAACAAATCCTTTGCAAATCAGATGGTTTGTAATACTTGTCTTTTACAAAATTAAATGAGGGCATTAGGAGGTCATCAGTTGCTCAATCAATAAAAATACTTTTGATTAGAGATTATAGCATTCATCTTCCAATGACTTGGAATTCGAATAACTGAGTGACTTTCCTATATTGAAACTCTTTCCATTCCCACCAACTTTTGACAGCCAGATTTCTCAGTAGATCAAGAAGGAAAGGAAGGGAAAAAGAAAAAGGGAAGTGTTGAGAGCCACAGCCAAAGGGGCCCCAGCAAACTTCCAGCTGCCGGCTGATGATTGGCTCACAGCGGCCCCAGCAACATCTAGCTGATTGGCTCCTCGGCCCCAGCAACATCTAGCTGATTGGCTCCTCTGCGGTGATGCTCATTGGGCTGTTTCCCTGCCCTTTCAGACCACGGAGCTGCTCATTGGGGGACTTTTTTGGCTCCGCCCACGTGACCCAGCCAATCGGCCTCAAGAGCAGGAGGATGGTGGGAGGTGGAGAGAAGCTTGTGTGGGAGAGAGAGGCTTGTGGAAAGCCGGTGGTGGCAGTTGAGGCTCTGAGGGCTTTTCCTGAGAGGCTGTTTTGTTTGGCGTGTGTGGTTCTAAAAATAAAGTTAGTTTCTTTTGACAAGTGGCTCCTGATTGTGCCCAGCCAGACTGCGGCAGGGAAGAATACGAAAAGGGGAGAAGGGGGAGGGAAGGGAGGGAGAGAGGAGAAAGAAAAAGGTAAGAGAAGAAACTTAAAACAAACATTCTTGTGACAAATAGTATCTGTAAACTCATAAACTCATTGGGGCAAAAATTCAACTTTATCCATCTCCATAAGGGTACATACATTTTCAATATTTTACAATTTATAGTTAATAATTATAAAATTTATCACACATTTATATATGCTTTTAATCAATTTATACAAAAAAATTACAGATAATTCAATACATTAAAATTAGTATTGTAGCATTCACAGATATCATCAAAGATAGTAAAAACACTTTTATTTTATGGACATACTTTTATTGTCAGAGCAGGGGGCCTCTAGGAAGTGATCTTACCACGTGAGACAATTAGGTTTCAGATTGGGAATAACAGTTGATAAATTATATGGGAGGCTTTTTATATGACTTTAGACATAGAAAAGAAGGGACAAAGCCCAGACATTTCTCAAAAGAGCCCAAAGGTGTAATGACTTCTGGGACATGAGAGACGAAGTCATGTAGAGTGGAATTTTGAGTCTAGATACCTGAGAGAATTGTGGTGTTAGTAATTATAACTTCAGTGACCTGATTTATGAGACTAAGGCTTTTGAGGAAAGGTCAAGATCCGTGTTCCACCCAGTCCTAAAAATGATCAAGTAGGGCAGTCAGGAAGGTAAGTCAGGGCACCAGGGAACTTTGTATCACCGGGCATCTCTCTATATTCTTGCTCCAAACATATACACAATCTTGAACCAAGCTGGGCAAAGCTCTGTCTGTACGTAATGGTCATCCCTACACTTGGACCATCAACCTCCTTTGACGTCATTTTAAGTTAAAAGGTCATTATGATTTTATGCTTGCCTTTTCACAACACTCATTGACTAAAAGCTTGGGTATTGACTGTGCCCATTTTTCTCAGGAATCCTGCAGCTTCACTGTTCTAAAGAGAAGGTGCCAATTGTGCTAAATCTGCTCAGCTATTCTGGGTAAAGCCCTTCTCCAAGAGTTAAAATGCTAAGTCACAAGCCCTTCCCTATTTTCAAAAGTGATTCATTCTTCAGCTACAGACCTGAGGGGTGGATGTCTTTTTACTAAGTGTAATGCTTTTCAAAACATTATTTTTATAGACATGCACATTCCTTTGTGTAATTATATACCACATGTCTCTAGTTTGAGATGCAGTTTGATGTTTCCCCAGTGATGTTTGCTTATAGTCAACTTCTAAATCTTAGGCTGTTGTTAAACATTCACTTTAAGTGACAAAACAACATTTTAGTTTCACTTGGAGAGATTTGTCCAAATTAAAACAACAAAATGTGCTGATGTGACTTTGGCACTTCAGCTGCCAGGGTTGTATGTTGTTGTTGTTGTTGTTTTAAGAAAACTACATCTCATGGAACATGTAATGGTCCATATTTTCATCTGCTTTTAACAGTCTACTTTTCCACATTGCAAGTTCTACTTCATAAATCTGTCTACTTGACTGTAGGTTAAGGTTCTAGCCATAATTTGTTCACTGGGCTCTGTTGTAATAAATCATTTATTGTTGACCAATGCAATTCACTCACTTCTGACCTGCCACATTCTAAATAGTATAATTCTTTAAGAAGAAAGCTCATTTTGCTTCTTTTTTGTTGTTGTTTTGAATTTCTTCAAAACAATTAATTTCTTCATCCTTTGTTATCATTGCCTCAAATGTCCTTTTCTGCTTTTTCCCTATTCTCTATAATCATGCTTTGCTTTGACTGCCTTATTCCATTTAATTAACCAAGTTAATTGCACCTCCACCTATAATTCTCACATCTAGTGTAACTTCATTCCTCTCCTGTGACCACATATACTTTCCCCTGTCACTTATCTCCCTCAAGGAGGAAGAAAGAGGGAGGGAGGGACAGAGGGGAGAGATCATCTTCAATGAACACTGACAGTTCTGCATTCCTCTCCATCCTCAAGCCACTCAAAGGCCCATTCAGCTGCATGTCCTTCAAATCAATTGTGCCTTATTTAGCAAAGGCACATACTGATGACATCCATCCATACAAATATTTCTTTCTTTTTTATAGTTACAAGGAGTGAGTTAGGCCTTTCTGTGCATTCGACTAGAACTAATAGAGAGGTGATATTTGAAATTATTACTTTTATCCTAATCAAGTCATCTTTCATGAGGTGTGGAATAGGTTCAAATCCTTTCTGTAAAGAAAAAAGCCTTGCAAGGATTTGCAGATACTACAAAATGATTTCTGGAATTTTCAGGATTATTTTGGAAATGTTGAAGCAGTCCGGCTGCAATATTTGAAACCCATTGGAGATATACACAGCAGATTTAAATATAGGGTTTTTTTTTAAACTTGACTTCCGTGGAGATGATTAAAAATTATAATCTGAGTTTAACTTGTTACAAGGAAAAATCGTCAGATTTATGATTTATATTACTTCTCTAATATCATTAAAATTAATTTTAATTGTAGAATTTTAAATTTATTTGTTAACATATCATTCTGACATATCATTTTAACAGTGACAGTTTTAAAGAACATTAAATTTATTCTCTATTTCTATGACTTTTTTTGCATGAAAAATCATGTCATCTTGAACACTCTTACTAACTCATCTTATTTGTTTCTCTCTGGGGATCAGGAGGATTGATTTGTCTTGGAGTCAAGGACATTCAATAGAGATGATGAATTTTCAAGGATGTGTGCATAAAGGTCAATCCATGCAAAATTATAAAATGTTCAAAATTTATATTGAAATATTCAAACTTTATGCTTTGACCTCTTATGTTGGAACATTTTCCCTGATCCTTCTATCTTCTGCCTACTTCCCACTACCTTCATGATCCCACTGTGTTATAACTGCCTCTTTAAACAATTCACTTTGGAACTAATTTCTGTTTTCAAGATGGGAGCGTGAGGGCAGGAGCTATACCCGCTGAATGGAAAGTTAAATCTTCAAGCTACAGGGTTGAATCTCCTATATACAAAATTTCAGGGCTGGGCATTTAGATCAGTGGTAGAGTACTTGCCTGGCATGTGTGAAACCCTGGGTTCAATCCCCAGTACTGATAAAAAATTAAAATTAAAATGGGAAGAATTTTACAGCACAACTAGAAAAGATGTTTCCCTGTGGAAGAACCTTCCAGCTCTAGGGTTCTGTAGGCATCCAAGTCAGTCTGTATCCTTGAAACCATTTGTCAGTATGCAGGATAGGGCACCCTCCCTGGGCCCTGCCATTTCTCTGCCAGAGGACTCAGTCTGTGTTCCTGTGCCTTCTGATAAAAATCGTTGGCATCTACAATCACTTTGAAGACTTGAAATTACTCATGTGACTGTCTTGTCTTCTTTTGTTTATTGGTTGATTCCAAAAAGAATTTGCTGACTGCCTACCGTGAGCCTGGACAGGTACCAAGTGCTGCAAATACAGCTATGAGTGAAAAGTGGCTGGTGGCCTAAAAGAAGATTAATCTAATATGGGGGGTGGAGAAGCAAGCAGCTAAGTTTCAATACAGCATGATAAAGGCTTTGGAAGAGGGGGGTTATGGTTTAGGTATGATGTGTCTCACAAAAATCACGTATGATGTAATGCAAGAAAGTTTAGAGGCAAAATGATTGGGTTGTAAGAGCCTTAACTAATCAGTGCATTAATCCCCTGACTGGGATTAGATGGTGGTAACTACAGGTGGGTAGGGTGTGGCTGGAGGAGATGGGTCACTATAGGTGTGCCTTTGGGGTTTGCATCTTGTCCTCATTGAGAAGAGTAGTGTCTCTCTCTCTCTCTCTCTCTCTCTCTCTCTCCCTCTCCTTCCCTATACCATGTCCTGAGCTGCTTTCTTCACCACACCCTTGCCTCTTGATGTTTTGCCTCACCTTGAGCAATGGAGTTGGCCATCTATGGACTGCAACCTCTGAAACTGCGAGCAGCAAACCTTTTCCTCCTCTAAAATTGTTCTTGTCAGGTCTTTTGGCCACAGGAACAAGAAAGCTGACTAAATCAAGGGAACGGTCATATCTTCTGAAAACACAGAAAAGAAGCACCTAAGCCAGAATCCATATGTCACAGACTTCCTGTGAGAGGTGATGGCTCTGCTGAGCCCCAAAAGACCAATCAGGGCTAATCACATAAAAAAAGGAAGGGGAAGATACTGAGAAGCATGTGTGAGCAAAGACTCTGAGGTGAAAGTGGTCGTGTTTCCTTGGAGAACCATTTCCAAAACATAGTGTGTTTAAAAAAAAAAAAAAAAAGTGAAGGAGGCCATGCTTTGGACTGAGCTTTTGCATTAAGCCCCAACAGAACAAACCAAAATGGAGTCACTTGTGCTAAGTGCCACACAATCAAATTGAAACTTCAAGGAAGTAGGAAAATCTCTGAACAGACCAGTTTTCCCTAAAAACAGGACATTCACAATAGCTAATGAGAAGGGACCTAGTTCACCTGAACCAGCAAGGTAGGGAAGTCCCCTTTCCTTTAACCTTTCACAGAAAGTAACCTGATGTTGACCAATTTTCTTTTGGTATCATATCATTTCCTTGTTTCTGCTCTTGTCACCTCCCCAGAAACAACCATTCTGCCATGCCCAACAGAGCAGCTCTTGTATTCTACAGAGGAGATGCTGCCCCATTCATGATTTGCCAATAAAAGTCCATTAGATCTTTAGGCTAAATTTGTTGAAATTTTGTTTTTTTTTTTAACAAGAGTGAATGAAAGAGGAAAGGGGGAGAAGGGTGTGAGGGAGAAATCAAGTCCCCAGTCTTGTAAGCCACTTTACAGTTTTTAAACTTAACACTGAAGCAAAGAGAAACAACTGTGGGTTTTCAACAGAAAAAAATGCCGTGACCAAATTTATATTCTAGAAAGTTCATTCTGGCGGCAATGTGGAAGTTAAAGATGTGCATAACTGAAATCAAGGAGATGACTTGGGAGGCTGCAGCAGTAATGCAGGTCAGTGATCCTGAAGGGCAGGGCTAAGGTTAGAATGGCTGAGGTAGGTTTCAGGAGGTTGGTAAGCACAGGGGCTAAGGTGGAGAGAGAAGTTGGTCAACAGGTACAGAATTGCAGTTGGAGAGGAGGAAGAAGTCCTGGAGTTCCATTGCACCAACAAGTGATTGCAGTAAACAATGTTATAATTGTATGCTTCAAACAAACAAGAAGAGAGGCTTTTGAATGTTCTCACTACAGAGAAATGATAAACGTTTGAGGTGATGGATATGCTTAATGCCCTGATTTGCTCAATACACAATGCATATGTATATCAAAGCATCATACAATACCTCATAAATATGTACAATAGTTATGCATCAACCAAAACCAAAAGTTAAGGAAGGATGAGCTGAAGATGAGCAAACATTCCCAAGCAGCAGGACACATAGGACTTCATGATTGCTGGACAAGAGAAGAGACCAAAGAACAGAGGAATGAAGGGGGCATCACACTTTGATGTGAGAACACAGGAGAATAGTCTTCAGAGGAGCAATGATGAGTTCAGTTTGGGCATGTCACAGAGGAGATCCTGAAGAGAGGCTACTACATACAACCACATGCACTTCCCAGCCCCAAAGGGTGCCAGCCATATGGGCTACCATGACAGTGACAATGGCCTCCTCTGGAAGGGCAGGGACCAAACTCTATAAATGTATATGGCGGCTCTGCCTGAAGCTCAGGAGAGAGACTCCTTGACAATGAAGACGTGCAGGTCTTCACCATGTAGACAAAGAATTTGAGGCTCAAGAATAGATGGATTCTCCCCACTCCCAAAAATGGCACTGTACAGTAAGAGAACCAGGAGCCCAAAGAAATCATGGTGTTAACTGAACAGGCAGGAGAATACACACAGAAGAAACCAAGAAAGGGCAACCAGTAAGAACAGAGAGAAAGGTCACCACCAAGGAAAGAGGGACTTGCAGTTTAGGTAAATTGCCACCAGGTGGAGTGTGGTCCCTGAGTTAGAGTCTCTTCTCAGAATTAGCTCCAATACCTACAAGTGTATTACGCTGGCAAACAGGTTAGTATAGATCCGTATACCTATACATTATTTAGTTCATGACCCTTTGCAGATCCATAGAAAATAGAAAAATAGGATTTCCATGTATAATTCAGAGAAGAGAGCAGTGATTTAAAAAAAAAAAAAAAAAAGGAATCCAGTCTCACATTTGCTACTCTGTAGCAAGAAAATCTTAGGCAAATCTCTTTATCTCCCTGTCTTTAGCTTCTTCATATTCAATATCAGGAATGGGCCTCAGCTTTTTAATTTCCTTCCAACTGCAGTATGATAAGAGAAAATAGCAATAACAAACAGGGATACAGCAAATATCTGGGGCTGACGCTGTTACTTGCTGGAGAAACAAAAAAAAAGGAGTATAGCAAAATGTGATCCTGCCCTTAAAGGCCTGACATTTTAGGCATGCCTGTAAACTGCAAGTCACAGCAATATGGCCAGGGCTGTGAGGGCTAGAACCTAGGCTCTAGAGTCAGGCCACTGTAGACACATGGAGAAGAGCTCTGGAGCCTCCAGGGAGGAGGTGACCCATGAATGAACTTTCCCTTGTGAATAGGAGTTTTCAAAACCTCATGATGAAAGGAATCTCATGCAAAAGATAAGGACTGTGTGGAGGCCTGGAGGTACGTGGGCACTCTGAGTTTTTCGTTTACTATGGCTGGAGTCTGAGTGCATGGAGGGACACAGATGCAACTGGAAAAGTAGGCACGGACAGGAAAGGTCACTGCAGGTTTCACACATTATAGTGTATGTTTAAACCTTGTCTAGTTAACAAACACGTCTGGAGAGATTTTCATATGTGCCAGGTACTGTTTGAAGTGCCTTATGAAAATAACTTAATTATTGCAAACATCCAATGCAATAAATACCACCACCACCACCTTACAGTAAGGAAACTTACATGACGGTCAAGTAACCAGTTCTTGTATAATCATAAGCCTATCAAGTGATGAAGCTGAGGTTCCAATGAGGCTTTCTGGCTCCCAAGCTCCTGCTCTTATCCACACCGTGTGCTGCAGGAAGGTCACGTGAGCTAATTAGATTTTTCATCTGGAAGTGACAGTATCTGAATTGCATTTCAGAAAAGTCCCCTGTCCAACCCTAACCCATTTGCTACATGCCTTTTTCTATTAAATATGTGAATTATTAAAAAAAAAAAAAAGAAAGAAAGAAAAAAGAAAGGTCCCCTGGTGGAGGTGAAAGACAGAGTTGTAGGGGGGTGACATGGGAGGAAAGGGTGCTATTGCAGTGTTTCACAAAGACGACAATGTATGAATTTGGAAAGGGAGAGATTTATATGTTCAATGAGTATCCTTTCTGAGCTCAGTGGCCAATTGAATGCAAAAGGAAAGAGCAAGAGATATTGAAAATGATTTCCAGACATCTGGCTTAGACTAGAACTAGGTGAATGATAGTGATTTTAACTAAAACTGAGAGTAGAAGAATTTAGGACATGCTGAGTTAGAAATATAATAGCCCATTGGAAATGTAGTGTCTGGAACTCAGGATGAAAATCTGGATATGAATTTGGGAATTATTAAATTAGATGGTGGCTGAAGCAATGAGAATAAGTAGGGCCATCAGGAGAGAAGGGGTGGATAAAGAAAAGAGCTAAAATCAGAACCTTAATGTTGAAAAAATTAGGAGTTGGATATCTAAGGTAGGAAGAAAACCAAGTAAAATGGCATTGCTTTTTTATTACTCAATATTTCACCTCATTTCCAGGAGATCAGTTTTGTGTTAAAAGAAAGGTACAAGTAAAGAGTGACATCACCTGTCTGTAATTAGTCCTATAAATTCTTTGTGAGAATCATGTCCAAGTTATTTTTATATTGCCATGTTTACAATAAAAGAGACCCTTGGTAAATAAACCTTAGTTTGCAGACTTTGATGTTCTAACAGACTTAACTTTCTCACTTATTTTGGGTATACAGACCATCTTGGCAAAGTATATTCAGTTTTCAAAAAAAAGAAGATCAATGATATCTTGATTGGGCCAGGCGCAGTGGCACATGCCTGTAATCTGAGCGGCTTTGGATGCTAAGACAGGAGGATCCCAAGTTCAAAGCCAGCATCAACAATTTAAGGAGGCCCTAAGCAACTGGAAAGATCCTGTCTCAAAACAGGGGGAAGGGTGGGGACTAGGGATGTGGCTCAGTGATTAAGCTCCCCTGGGTTCAATCCCTAATGGAAAAAAAAAAAAAAAACAGCAACAGCAGCAAAAAAAAAAAAGCATCTTAAGAGGTATGTCAAAATACTTACCATTACATGCTTCCCAAATGAACACATTAACTCTGGGTCTAAATTCCATATCAGTTTCCCCCCAAAATCATTAATAAACATCTTTACCACCCTTTGTCAGGCAAAGAACCTAGGCTCTAGAGTCAAGCAAATCTAATTTCAACTCACAGGCCCAGAAGGCCTAGTTCTCTAACCTTGAGCAAATCACTTAATCTTGCTAAGCCTCCCTTTTCTGTTTGTAAAATGGTGATTATATTATTGTACAGCATTGGGCAGCTGAGATGAGACACACAAAGTCCCCGGAGCAGTTGCTATCCTAAAGTAGATGTTCAGTAAATATTAGGTTTACTTTGGCAATATCGCAACAACTAAATCATTTTCACTGATAGAACTGGAATCTTCAGGAAGTGCTCCCCAAACTTGAAAACCTTCCTCTGAGGTTTTAGACCTGCAATGTCACCAAGGGCCACCAGGTGGTGGTGTGCCTGTAAGGGGACTCCAAGTCAGGCACTCTTCACATGAGGGCAGACCTTAACTTCTCAAGGCACAGAACAGCGTGTTTCTCTCTGTAGGATTACAACTTTATTAAAATGGCCATCTCCAAAGATTAAACACATACAGATATTAACATGCAGATATTAACAATGAAAAATAGATCATTTGAAATAAGACTACTTAGGTATATATCATATAACTTCCTGATTCCCTTAAATTGTTTTTAATTATTCTTAGTCTAACCTTTGTTTTAATTTCCTCACATTAATTGCAACTCATGCTTATATTGGCAGAAGGCTAATAGCCTTTAGACTGTGCATAACTTTAGAGTTTGGCAAAGTACTCTATGGAAAAACCCTGTGTTCTTTTCACCTACTGGGGGATTAAATTCCCTCATTAACAGACTGGGGAAACCACTTCAGCCAGCACTTACAAGGAATCTTGGCCTCTTTGTGCCTTTTCAGAGCTTGACCCTCTTTGGGCTCCTTGTCTCTATCCACATAGAAATATAAAATACTTGCTGGACTCCCCAAGCCCCATGACCATTGACTTCTGATCAAAATCCAATTCCTAGAGTTAGCCAAGCTCCCACAGGAGAGCCCTGTGCTCTGTGCTCACCCCATGAACAACTGTACCAGAGAATGTTCTGCTGTCTTTTGAATGCCAACATATTGTTCTGTGTTGAGCAGTTCTCAGCAGTCTGCGCCCATTTAAGCTCGCTGCTTATGGACATCGAGTGTGTTCTTCTTTCCAAACTTTTAAACAATTTTGAATGCTAAAAGCAAAGAATGGTTTTAAAGAATTTATAAAGTTGTCATTGTTTTCAGGGTAGTGAAACTGCTCTGTGAACTATAATGAACACTTGTCCTGCACATTTGTCTATACCTATAGAACGTACAATTCCAAGAGTGAACCTTGACGTTAGCTATGGACTCCAAGTGATAATGAGGTGTCAGTGTAGGTTAACGGGCTATAATAAACATCTGTTGAGAATGGAGAGCCTACACTAGTATTCACTGAATACTAGTGAAAATTAAAGGGAAAAAAATCCACACCACCACTGGAGTCACCACTGGGTGTGTCAACCACTGCACCGCCTAATCATGCAGGTCTTCAAGAACAGAGAGCAGAGGTGTTATTACCTTGAGCATCTCTGAGCTGACCCTGGTGCTGACCTCCTCTGCACCCCATCAAAGCAGCAATGCTGCAGTTTAAAAAGCTTCCAGAAGGTAAGATGGTCCAGCCTCTCCTCACTAGCCTTGTGCTTCAGATCAACTTAACCACAAGCCAGCAAAGGCAGACCAGGCAGAGTCCATCAGCACCTCTGCTCTCTGGCTTCTCTATTTGTTCTTTTCCTCCACCTACCTCCTGCCTTTCTCTACATTGACTTTTAACTTGGTGTGTAGCAGAGAAAAGATGAGGGTGTGGCGATATCTCACATGATAGGAAATTGTAGTCTCAGAGCTTTAGTATAACATTCAATAATTCTCATCTTTTGAGAAGAAATGTGGGAAAATGAACACTGTTATCCATTCTTGGTGAGATGATAGGACCTTTTGAGATAGCAATCCGCCACCTTCAAACAGAACATAACCACCTGTAATTTTTTTTACCAAGTTGTTCTATTTCAGAAGCATTTCTTTTAGACCCATGAGAGGACAATATATACCTCCAAGAATGATTAAATAGATTATGGTTCATCTGTACAGTGAGGTTTTTATGCACTTGTCAAATGTCCATGAGGTAGAACTGTATCAATCAAATGGAAATAAGTCTATGAAATTGAAATCATTAAGTTACTGATAAATATATCTAGAAGGATCTCATTTAAAACCAAGATATGCACGAATATGTTTACATACACATTTTTTAAAGTCTAGAAGATGGAGACTGACCCTTGTGTGTGAAATTTAGGAGAAAGACCCTTCTATTCGCTATGTAAAATGCTTTCATTTGGTCTGACTATTGTTTATAGTAAGCACATATTTCTTATTAAGGAGAAAAAGTTAAAAGAACATTTTTTAAAAGGTTAGCTGCTACAGAACAGGAAAGTAATAGTAGACACCCATCAGATGGGTCTTATTACTTATTGCAGTATTTGCCGCAGCCGGACTGCGGCAGATGGTGGCCTGTTACGGGGAGCCCCGGGACACTCGGGGGTAAGTGACGAAAAATGCTGCCCGTCCATAGATAGGACGGGAGCAAATCTGCTCGTCCCTAGGCAGATAGGGCGAGAGGAAAAATGACAATTTCGAGAAAATGGAGAAGATTGATACAGTATGTTTGTGTCTTGTTTTGTCTCAGTGTATTGTATTGTCTTTGTGATGAAAATATGGAAGGGGTGAGAAGTAAATTACTAAGGGAAGAAGGCACCCCAGTGGAACCAAGAATAGTTAGGGCATATGTTGATGGAAGCCCAGGAACTCTAGTCAGAAAGAAAAAGAAAGTTCAGAAGAAGAA
>NW_025999990.1:32886787-32905465 GCF_001458135.2 Marmota marmota marmota
AGTATTGATGCCTATTTTGTGATAGTTCGCACTATGTGATTTGAAACACCCCCTTTCTTTTCAGAGACACCCCCACCTTGCTATGTTTGGCCTATTGTGCAAAATCTGCCTGGCAACCACAGAGAGGGAGATGCGGGAAAAGAGGCCCAAGCAGAGAAGGAACACAAGAGGAAGTTAAGCCCTTATCCCAATTAAAAGCAGCCAACCAATTTTTTTGTATGTGTGTGGATAAATGTATAGTACGTTGAAGTAGGGATAATAGAAAATACCAAATTCAGAGATGTGTCAGTGGTATGATCATGGTAAAAAAAAAAAAAAGAAAGAAATAACCTCCCTGATGTCCATATGGAGAAAAGTAAATAAAACATTAAGAATGACGAACTCTGGATGATCAGACTACAGGGGATTTTTCATTTCTTACACTCTTAAGTTTTTTAAAATGAGCTGATTACTTTTACCATGTAAACAATCACGTTGACTTAAAAGATACGTATGACTAACCAGCATTTGACCTTCCCAAAACCCCTGCAAGTACTGGTCATAGCATAGATCATAGCTCTGTCTAATCCTAAGCTCATTTTAAAACCATGGGTATCATGATTCTGAGAAGTCCATTGAGTTCTGAGCTTTCACTTCTCTCTGAAGTGGGGCGGAGGGAGAGAAGAAGATTCCATTATTTTCATAGGTATATAATATAGGGAAGAAGTAAATTTCAAGGATTGTTTCATGTAACTCTGGGAGATAGTATATAATATATATTAAATGGATTCAGAACCTCAGGGTGAGAATCTAGGACATGGCATAGATCCTTGATTGCTTAGAATCTATTCACAAAGTAGAAGCAGAAAACCTCAGGGGATTTAACAAAATCCATCTCAGCCTCTCAAACTCCTCGCTCTGACTGACTGAACTTCCTCTGGCTAAAGGGCACTTACACCCTCCAGTTTTGGCAAAGAATTTATGTTGGACAGTTTTTCTTGGTTTGGTTTGTTTGCTAACATTCCCCAGCTGTGAATGTTCCCTCTATAATTTCCTTTATTTTTTTAAGAATAGAGCTTGAAATGCAGGTTTCACGATAAGGTCTCAAATTCCACTTAAAGTGAAAAATGCTCAGGAGAGGCAGGCCAGCGAGGGATGGGCAGGGCTGGTTAGTTCCTCTGATCATTTGTAAGCCTAGAAAGATGTTGTTCTGCCCGAGGTTTCTCTGAATCTGTCACAGACTCAAGAGAAGAAATACCGGTTGTTTTCCGTCTTTGAAATCTATAGGCAAAATCAGCAGCTGTTCCTGGATTCTTCTTTTTTTTCTCTCTCTAATAAAATAAAGAACTTATTTTTATGTAATGCTTACAAAAGAATTCATATAGCACATAGATATAGATTCAGAAACAGAAATAAGATGAACATCCATACACACACTATCCATCTTAAGAAACACCAACATTGCTCATGCATATTTTAGTGTCTTATAGCATTTTTCCCAATGGTATCCACTGTTACTGCCTCAGAGTAACTTCTATCTGGAAATCTGTAGCAAATGGTCTTTCACTTTTCCTTATATATTTTAATCACATATTTGCATATCTTTGCCAATCTACTGTTGAGTTTCCTGTTTGACTTTATATGAACAAAAAAACATCCTATATAACATAGTTATTCTGATAAACATAGTTTGATATTAAACCATGTTGACATATTTAAGTTGATATCCCTGTCATACCTTTTTCATTGCCCTGTTATTCTCCCATGCCTAGATTCTTCTTCTTAAAAGCTTATATATTAAAAAAAGGACAACCTATGGTTATACCTTTATTACTCATCTACTGCATTTCATATATAATTCTCTTCATCTGTACATAGACCTGAACAGCTCTGGGTATGTGACTTGGTTGCTGTTCTTTTATTTCGAATAAAAAGTGCTAGTCCTTTCTTCCCTTATTACCAAGTTCAAAGTATTGTTGTTAGTGTTTGTTTTATTTTTGAATTTAAATATTTGACTTCTACAAACCAAAAGGGGGGAAAAAGGAGAAAACTATACTATGAGCTATGAGCTTCATATAAATATATCTTTTCCTTTAATTTTCATAATAATCTAAAAACTTTACCAATAAGAAAACTGAAGCTCAAAAATGTGTAATTTGTGTGAGGAGAGGCCACACTGCTGTTAAACAGAAGAATTAAGTTTCAAGTCTATTTCTGCCCAAGTTCATGCTTTTCAATTCTACACGTTGTTTCTGACAGTGTTGAAAGGAAAGTGAGAAAGCAAGAGACAGGAGAGCAAGAAATGAAGGACAGAAACCAGGCAGAGACCACAGGAAAGTTTGTCTGTCAAAGCTGACCAATAAAGGCCCTCTCTCTCTAGAGAGGAGATAGGCCCCAGGTGTTCTGGTGCTCAGCTTTCCTGGGGTAGGGGTTTGGAGTTGTAGCTGTGGCACTATGGGAAAGCTCAGGGGTGCTTGCATCAGAGCTAGGCAGGTGGGGAATAGTGCGGGACTGGCTTAGGTGGAAGGCACCATGGGGCTTTCCAGAGCAAAAGGGTTGTGTCCTTTTGGGATTGGCTTAGGGTTATGGTGCCATAGGGTAGGTCACTAATGAGGGTGGGGGGAGTTCCGATAAGAGAAAGTACAGGAAAGTGAAACTTATCTCATAAGATGGTGGTTAACATTTAAGATAGCTGCTTGAATGCTAAATCAGTACCCTATAAATGTACTATAAGAAAACTAGTATTTGTCACCTCTGACATGCCAAATATTTTAAAGACACGAATTTTTTAATTTTTTTAACCAAAGCTATTCTTTTTTAAATTTTTTTTTAGTTGTCTTTTATTTATTTATATGCGGTGCTGAGGATGGAACCCAGTGCCTCACACATGCTAGGCAAGTGCTCTACCACTGAGCCACAACCCCAGCCCCCAAAGCTATTCTTAACCATAACTATTTTCATAATAATTCTAATAGGAATAAGTTGTCCTTATTTTTATGAAAAATGAACAAGCAAATCTGTGGCTTGGGGAGGTTAAATATTTGCCTAAACATCATGTAGTTTTCATGAGAGGGAGCCAGGATCCCATCCAGTCTACCTGTCTCCAGTATCGGCTTCTTATAGCATCAGATCACATGGACTGACTCATGAGACCTTTCTAAGGTGGATACCATTACTCCTATTGTATAGAGGAGAAAAAACACTTTTAGCAAAGTAACTTGTTCCCAAGTGCATTAAGTGTGTACGGAAAAGGAGATCAAGGCCTAGGCTGTCAGACTCAACACTCAACTGTATCACAGATTATCTCCTCGGGAATGTGTTTTTAAGAATTGGTGTTCTAACAAAATCAAAGGAGTGATTTCTTTAGATAATAGAAGGTACAAAGCATAACTTCTAAAAAGAGACAGAAAAAGGAGTGATGTGCTTGTCACTGGAATCAAGCTTAGAGAATGCACTTCCACAAATGCATCACTCAAATTATTAACTGATGTTTGCAGAAGCGCCCATTAGCACATTGTCTCATTGGTCCCAACTATTGCTTGGGTGAAACCTGGAAACCTCAGAAGAAAAGGAGGCAGGTTCTGAAATTGTATAAATAAGGAACTTGTGCAATGAACTGTGTGGGTGGCAGTAAGGCATTTAGTGTTCCGGCCTTCTGCAGTTTAGATGAGCTTACTCATCCTCAATGTTCCAGATCAGGAGAGAGCTCTGCCAAATGAGGGTATGGGCCATCCTTCATAGGTGAGGCCAAGGCCACTGACCTGCCATGAAGAACTTGACACTGGAATTGCCAGTACAGTAATGGTGATGTATCTGTGCACGCCCGTGTGTGCTCACAGGCTCCGGTGACCTATTGTGAGCAATGACAGGTGTTTGAGGGCCATGGGATTCAAGAAGTGGTATTGTCAACAGTAGCAGTAACCTTCGCTACCTTGGTATAAGAGAAAGAGCAGGACCCTGTGCAAACTTAAACCCTGTGGATTTGTGACCCACTTTCTCTGGCTTTGTCTGTGCAATTAAGAGATACAAAACTACTACAAGAAGCTGTGTTTTGAATGTCAGCAACAGCTCATGTTTCCAGGAATAGGCTAAAACAGAGAGCTCAAGCAGAGTGCCCTCTGCCTAGTCGGAGATGAGTTCTTTTTATGGGTATGTGTTAGATTTATATGCCCCCGACTTCTCCATGCTTTATAACAAGGCCATCCAGAATGAATGCCTTTATAGTGAGACAGATGCAATATTTCCTTCTGGTGAGAGGCGAGGTGGCAGAAGTGGCCTTATTATGCAAAGGAACTTATGATAAGGCAGCTCTCCCCATTGTAAGGAGCCCTTTGAGAAGATGAGTGGTGAAGGAGAGCAGGCAAAGGGATAGATGCCTATTTATCTAATAAAACCTGATTACAAGCAACAGGTGCACTGGCATATAAACTACCTCAGAGTCATCAAGAAATTCTAAAGAAAGCTGCATCAAATTGCAAATGATATGACTTTCATCTAATGATAGATATTAATTATACAGGGAAGATTGCAATAGGCCCATCAAATGGGTGTTTGCATCCTCATTATTCAGTATTTCATGCCATGATGATAAAGCAATAATGACAGAATAATAAACAAGCTTTTTATTTATTTATTTTTGCCTCCCTGAAAAACTACACTTTGAAAGTCAAATCAAAGTTCAGAGGAAGTCGGCAAAGGTGCACAAAAACATCTGCAGGAGGTGAGACGAGCTATTGGGGTGGGAAGAGTAAGGATGAAATCAGCCAAAGGATAGACGGAAAATATGTGTTTACACACACTCCTAAAATTGTTTCTGAATTAAGATAACAATTTCCCCCTCATAGGTGATAGCTGCATTTTGTCAATGTGTTCAAAAAAATGCCCAAACCCTTAGAAAGAACAATTATTGCTCCTTTCCTGACATGGGAAGGAGGGAGCACCGGATGTCCCCTGTCATGACAGCAGCAGCTGTCACTTTTATGGTTGCCAAAGGCTCCACTGGGTCTCAGGCCCCAGTGAACAGCACAGCCAAGCTGTGGGAGATAAAGAGTGGGTGGGAAGGAGCTGGAAGGGCTGAGATGGCCAGCAAGGAGAGAAGCAAGCAAGAGAGGGCAGGAAGTGGTGGGTGGAAAGGCAGGAGGGAGTGGTACAGAGAGAGAAAACAAACCCACAGCCAGGTAAGTGCCAAGACACAGTGAAGATCTTTATCAGGATAATTTACTAAATAGCACCTTAAAGAATAAGGGCAAATTGGAAGAGGGAAGTGGGGAGAGGGAAGTAGCAAGGGTTGGCTTACCTGGAATCCTAAAATAACCCTCTCAGAAGAAATTCTGCCCTGCGTATCCTGCTTACTAAAGCAATCTCCATCCCTTCTGCAGCCAGCCAGCCTCCTGCCTGTCTCTTGATTATTTCTCAATGCTTTGAACTCTGTTCAGTTTAATGTTCTGATAGATGTATTTTTCAAAACATTGGCAAGTCTTGATTGCGTATGACTCAACTTTTTTTTTTTCTTTTTGGTCCTAATGGAGAGGATAAATACATGTTTGTTTTTTTCTATTTTAAGGACAAATAAATTGATGTGATTATTTACCTGCTTTCAATTTTTCTTTGAATATTCTCTCTGAAGACAAAGACAAAGGAATCATATTAGTTGTTTGCCAATTATGCTATTTGCATACAGTTCTGATGTCATCAAGTTGATCTGACCACTAATACAATCATGGAAAACCAAACTAGGAAAGTAAGATGGTAGAAGAATGTGGAAACTCTATTAAGTTAGATTCCACTAAGAATTAGTGAGAAATCTAACCTTTAGAAAAATCACCTTTAATTTTTAAAAAATGGTAGGCAAATTAATAATGCAAAAAGAATAGAAGAGAAACTGACCTACAAAGCAAACAATAGCTCATCTCACCAGATTTCAACTACCATACAAGCCTAAGTTTCAAATGGGAGGCTGTAAACCTATTTTTCATAGGTTGTCATGAACTCTGCCAACGATAGATGATTTTTCTTTTTAAATTTGGAGCATCAATCTTGTGTTTATAAAGCAAAATAAAAATCAGGGTAGATAGAATTCATTTTAATTTAAAAGCTAAGTCTTAATTCTTGAAATAGGAATGTTGAAATTTGAGACTAAATTTTGTATTAGCCTGTAGTTACTTTATTTCTGGATCCTGGGACACTATATCCCCAGGGAAAAAAAAGTCACTTTGTTCAGGAGACTCCCCAATTCTCTGACCTTTGGTGAGAGGACTGCAGATTAAAAGACTGAATCATCTCTGGAACACTGGTTTTATATTCACATGGAGTATTTTCAGAAAAACAGATGTCAAGATGATTCAGGGTGACTATATCTCCTGAGTAGGAAGAAGAACAAGGAGGACAAAGATGTGACACTAGGACATCCCTTGCTCCAACTTCACACTTTAAATATCAAAAACAGAATCCACTGCATCATTGATAAACTTTTCACGTGCTCTCCTCCATTCCTTAGTTACCAACTGGCTTATCTTACTCTAGAAAGTATGTCTGATAGTTGTAATTTCCCCTGAGCTACCCCAAATACAAGAATTCAAGAAGGGACGCTGAGGCCCCACCTCTTTTTGCAAAGTTTGCCTGACCCATTACCCATATTCATTGATTTGTTTGTTCCATGAATACTTATTGGACCCTATTATATACCTAATAATTAGAAAATAAAAGATTTAGATTCTCTTTCCTCTAAAGCAGTCTGGAGGTTCAGAGTTTGAGGTAGAATTGGAGCAAAATTTGAACAGGAGAAAACATAAGACTATGTAAGAAAGAAAAACAGGCCTATTTTCTATCTCTTATGGCAACAGAAATTGGATAGGGAGGGAGAAAAAAAAATTGCTTCTCTAGGGTAAGAGCTGTAAATACCAAGCCAGGAACGGCAACACATGCCTGTAATTTCTGCTTCTTGGGAGGCTGAGGCAGGAGGATCCAAGTTTGAGGTCAGCCTGGGCAACCTAGTGACACCCTATCTCAACATAAAATGAAAAGGGCTGGGAATGTAGTTCAGAGTTACAATGTTCCTGGGTTCAATCTCCAGTACTGCAAAAAACAGGGGGGGAGGGGAAGAAGATATGATAGTTGAGGAAGTGGTAGTTTTTAGCACGAGAAAAAAAAAGTAAGCTCTCCAGGTAAGAGTAACACAGTAAGCAAAGAAACGGACATGAGGAACTGAAAATAGCCGGTGATATTAAGGCAGCATTAGGGATTTAAGTACATGAAGGGAAAAATGAGTAGATGAGCTTGGAAAAGTAGATCAGACTATTCATTCAATAGATGCTTGTTAAATTTCAATAATATATACTCTACTAAGCACAGGGGTGAAAAGTTGGTGAAGACTTTTCCTACCCAAATCAAAATCCCTCAGGGAACCAGTTTTGGCCACACCTGGGTACCATTACCAACTGACCATTTCAGACTCCACTTTACAGATAATGGATCAGAATATACACTTTCATAACATGCCAAGGCAATTCCTAGGCCCTTAAAGTTTGAGAACCACTAATGTAATTCATCGTCCCTATTTCAAAGAGTGTGCAGTTTATTGGAGGTGATGAACAAGCCAACCAGTAAAGGGAGTGCTGTGTAATAAATGCCACAAGAGATAAGAACAGGGTGGCTTGATGAGGGAAGCTAGGCAGATAAGGCGGAAAACACAGGTGACTGAAGATGTTTACCGGTCAACAGAAGGAATATTAATATTTTCTTGATTGACTTTGCATACTAAGTACTACTGGATTAATTGTTTTAATGATGCTTTACCACTTCTTTTTAACATGTTGTTTTAATTTGTATTTTTCCCATATTTTTTATTGGTGGATTATAGCTATACATAACGGTCGCTGCCATTTCTTGGGTTGGAGTTTTCTTGCTTGCACTGTATAATTTCAACTAGTTGGAAGTCCATTCCATTCCAACCAGCAGGCCTCTCCTCAGCCCCTCCTACTCTTTACACTTCCTCCTACCGTAGGAAGTATGAACTTTTAGCTCCCTTTGCTTAAACACTCTCTAATTTTTCCTTGGTCCAGTCAGCTCATGCACACCCCTGGATCTTAACCAAGATGGCCCTCTCCTGGAGTTGCCAGATGTGACCCCTGTGGTCATACCTCCTTGGGGAAGGTTTGCTTGATGGACCTCTTCATAACTGTAATGTTGCATCACCTGAGTGATGAATTGACCATCTCATCCACAAATTCAACTTTAAGCTTTAACTTCCACTCGGGTCAAGGACCCAGTCTGTTATGACTCACCACTTTTTCCCCTTAGAATGGTGCTGGTGCATATGAACCATTCAATAAATATTTGTTTAATCAGTTGATTACTATAGAGAATATTTCTAGATTAAAATACTAATGATAATATTTTGAAACAAAGTACATGCGATGCTTCAGAGAAATTTAGTGGATTGAAGGGTAAAAAAATCATGTATTTTATTAGATGATCGCTGATAATGGCTAAGCCACCACTTAATTGATAAGTGATGAAGAAATTGAGGTAGGAATGTAGATGACCTGATTAGCAATGAAGGAGAAATGAGGACTAAATTCCAAGTTTAAATTCTATGAATGCAACAATTATTCCAAACTTACAATAAGTGGTATATTTGAGTTCAGTTTAAAGTTTTATAGGTACTCCACATCTGGGATGATGGGGTGGGGGTAGGAAATGGCTTAAGAGAGAGTTCAAGGAGATAGCAAGGGCAAAGGAGGACTAGTTTTAGAGTAAGGAAGACTTGGTCGTATTTACTGGAAGCCCAAGGACCAAGACTAGGACATAATATTACAATGGAAGAAAGAAAATATGTAATCAAATTAACAAAAACAAGATGACAGAATAAGGCTAACACTGTGTGTAGAGAAATCACCCTTGAAAAGAAAGAGTAGCGCATCTTTCTTTGAAACAAGAGGAAAGGAGAAAGCTGGGTAACAACAGAAATTTTGAGTTAGACTACTCTAATATTTCATCTCACTCCAGTCAGAATGGCAATTGTTGAGAATACAAGCAATAATAAGTGTTGGTGAGGATGTAGGGGAAAAGGCACACTCATATATTGCTGATGGGACTGCAAATTGGTGCAAACACTATGGAAAGCAGTATGGAGATTCCTTAGAAAATTGGAATGGAACCACCATTTGACCCAGCTATCCCACTCCTTGGTCTATACCCAGAGGACTTAAAATCAGCATAGTATAGTGATGCCGCCATATCAATGTTCATAGCAGCTCAATTCACAATAACTAAACTGTGGAACCAAACTACATGTCCTCCAGCAGGTGAATAAAGTAATTGTGGTACATATACACAATGGAATATTACTCAGCATTAAAAGAAAATAAAATCATGGCTTTGCAGGCAAATGGATGGAGTTGGAGAATATCAAGCTAAACGAAGCAAGCCAATCCCAAAAAAACCAAAGGCCAAATGTTCTCTCTGATAAGTTAATGCTGATTCATAATTGGGAGGGGAAATGGAGGAACTTTGATTGGGCAAAGGAGAGGGAGGGGAAGAGAGGGGGAATAGGGATAGAAAAGATGGTGGAATGAGACAAACAAACATCATTACCTAGGTACATGTATGACTGCACAAGTGGTACAACTCTACTTCATGTACAACCAGAGAAATGAAATGTGCTCCATTTGTGTATAATAAATTGGAATTCATTCTGCTGTCATGTGTAACGAATTAGAACAATTTTAAAATCTTATTTAAAAAAGAGAAATTTTGAGTTTGAAAAAATAGATGGCCTTGAATAACCTGTTTTAGTTAGTTTTCCATTACTGTAACAAAATGCATGAAGCAATAACTTTAAGAAGAGAAAAAGTTAATTGGACTCATAATTCTGGAGGTTTCTGTTAAAGACTTTTGGCCCCATTGCTTTTGGGACTGAAGCAAGGCAGCATATCATGGCAGTAGTACTTTGTGGAGAAAGTCACTCATGTCACAGCAGCCAGTAAGCAAAGAAAGAGACAGGAAGAGGTCAGAATCCCAGTATTCCTTTTAAGAGCATGCCCCTAATAACTGGAAAACCTCCCAGTAGGACACACCTCTTAAAGATTTCACCACCTCTCAATAGTACCACCAGACAGGAACCAAGTCTTTAACCCTTAGGGCTTTCAGGGATACTTATACAAACTTTCAGGGATACTTAAACAAACTACTGCAGTCTCTCTCATGATCCTCCCTTTGCCCTGCTTCCAGCCTGTGCTTGCCAACATTCCTTGGGTTGTAAATGTCAACATTTACAGCTCACTTAACTCCATTCTCATTTTGGCCCTGATATCTTTTTCTCTGCCTCTCTTCTTTAAAAGGCCATTCTCTCTACTTATCATCATTATCCAATCAATACCCAGGTAACTCTTCTACCTTCTGGGACGCTTCAGCAGTAGTCTAAAATGTCTCTAGAACCCCTAACTGACATATCATTAATCATAATTAGACATCATCATAACTTTCATTAAAAAAAAACAAATATTGACTAAACACCTATTCTGCTCTAGGCCATGAGCTAGGGCTTGGAAATACAAAGGTGAATAAAATATAATCATTGTCTTCAACGAGCTTCCAGTCTAGGATATAAGAATGTTATGTTTTAAGTGGTAAAAAGCAATACGGGTAACATTAAGGAAATGTGCAGACTAAGGTAGAAAAGTAGAGCGGCAAATTCTCTCAGAGGTCTCAGGAAGGACTTCACAAAGAAAGTGGCATCAGCTATGATACTTAGTCCAAAGGACTTGGAGGCAGATGTTGTGGTCAGCTCAGGTTTTAGTTGTTCAGAAGGAGACTATGACCTTGAAAACATAATGAGGGCTCACAGGGAAGGACAGAATTCATTCGATAAATGTTGACTGAGCAGCTACATGTGATGAGCATTGTGCAAAGGAAATGCCAGACGTGGACACAGTCACAGGCCCTTGTCCATTCCGTCTTGGCTGACCCTCAGCAGAGTTATGGTATAACTTTACTTTGTCTATCATTTCCAAATTTTCTACCTTCCTTATTCAATGAGCCCTCGCTCCTCACCTCAATTCAAGAAGAAGAAAGTACAGTAGCACATAACACTGCTACATCAATATGTTCAACCTTTAAACAACATAACAAAGCAACAGCCTTCCCATGTTCAACTTTGTGTGATAAATAAAAATGAAGACAACACACAACTAAGCGCAGCCCTTCCTGAACAATTAACTGGGCTCCAAACTTTGTGATAAGTGTTTCGGATGCACTATATCTTTTGATTCACACAATAATTCTAATGTAAGAATAATTTACTGGATCTTACAGAAAAGGAAACATCTTCATACTGCTAGTAAATTACTGGCATGGATGTGGCTTTTCTTCTTACATGCAACCAAATCCATTTCAACTGGATTTCATACACAGCAAAGAACTGGCTCAAGCCCTAATGAGGAATGGCCCTCTCTAGATATTTCTCCACTTTAGAGTCAAAGGTGTTCTGATGCAGCGTTCACTAGGGTTGTTGATAAAGGTGTTCTGGATGAGAAGGGTCTTCCTAGCACCCCTCAAATAAGTCATTTGTCCCAATTCCCAGTGGAAGTGCCCATCTTACCTGCCCTTAGAACTGACCCATGCCCATAGTTTCAGATATCATAAATACAAAGACAATATTATTATATTACTAACCACATCAAATGTTAGCTACTATTACTAACCACATCAAATGTTTCATTTTAAATAGATTTTTCTTTTTCTTTCTTTTTTTTTTTCAGGTATCGAGAATGGAACTCAGGGGCACTCAACCACTGAGCCACATCCCAGCCCTATTTTGTATTTTATTTAGAGTCTGGGTCTCACTGAGTTGCTTAGTGCCTCACTTTTGCTGAGGCTGGCTTTGAAATCGCAATCCTCCTGCCTCAGCCTTCTGAGCCAGTGGGATTACAGGTATGCACCACCATGCCTGACTTTAAAAGGATTTTAATAGTCCCTAAAGGCCTTCTTCTGGTCTAACTCTCTGTAAGTTGCTGCATTTGCTACTTCCCACGCAATTGCTTTGGTATTATAAAGTCATCTGCTCTTCACACATGAGCAGCTTGGATTTTATTCCACCTGATGAATACTGTGAATGGCCCCCAAAGATATCCACACCTTGATCTCTGAAACATGTGAATGTGATACCTTGCATAGCAAAAGGGACTTTTTGCAGACAGGATTAAATTAAGGAGCATGAGATGAGCAGATTATTCTGCCTTGCTGGGCTGAAACAAATGAATTCACAAGGGTTTCAATAAGTGAAATGGTGAAGCAAGAGGGGTCAGTGTCAGAGAGACACACTGCACTGCTGGCTTTGAAAATGGGGGAACATTCCATAAACCACATGTGGGCAGCTTCTAGAGCCACCCAAAGCCTGCAGACAGGTGTTAGCCTCAAGTTTTTTGTCAAAAGTTCTCACCAAACAGCTTTAGGATTCAGTCATCTAACTTGGACACTAGTAATCCCTGCAACTCAGGAGGCTGAGGCAAGAGGATCACAAGTTTGAGGCTAGCGCCAGCGAATTAATAAGACCCTGTTTCAAAATAAAAAAATTTTTAAAAGGGCACTGGGGGTGTAGCTCAATGGTAGAGCACCCCTGGGTTAAATCCCCAATAAAACATAATGCACACAGAATTCAGTCCTCTCTTATAGTTGTTCTCAAACTTGAGCATATTGAAATCACTTGGAGGGCTCATTAAGACACAGATGGTTGGAGCCCACTTCCAGCGTGAGACTTGAGATGCTGTCGTTCTCACGATTTCTTGGGTGACATGCTGCTGTCATGGCAAACACACTCTGAGAAGCACTATTCTATTCTTTGCTGGGAATGCTTTGTTGCAGGACAGAACTATGACTGTAATAGACACACTGGCTCTAGAGGTGAGGAATGTACAATAGGACTTAGGATGGGTAGGAGATGGCACTAAACGGTTAACTGAAAATGTGGACCGAGCCCCCTATTCACTATTTGCCACACACAGGTGCAGTGCCTAGAAGAGAACAGTGTATAATGGTAGTTTTTCAATGAAGGTTTGAATATATGAAGACCTGCTGCTGCACTCATTCATTCACTTACCATTTATTGACTGTAAATAGGTGGGAATGTGGAGAGAGGGTAAAATAGAGAACAAAACAGGCAAAAATCTCCTTGGAGTGGACGGAGAGAAATAAGAACAAACTAAATGTAATTTATATGGAATGTTAGAAAAATGATAATTGCAAGAAGAGAAAAAAAAAAATAAAGCCGGGAAGAGAATCAGAACTGGGTAGCAGACGGTAAATTTAGTCAGTGTGATCCAAAGTAGGCCCCCTCTCGCTCCCCTCAAACACTACCAATCTAGTTCCTGAAAAATGTTTATCTTAGTCTGTTTTGTGTTGCTCTAACAGAATTCCTGAGCCTGGGTAATTTATTTAAAAAAGAGATTTTTCTCATAGTCCTGAAGGCTGGGAAGCCCAAGAGCCAGCATCTGATTGTGTGCTGAGCACCCTCTTGCTGCGTCTGTCCTGACATCATGGAAGAGCAGATGTGAAGCCTTTGTTATAGGCTCTTCATCTCCTTCACAACCTCATCACCTCTCCAAGGCCCACTTCTCAATACCCACACATTAGCAACACCAACGTGGAGACACACATTGGAAATGCAGCAAGGCTCACTGGGCTCCTGGCTACTGCAATTTGGCCTGAACACCAAGGTACCACAACTATACAGAGGAAGCAAGTGTCTGGCCCATAGACTCCAGGAATTCACAGCCTGTAAGCCCCAAACAGAGGATCTAATGCTGCCACCGATGCCCCTCTTTCTATTATCAAGCTCCTGAAGGTAGTTGCAGATAATACCGAAAACTTTCTTCAGGAATAAACTCAGGGACACCGAGAAGCCAGTAAAGGAAAAAACATCTACTTTTTAATCTTTGGGCTAGTACCTTCCTCAACTTTAAAGATAAATATATAAATAAATAAAGTTGGAAGAGGGTAACAAGTTGTTTTATACTTTTCCTTTCATCTTTCATTTGGGTCAGTGTCTTTATTTTACTTTATTTTCAAAGCTCTTTGAGATGTTATCTCACAGGATCAAAGGAGGAAAAGAACTTAAAGAACTGGTTCAACTTTAAAACTCCAGACTGAATGCTCCTGATTCTTCGAAAACAAGTGAATGTGAAGTGTAGGCAGCCTCAGATGTCTTGGAAGAGGGGATTAAGTAGAATATACAAAATAATATGCAAACTTTTTCATGTTTCAATAAAGCAATGGTGGGGCTAATTAAGCTTTTTTGGGAGATGTGTCCCCTTCCACTTTAGGCAGCCTCAAGAACAAACGTGCCATAGGAAGAGTAACGTCTAATGTTCTATTAGCACAGCAGGATATCATGGTTGACCAATCGTGGTTGGCCATGATTAATTGTGTAATTAAAAATAACTAGTGGAGAGATTTTTGAATGTTCCTAACACCCAAAAAAAATGACAAATGTTTGAAGTGACTGACATAATAATTACCCTCATTTGATCATCTCACATTGCACACATGTATTGAAATATCACACTGTGCCCATAAATATATGCAATTATTATGTGTCATTCTGAAATGTAAAGAACTAACTTGCCTACTTGCCTCTCTGTACACATAACTATAAATACAGATCACAAAATAGTCTTTCTTGTCTGGCTACACAATGAGTCGAACACAATAAAGCAATTCTTGATTTCTGCTAAGTATGTACAAGACTAGAAACACCAAAATCTCCTTTAACATATGGATACAGTATAGCCACAATACCTTGAAAGCTTCTTTTTCAGGCCAAAACAAATACATTCATCTTTTCCTTTAAAAAAAAATCTCTATTTTTATCATCTGTTCTTTAAACTCCTTCTGAAACATTATTTCTCAAATGTTAGTTTTCATTAGAATCTCCTATATGGTTTTGTTAAAACCAGTTGCTGGGCCCAGCCCACAGAGGTGGGGAAAGAAAATTTGCATTTCTCATGAATTCTCGGGTGATGCTGATGCTACTGGTTAGGGGCCCATACTTTGAGGACCTCTGCTTTAAATAAAATTGATGTATCTAATTGAAATTACATTCTTGTTGCCCATTACAATAACCAATACACCTAAAGAGAATAAATAATAAATAACCATCTAAATTTCCTTTCAAGAAAAACAATCCAATCAGATTTAATTTTCCAATTAAATTAACATCTCAAAGATCTTTAAAAATAAAGTACATTTGATGATCTGGGTTGGTCATTAAAATAGACCTTTAATCAATTCTGCTGTTCCCTAAATTATCTTGGTTTTAAAAAACCTGAAAATGTGAAAATTAAAATTGGACACCTTATGTTAATAAAGGCTTAATAGTAAATTAAGTGGAAGTAACTTGCTATAGATCATGCAAATAACCCAATAATCCCAGTTTCTCTTAGCTTTTTAGATGAAAGCACAATTTTGCTTATGAAAGACCTCACTAGGTTAGTTTGTCAAGCAAAAAAAAAAAAAAGTATTGTTCAGATTTCCTGTTTCTTTAATAGCTATATAGACAAAGGAAGTCAATTTTCCTTTTAATATTTTATACTTAGACAATTAATTTTTAAATCCATCTTTCCAAACCTCATTTTAAAATAAGGGTTAAAATTACACAAAAGGAAAACAATTTATTTTTAACTGATAAACTAAGTGAAATAGAACTCCTACAGCAACTAATAAAGCATATCTCTTAACATTTGTAAATTCAGTAGATGCTACTTTAATACCATGTAGAAGTGTATATTGGTCCTCAGTTCATTAGTTTTAGTATGCCCTGTTAAAATATCCTACTTGCATTTTTGTATCTGCCAAGATGTCAGTTCTGACATGACTCTCTTTGGGCGAAATGTGGTTGGCCTTTCCTCATTTTTCGCTGACACAGAAAATGAACAATTTCTTA
The DNA here is from genome assembly GCF_001458135.2 of Marmota marmota marmota. NCBI lineage: Eukaryota > Metazoa > Chordata > Mammalia > Rodentia > Sciuridae > Marmota > Marmota marmota. The sequence goes on from NW_025999990.1 coordinate 32,902,704, forward strand.
ACATCATTTAGGATAATGCTATCTGAATCGTAGCAAGTTCAAGTATAAATGAGGTGCACATGTTAAGCCATCTGCAGAAAGGTACAATTTTACAACTTGCTGAATTAGTTCAGGGCATGAAAATTGAGCACCCAGACTAACCAACTCCAGAAGTACATCTGACTGATGAAAAATCTAGAAATACATAAAGACGACCAGCCTTTAATGTCTTCATTTCCACTTGCATATAACATGTGACTTTAATCTAATGTATATGCAAGTTGCTTCCTGCAATGTTAAGCATTAACTACAACGTACCCTTATCTAGAGTACATTTGATGATCTGGGTCGGTCATTAAAATATTTAAATTGAGCACTTAAGTACAGTTTAGAAAATTATATTCTCTACATTTGAAATAACCATAAATAAAACTCTCTTTAAATTATTATGGAAGAATAATGCTAAGTGAAAAGAGCAGAATGCAAAATTGAATCTACACTATAATTGCAACTATATAAAATTGGTTATGCATGCAAACAAGATCGGGGAAAAACATGGAAAATATAAGTAATTTGTTAAGGAAGTAGATTGGAAGGGTTGCTTTTAAAATTCTGATTCTTTTTATAGTTATTTGTACAGTTTTCAAAAATATTAAAACTATTTTTGGGGAAGACATTGTGTTTTCTCCTCTTAGATTACAGGTTTTCCTATCACTGGTGACATTTTAAATTATCAAAACATAGGAAAGATAGTTTATGTTGGAGAAATAGTTGCTATCTTCTTCAAAGAATTACATTTTAAAGCTCACGAGGTTATTGTAGATATACTGATGCACACTTTTACTTAGACATTATTCTTGCCATTCATCACTAACATTACAATTACCAAAAATACCAGTCTTTCAACCAGAAGTAATCATGGAATCATAATAAAGACAAATGAACTAAATTACTGATGAAGTTGAAAGTTGCAGTATTTTGATTAAACAGCCAGCAGGAATTGTCAGACTAATTAACTCAGGGTCAAGCTGCTGCTGAACCAAATGCCAGAACTATCAAAATCCAATACAGGCTATGCCCCGTTACTTCACTAAGACTACGTATTTGTACTTAAGAGTAATGATCTGATATGCTAAGAAAGTTTAGCTCAGTAAAATAACTGCTGTTGAGAACTATTTGTGCCAGGGCTTTGGTCAGCAAATCACTCAAGTTCTGATAGTTGAGTTAGGTCTTTTCAATTCTGAGAGCTAGGAATGTCTAGCATTGTTGTAGGTAACTTGCACACAAAGTAGGACTCAAGAGTCCTAAAGTCTGATGTTCCTACCTCTGTCCCTGGTATTATATGGTGAGAAGCAGGGATGACCTGAGGCCTCAGGGGTACCAGAAAACCCCTTCAAGAACTCAGGATTCAGCTAATGGAATATTGACAGTGATGCAGGGAGAAGGAAAACAGCCACTGAAGAGGGACTGACCTAAGGGCTGAGCTCTTCTTCCCCGCTTAGTTCCTACAAGCCCCAACATTTTGTCCCTGGGGTGAAGATGGAGAGAATTCCAATCATTCTGATCTAATTTGTCTCCTTCCTTTCTCAGTTTCCTTAGTTGCTTCCATTCTCTGTATTCAATATTAATCTATCATATAGATATTTAGAGAACTTATTTAAAATGTCTAGCTCAAGTTGAAAGATATTAACAGTGTCTTAAACTCTTAGAGTGTAGATGTTAACCTCCCATACTGCCATCCCCCCCAAACAAACAACTAAAGCAGATTTACTTGCTTCAATTTAAGCGAAAGGTGGGATTGGCTAAGAAATCAGATCAATATGGGGAACATTGAATTGGATAAGATGCAATGGGAATATGGCATTCAGGTATACATTAGTGGTTTTCAGGGGAGCAATACTATCCAATTGTCACAAGTAGGGGTGGTTGTCATAAACGAGGGTGCTGCTGGCGAGGGATGAAGAAATGCTGCTGGAATCCATGCATAGGAGGCCAGGGATGCTGCTAAAATATCCACGAAGCTACAGAACAAACAAGTGCAATAATTTGTTAAGTATCTAGACCAAAATGGCAATAGTGCCAAGGATGACAAACCTTCCGTATACATACATTTATGAAAGTCTATAATCAGCGTGTCTTAACTCTAAATTATATTGGCTCAACAAAACAGCCTCTCATTTGTGCACAGTGAGAATTCTCCTTTAATAGCCTGTCCAGTTTTAAAATAATATATGGGAAGTTTTAGTTGCACACAATTTTAATAGCTAGACAGAAAGCCCCCTGTGGACACTGCTCTAGTTGTTCTACAACTTCCATAAGTTTCACACTAGAAATTAACTAGCTTCTTAAGAGAAGAAAGTTTATTGATGAGCAAATAAAGCCTATCACAAGATATTCTGTGACTATTTACCTATCTGTTTTCTCCTCGAAATGGGGAATTTCTTAGAATCATGAACAATATCTTAGTTTGTGTGGTAGGTGAACAAATATATACATATATATTTGTTTTACACACACACACACACACACACACACACACACATATATATATGTTAAATGATAGATGGGTAGACAAGTGGAATATGGATGAATAAAGCTAGTTGCAACTAAATGCCTGTGTTTTCTAAATAGTCTGAGTTTATTGGTTCTTTATCTTTTTTAAAAGTCATTTGTTCTATCCTATATTTGCCAATGACAGTATTTTTTGTTCTCACAATCAAGTTTTTGTTTTCTTTCTCTCTTTCTTTTCTGTTTCTTTCTCTTTTTTTTTTTTTTTTTTTTTT
>NW_025999990.1:32908712-32918684 GCF_001458135.2 Marmota marmota marmota
TTCTGCAAGCTGTATATGGGGTAAAAATGGGAGCTCATAACCCACTTGAATCAAAGTGTGAAATATGATATATCAAGAACTATGTAATGTTTTGAACAGCCAACAATAAAAAATTAAAAAAAAAAAAGAAAATACATCATGCAGCTACTAAAAAAAACAATGGCATACAACTGTATTTATTAAGATAAAAAGATATCTATAAAGTTAAGGGAAGAAAAATAGTTTATAAAATAGTACAATTGAATTTTTATTTATATACCTATGTATCACTTTACACGTATCTATAAGAATTGAATGGTCATATGCCAAAATACTAACAGTGTTTATTATTAGGTAGTATAATTATGCATGTTTTTTTTTTAGTTTTCTTTTTTGCTGATTAATGTCCTTTACTTTTTCTGAAATGAATGTGCAGTACTTGTGTTAAATTTGTTTCAAAATGAATAAAGGAAGGTAGAGAAATGCTTGAACAAATGAATAATTATAAAATACTTGTTAATAATTTCATGCTGATTCCATCCCTAAGGGTTCAGCCCCAAGCCACTGAAGTGCAAATTAGGATATGAATTTTAAAAGGGGTGGCAGAGGTCATCCTAGCCTTTCCATTTTAAAGAGACTGACATGGAAATAGGACCTTGTTTTTCATTATGAATAAATAAAGCTACAAGAACATGAGGGAATATCTAGCACAAATGGTAATATACCTATTCTAAGGTAATTTAAAAATATTACTTGTCTAGTATTTGAAAAATCACAGTGATTTTTAAATAAAGAATATTTTCAGGTAAAAAAAAAAAGAACAGTCTAAGGAAAATTTGAGGAGGTCAACTAGTTTCCATCATCCGTAGATTTGTTATTATTCTACCCCCTGAAAATAATGCAAAAAACTTCACTATTTGTATGAAAATTTGCTTCTTTCTGTTATATGAGTATGTGGCAGGGGTACCTGGGCAGTTTACCATCCAAAGTTACATTACTATTCTACTAGAGGATGATATTTGGGTAAATTATAAAATGAACTGGGCGGTTCCACCTCCCTCTCCCAAATGAATCTCTCTCTTGTCCTTTTCATAGGTAGGGTTGGTTGTTTTCTGGCAGAAGCAGTCACTTAGGTCTCATAAACATGCCCTAGAAAAGCAAAATTATTATCTGATGATCACATCTCCACTTTATCATCCATTTATACCACTTATTGTGTTCTCATATCACTGTTGTAGGTACTATAGATAGTTATAAAGAGCTACAAAAATATAGTTCTTGGCATTGAAGAACTTGAAGACAAACAGAACAGCCAGAAATAACACAAATATGGAAACTAACGGTCTCAGACTCTTTGGTCTTGGAATTCCCTTACACTCTTAAAATTATTAAGGACCCACCCCCAAGAGCTATTGTTTCTGTGGATTATATCTATCCATGCATAGCATGAGAATTAAAACAAATTTTAATACACAAACACATTCTATGAACTATCACGTCACACATGTCATGTAGCCTCTAGAAAAAAAAATGATAATGAAAAGGCCAATAATATCTTCGAATTATTATAAAAATCATTTTAACTTCACAGATTCTCCCTGAAAGGATCATTGAGACTCTCATAGGGTCTCCCAGACCCACACTTTCAGAATCTCCAGTGAAAGGATATCTGCATATTCCTCACAACACATAGCTTTGAAAGAGCTGGCAAATGAAATGACATTAGTTTTCTATGATGCAAAAATAAAGAAATCTTAGGGAAAAGAAATCAGAAGCATGCAGAGCATATGCCATTTGAAGGAATGCTATCAGGCTTAAGACTAAGGCGATCACTCTACTGGTTGCACTGTTATGTGCTATCCTTTTTCTCCATGGTGAATGTTAGAGTCTGTAAACAAGTCAAAATAACACCTGGCATTTTGTCAGGGGAAGGTTAGAGTTCGTAAACAAGTCTGGATGGTGCCTGGCAAAATGTCAGAGGGAGTGGTTTGAGAAGTAACAAAAGCTAGCCATTAAGTGTGGAGATTCCTGATTGGTTGACTGCTGTATCTAGTTTATGCTAATTAGATAAGCTGTGTGGAATGTATAAATACTGCTCCTGTCCTGCAATAAACGGCTTCCACTCCTGCTGTATCAACGTGCACAAGTTGTTCGTCACCCCCCGGTTATTTTGCCCAGCCAGCCGGGCTGCGGCACCATGGCTTATATACCTACATACTTCTTGGAATTTATTCCAGGAAAAATGAAAAATGATGTCCACACCAAAACCTCTATACAAATGTTCATAGCAGCTTTCTTTGTCATTTCTCTTTATTTGTAATTCAATTTGTTGTTTCTCTCTCTCGAAACAACCAAAATGTCCTCCAATAGGTAAAGGATTCCATAAATTATGGTATATCCATAGCACGGAATATTACAGAGAAATAACAAAGGAACAAACTACTGATACACACAACTTCAATGAATCTCTGAGTGAAAAAAAAAACAGTCTCAAAAGTTTACAAATTATATGATTATATTCTTATGATACCCTCAAAAAGACAGTAGTAAAAACATGAAGAGGTTTGTGGTTGCCAGGGCTTAAGGACCATAGCAAGGAAGGGCATGGGGGATGAGTGAGGAAGCAGGAAGGAGATCTTTGTGTTGATGGAGTAATTTTGTATCTTGATTGTGTGGAAGTTAAATGAATCAACTCACTAAAATGAAATACGTACATTTTACCAATGGGTAATATTTTTTATATTATACTATGGTTATCTAAAATGCAACCATTAGATGAAACTAAGTAAAGGTACACAGGACTTCTCTATATATTTCTGCAATTTCCTGGAGGTCTACAATTATCTTAATATTAAAAAGTACATACTTATATATAAATATATATAGTTCTTTGTCCTGTCAGCCGAGAGGACAGAGAAGCAATGGCACTCTAGTAGTAACAAGCACACCTAGCACCCAAATATTGCTTTCTGGTATCATTCTCCAATATAAAGAACCAAGATCACTTGGAATAATGACTGATCCCAGGCCCAGGATATGAAATACACAAGATGGCACTGGAACGTCTTGTAGCCCTAAAAAGCTAAAATATTCTAAGAAAACAGAACAAAACAAAATCAATGTTGGGGTTATAAAAAAGGAGCAAAGGAGCCAACTGAAGGGATTCCCAAAGGCCAGAGCTGGAACAATTTCAGCAACAAAATAAAGGAGTATAGGAGTATCCCCAAAGGATAAAATGAAAATCCATGAGTCCATATTGATAAAAATAAAAGACTGAATAAAAAAGCAAGCAAGAAAGAAGAGCAAAATATGTACAGAGTTCCAACTATCTAATATCTAATCTGTGTAGCTATTCCATCCTCAAAGTGGGGAACCTCCCCAGATACACAGACCTCCTACCAATAAATACGGCTATCAGTAGTGACATTAGGCCTTCCTGCTATTCAGTCCCTCCAGAGAGTACAATACGGAAACGAGATTAGAACAAGATTAACTTTACAGTAAAGAAACATGACAAATATGGCCTCAGCCAGCTGATCAAGATCAATATGAACACTGATAAATCAGGTTAATTGTATGGACCCTTCATATGATGTAATGAAAATGATATACTTTGTGGTCTTTCTCCCCGAAACATAGCCCTGATCCAATCCAAAGAAAAACATCCTGTGAGTCCCAACTAAGATCTAGTCTCCAAATGACCTATCCAGTACCACTCAGAACTGTAGAAGTCATTAATAACAAGGGAAGTCCAAGAAACAGAACCGAAAGGAGCTTAGGAAGACCCAAAAAGGAACCGCAAGGAGGGATCCTGGATGATCTCCTGAAACAGAAAAAGAACACTAGGCAAAACCTAAAAGTATCTGAATAAAATCTGAGCTTTCCATAACAATGATATGTAAATATTGGTTCATTCATGAGAACATGTACCGTATTAATGTAAGATTCTAACTTGGGAAACTGGGAAAAAGGTGTATGGGAACTGTGTATAATCTTTGCAATTGTTTTGTAAATTTTAAACTGTTTTAAAATTAATTGAGAATTTTTTTTAAGTGAGCTCCTTCACAGGGGGCTCTCTGAGTTATACTTCATTGATCTGCATGTCTCTCTGTCCTTTACTTTTTAATAAGCTTCAGATAAGATATACCTCTACTTAATGGCGACTCATTGATTCGCACTGATTCTCTTTCTTGGGTGTTTGAATACGCAACTGCATTCATATTCACAGATACGAATTGTCCAGTGGCGAAGATACCTAGAACAAGAAAACTGAGAAATGGGAAATCATGAGGCAGCTGTGGCCATTAGTCAGCAGGAGCCATTAGGTAGGGAAGAGAAGGAAGACATGAGTTCTTATCAGAGAGTGAAGCAGCAGTGGGGATGGACAGCTGAGTCACACACGTGGCAGACAACAGAGTTACTGCTGCATGTTCAGTGCCCTTGTTGACCTTCTGGGCCAACTGTCACTTTCTAACAGCAAAGAGTGCCAGGGCCGGTTCATGGGGCTTAGTTGGAACTCTCTGTGCTTCTCTCTCTCTCTTGCCTTCCTCCCTACCTTTCTTACTCTCCACCTTTCATAGTGTCTCTCTCTCTCTCTCTCTCTCTCTCTCTCTCTCTCTCTTTCTTCCTCTTCTTTTTCTTTTTTTTTTTTTAAGTACAAAATGGCCCTTTCCTTGGATTTGTGCAGGTGCAGGAAAAGATAGATGACACGTAGGAGTTATTTACCATTTAAGAAAATGCCATGATTATAAACCTGAAGACCTTAAGGATGATATGATTCTAGGCGGAGCTGCCTTGTGTTCTTGCAAAGAAGAAAACTACTTATTCAAAGCAGCTGCGTGTGAGGGGAACTGGATTGAAAAGAGATTAAAATTAGTAAAACTAACTCAACAGAATTTTGCAATACCACAGTGTTATCAAAATACCTACGATGGGGCTGGGGATGTGGCTCAAGCGGTAGCACGATCGCCTGGCATGCGTGTGGCCCAGGTTCGATCCTCAGCACCACATACGAACAAAGATGTTGTGTCTGCGGAAAACTAATAAATAAATAAATATTAAAAAAAAAAAAAAAACCTACGAAATCATATCTGCTTGATGCCTTTTTCTGTCATAGCTTTTGTCATTTAGTATGTTGTAATGAAAGACCATAGCTTCTGTCTTCAAGTAGTGCTAAATCACTAGGATTTAGGGGACACTGCCGTAGGTAAAATATTTATAGACAATAGTATGCACTTTAAATAAACTTGATAAATAGTCTTTTCTTAAAAGAAGATGAATTTTTACTTGAGAAAAGGGTAAAAATTGCCCCATGAGTATGAACTATGAACTATGAACTATAAACTATGAACTATGAACTATGAACTATCAAGTTGCCGGAAAACTCAACCATTACTTCCCTAAATCTTCTTTATCAGATTAGATAGCAAAATTATTTTTGTTTGTACAGACTTTTTCTCAGATTTACTTCTGTTAACACTTAGCTAGGTGTCTTACTGTGAGAGGGTACTCAGTGCATTGTTGGTGATTTAGATTTTATAAAATAGTCTTTTTATTTTCAGAGAAAATTCAAAGAAATTACATGTTGCATTAACAAAAAATATGTGATATATGACAAATACTAAAATGTCGGGGCCAATTAACACCCTTTTGTTGTAAACAATGGGATTTGTAACTGCCCATTAGAATAATTGCCAACATTTAATTGTAGCAACGTGTAACTGCGTCCCAGTCACTGTGTCAAGTGCTTTACAATGCACAGTATTATCTCATTTAATGTTCCCAACAATGCGTTAGGTAATTATCATCATTATCTTCACTTTACAGATGAGGAAACAGGCTTAAGGAAGTTAATTGTGAAATAATTAGCTAATTACATTTTATTAGGGCACTCTGTCTTGAAATCATAAGCCTACAGTTTATTTTAACAATGACCTTTATTTTCTAATAATTCAGCATGTCTTCAATTACCTAAATTTGTTATTAAATACATATTTTTTTAAAAAAATACTACTACTCCTTCTTAGAAATTTAATTATTTTTTTCTATTAAAAGGTAAATTAGAAAAAGAACTTATGAGTTCAGTCGTCTTATTAAAATACAATGACATTATTTGGTGATTTAGTAAGTGTGTATCTTAAAAAGTTTTTTCTGCTTATACAAAGACATGACTAATTTGAAACAAATGAACGTGCTCTTTCTCATTTAAATTACAGAGTTATACAACATGAAGTACTTTTTAAAAAATGTTTTATTCTAATTTGTCATATATGACAGAATGCTTTACAATTCATATTACACATATAGAGCACAATTTTTCATATCTCTGGTTGTATACAAAGTATATTCACACCATTCGTGTCTTCATACATATACTTAGGGTATTGATGTCCACCTCATTCCACCGTTTTTCTTACCCCCATATCCCCTCCCCTTCCCACCCCTTTGTTCTATCTAGAGTTCATCTAATCCTCCCATACTTCCCGTCCCAACCTCACTATGAATCAACCTCCTTATATCAGAGAAAATATTCAACATTTGGTTTTTTGAGATTGACTTACTTCACTTAGCATGATATTCTCCAACTCCATCCATTTACCTGCAAATGCCATGATTTTATTCTCTTTTATTGCTGAGTAATATACCATTGTGTATATATACCACATTTTCTTTATCCATTTATCTAATGAAGGGCATCTAGGTTGGTTCCACAGTTTAGCTATTGTGAATTGTGCTGCTAAAAACATTGATGTGGCTGTGTCCTTGCTGTTTTTAAGTCCTTTATATTTACTCTGGGTGTTTTTTGTTTGTTTATTTATTTGGTCCAGATTTGTCTTTTTAGAGATGCATTATTACAAGTATGTAATTCACTACTGTGTTCTTGAGATGTCTCAGGAAGATTTACTATATCAATGGCAAACTAGATGTGATTAGGGTCATACATCATGGATAGACTTTTGGAAGGTACAAGCCTTTCCTGAAAAGTCTCACATCATCTAAAACTGTGCACTAAATATGAAAAAGTGTATGGGTAAAATGGGCTTAGGAGCCAAAAGCTCAAAAGTTTAGAGAACTAATGGGATCAATAATGGTCTTTGAAAAAACATTATATAGCTGAAAAGACTTGCTAAATTTTTAAATAAACAAAATGCACTACAGAATACACAGAACATTACCTTGAGAAAAAGTGGTGGTAGCCTTGATGGATGTAGATTTAAGGAAGGGCTAATGTTGCTGAATTATAGAGATAAGAGAAAACTGCACCAAGATTTAAGAGACTCCCTTTCAATAAGCACTTCCAAGGCAGAGAGCAGAGCCCAAGAAGCAAGAAGAAATCTTGGTGCAGAAATACGAAACCGGCTTGATGCTTTCAATCCTGTCATTACTTAATGTTTAGCTGCTTTACTTGGGATTCTGCAACATTAATATGCTCAAAATATTGATAAAGTATGGAGACCCAGGCATTTGACTGACAACCATTCCTCTATTTCCATCTCGTATGAGTTCATTTTGCTAATTCTCACTTCATAAAATCATAGCCAAACAAAATGAAGTCAATGAGATTATCTTTGTTCCCCCTACCCCTTCTAGAATAGTGAATAAACTTCCCGTACAGGAATTACTTATAAAATTTTAATCATTAAAAATATCTACTCAAAGATGAAAACCTTAGTATATGAGGACTTCACTCATTGTAGCCACAACGTACATTTTGCAATTAGGTTTGGAAGAACAAGATAGCCATTACCTTTTTTTGTCTTCTCCTTGGGGTTTCAGTTGTTTTTTGTTTTATTTTTTAATATATGAAAAATATTTAGACACATACTTTTCCCATTTTAACCCATCATCTGAGACTTGTCCAAGTAACTGTCAAACTTGAAAATGGAGCCAGGTGTGGTGGTGCACGCCTGTAATCCCAGCAGTTGGGAAGGATGAGACAGGAGGATCGAAAGTTCAAAGCCAGCCTCAGCAACAGCAAGGTACTAAGCAACTCAGTGAGATCCTGTCTCTAAATAAAATACACATAAGGCTGAGGATATGGCTCAGTGTTCGAGTGCCCCTGAGTTCAATCCCTGGTACCAAAAACAAACAAACAAAAAACTTGAAAGTGGGTTTGAAAGAAAAACTTAGATTTTTCATTTGTCCTGTTATGCGTTGCAAAATTAACAATTTTTCTTTCACCTGAATTAAAATTTTACCTGCAACAAAAGTAAAATTGTTATATAGTTATTTTTCACTTTTTAATGTGCTTTCACACCTACAATTTTATCAGAAGTACCTGCTCCCTAGAGCTTGAAATACAAACCAGATCTATGACAATTTCAAGGAAAAAAATTTGATGACAACATTTTATTTATAGAATTCCACTCTCAGCTACATTCTGTCTTCTTAGGTAGGCTACTTACCTTTTCTCCTCACCTCACAGTAGGAGTCTACATGTTAGCTTTCCAAGCTTGGCTTCTAGGTTCCTTGACCTTTGAAAGTTGTTTGTTTTTAAATCACCAGACAGGTGAGCTTCTTTTCCAGACTTTAATCTCTTCTTTTGTGGAAATCCACTTTCCTGCTTCATTAAGCCTCCCTGTAATATCCAGAATTAAATCGCATACCTCATGTATTATTGTGCTTGAAGTTCTCTCTTTTTTTCTTTTCTTTTCTTTTCTTTTTTTAATGCAATGCTGGAAATGACTTTGAAAAGACCAATCTGAAGTTTTCAGCATTTAATTTATTTTATTCTTTACTTACCAGTAACTGTGCAATAAAAAGTTGTTTGACATTTAAAACAAAGAAAAAGAAAAAGAAAATCCTTATAAGCAATGGGTTAGGAAGAAGGATAGGGCAATGATGGCTTTCTCCCAAGTGGAAGGGGTTTGTCATGCAAAGGAGAAACAATGTTTTTCTGTCTAGTTTTCCAAACGAAAGTAGGGCCAGATAGAATAAATTATACATAAGCATATTTCTACTTAGGCTGATGTATAAGCAGTAAGTTATTCCCCTCCGGAAGTATTTTAGTTATGAGATTCCTAAAAGGAACAAGATATTTTTCCCAATGAGTTTATAAATCTGCATCCAGATCAACTCTTCTCTACCTCTGGCTAAAGGCCAATTACAGCAAAACAAAATTGTATGGTGAGTTAGAACAAAGATAATTAAGAAGGGGCTGAAGATATAGTTCAGAGATAGAGTATGTACTTAGCATGCTTGAGACCCTGGGATCAATCCCCAGCACCAAATTTAAAGAAGACATGGGAATGAATGATCTGGGTTCAAGTCTTCACCTTGCTGGAGACAAATTGGGATGAGGTCTTTTAATCTTTTTTGCCTCAGTTTCCTCATTTGTAAAAACGAGATGAAAAGTAGGGTCATGGGTTTTTGTGAGGATTAAAATGTATAGAGTATACCTGACTATTGGTACACGTTATGTGTTAGTTATAAATATTGAGCTCTTTTGTACAGATTGCTTCTAAAAATTCTTCCAGAAAAGAGAATAAAATTTAGGATAGACAACTCCCTTCCTTCAGTTGTGCATATGTATAGAATACAATCTTGTGAAAATCCACAGATTCATAAGGGTAGGAACCTTGGATGTGTAAACAGATGATTCCCAAGGAATCAGTTAGTGTGTAGTAGATTCTCAATAAATATATATTGAGATAATGAAAATGTCCAGTTATCTCACATAGAATAGATATATTTGTAAAGTGTGTATTATAATAACTTCCTTTAATCATAAATCATGTTTTTTTCATAACTAGAACATTCAAAGAAAGGTTTTCTTTTTTTTTTTAATTTTTTATTGTTGGCTGTTCAAAACATTACATAGTTCTTGATATATCATATTTCACACTTTGATTCAAGTGGGTTATGAGCTCCCATTTTTACCCCATATACAGATTGCAGAATCACATCAGTTACACATCCATTGATTTACATATTGCCATACTAGTGTCTGTTGTGTTCTGCTGCCTTTCCTATCCTCTACTATCCCCCCTCCCC
>NW_025999990.1:32919764-32933317 GCF_001458135.2 Marmota marmota marmota
GAGGAGGAGGAGGAGGAGGAGGGAAGGAAAGAAAAGAAATAAAAAGAAAAAATGTCAGGAAACCACTTAAAAATGGTTCAAGTTGGGGGTGGGGGGCAGAGAGCCCTGGGTGTTTATGTAGAAACCCATCATTATTCAGGCATGATAGTATTTTTGGTAAAAGAGTAGGCTTTGAAAAAAAAATAGGCTTAATCTTGTATTTAATGTGACTTAGAAAAATATCAATATTCTCTAGGTTTAAATCTACCCTGTAAAATAAGAATGTTAAGCTCACTTTGAAGATTATTACGGAGATTAAATGAGATAATGTAAGGATACTGCTGCATTAAAAATATTCAAAAAAGGGAGCTGGGATTGTGACTCAGTGGTAAGAGCGCTCACCTAGCATGTGTGAGGCACCGGGTTCGATTCTCAGCACAACATATAAATAAATGCATAAAATAAAGGTCCATCAACATCTAAAATTTTTTAAAAATATTCAAAAAGCATATCATTGTTAATAATACTAGCTATGCATGACATTGATCAGTTTATTAAAAAAAATTTTCTGAGGGCCAGATTAGTGTCAGGCACTGGCACTCCACCTTGGTGATATTGAAAGGAATTCCTTTGACTCAAGAAGGAAATAAACAGATAAATGGCACAATCCAGTATGCCTGGTTGCATAAATCTATGATGGGTTCAGTGGATGCCTAAAAATTCAACTCACCCAAGGAGGTGGTGTCATAAGAAACCTAGCTGTATTAGTCAGTGTCCCAAGAGAGGACAGCACACTCAAGCATGTAAATGACATGTTTATTGGAAGGACAATTTACAGAGATACTGACAGGGTTAAGGGAATTCATAGGGATGGTAGAGCTCCTAGGGACAAACAGGAATGGGAAGATGTTGACACTCCCAGGCCAAAAGGGATGGGAAGGTTACTTTCCAGTACCCAGGAATTGCTGTAGCCATGGGACCTGTGACATTAATTGAAGGAGCAAAGTCACTGCCACATGATAGTCCAGTGTGCAGAAGTGGGGGAAAGAAATACCCAGACCTCTCTCCTCCTGCCCTCCAGTCTTCCGTTAGTACCTCCTGTTGGCCAACCAGAGTTTAGGGAGCATGGTAATAAAAGAGACCTCCAAAATCAGCCATGGGGCCTCAGAGCAGGGTGGGAAAGAGGAGGTGTAGAGCTGAGTTGCAAATGGATGATACTCTTCAACATGCTCACACTTGACAGGATCCTGGAAATATGAGTAGGTGTGGCTCAGTCAGAAAGTGGAGGGCCTTTTAGGGAAACAGCCCAACTAAAGCAAAAACCCACAGGTAAAAACAAAACAAAGCATGGCATCTTAATGGAATTGGAGTATGGGATGTAAGGCCAGTGATAAAGCAGAAGTCAGACGACGGACGGTCTAGGACAACATGTCCAGGTGTATCTTGGACCATATCTTATCTGCCTAAACAGTAACACCCTGGGTCCCCCAAATGACCAAAAGAACCTATTGCTAGTTAAGTCTGTGTGTCTGCGGTGGGGTTGAGACAAGACCACGTGGAGAAACAAGTTTCTGTGTCTGTTTCCTGCTTAAGACTCTTTCTCAAGCAGGCTGCTAATACAAATCACGTATATTTCAGAGGACACTGTACCATTCCTAATTATTTTAGGGCAATGTATTTAGTTACACACTAAATTAACACTAATTGAAGTTGGAAGAGGTTCAGAAAGCAATTAAATATTACTTGGAATAGAATGGCAGGGTAGGATCTGTTGTTTTCTCAATGCGGAATTCTTGTTGAATGATTGTACTGAGATAAATTGTCATTTTCACCCCTGAATTCCAGCAAGTGATTCAGTCTTCTACACTTTCTTCCAAATCACATGGAAACGAGAGGAAAAGATGCTAATGCAAGCCTATTTCCTTTTTAAGATTTGCCCTTGTGTTAGGAATTTAGACTAAAAACCAAAACACTTTATGCGGAAGCCCACAAACTCAACTCAAACATAATTAATCATCTGTTTTGTTTCTTTACTAACTGCATCCATAGAAATTCAAGGAAGGTACTCAGAAGCTTATTCAAAAAGAAAATTGAAACATAATTATTAAAAAGAGCTTTTGTATATACCACATATTTTTGTTATGTTTATGTCTTTTGTAAAAAAAGAGAAAATAATACACTAACTTTCTTTACATATGCATACACATAATTTGCAGCAGATATTCTTGAAATTTCTGTTCAGAGTCAGGGCACAGTCTGGGTCACAAAGCAATATGGCCCATCATATCCAGTTATAGGAATTAAAAATTTTAACAATTTATGGATGTTTTTTCTGTATGTATCTTGTGTTTTATGACTTAAAAGATTACCAACTACCTAAATTTTTTAGGCCTAAGTCGGTTTTTGTTTTCTATCCAGTTTAAAGGTGCTTTTGCAGCAAGCTAGTTTAATTCATGGGAAGAGAGCAATGGTATGCAAAATTCTATTTGTTTAGCTTGTATATATTCCAGATTTGAATGCAATTAATTTTTAATTAATTTGTTGCATACTGAAATATGTATGTGGCTTAAAATGCCTACTGGTAATTTATTTACTTAGAGAATTCTACAGGGTTTGACTGGAATCAGAGGAATAATCAAATTACTACAGGTCTCTAGTGGATAATGACAATTTGGAAACTCAGAGGAAGATTTGCTCCTTCTCACGAGGGAGATTTTCTGTAGGGAAAAGAAGTAAGAATTAAAACTCAGAGGAGATAACTGCATCCGAAGGGAGAAAGGAAGATTTGACTTCAAAAGGAGGAGGATTCAGAAAAATGACCAGCTGCTCTGAAGCCCAAGAAAGAAGTGAATCATAGACATTCAACAATGCCTAGCTCAGGTTTTAAAAATTAAAGTATTTCATCCAACAGTTTACAAGATACTTAATATGTTTAGACAAAAGGGATGTTTCTGTTGCTTAAAGACCCTTTAGTCTATTGAGACGAATCAAATAAACAGTCTTCAATTTTTAAATAAAATTTGTACATAATCCTGTATGAACAAAAGCAGACCACACTGGGAACTTGTGCTGAGTCTTGAAACAAAATAAATAGTTTGCAAAGCACAGGAAGAGGAGACAGGCCATTTGTGGTCAAGGGGAAACCTGTACAAGGGCCTGGAGGCAAAGAGAGTCCCCATCTGGGGATCAGTATGCTGCTCAGTAGCTGGAAGGCAGAGGGCCTCCGGGAGGCTGTATTGGGAGGCTGGGAAACCACCCTTACATAGACAGCAGGCCAAGGAATGTATATATCATTCTGTGGAAGTTAGAGTCATTAGGAATTTTTGGATGGGGGGTGGGTTGGCTACAATTTGCCTTTCAGAAATAGAACCTGATTTAATACAGAAAACTGATTTAATCACGGAGGGTAGGCCAGGAAGCCTATTAGTAAATGATGCATAATAGTCATAAATGACATCAACTTGGAATATTCACCTTTAAACTGATCACTATTAAGGAATGACTTCTAAGTTTTTAGACTTGAGGACACAGGCTTAGAATAATAAAAAAAAAGGGAGGAGATTTTATAAATTAGAGTTGCAACAGGAAACAGAGGCACATACTAATTAGGATAATTAAAGGCAGGTTTAGCTAGAAGACTATTAACAAAGTCCTGGGCAGGATGTAGGAAAATGCAAGGGATAGCTCAGTACCCTGGGACTAGTAACAATGGCCTGAAGGGCAAGAGAAGAGGGCAGTTACTGGAACCCCAAAGGGGGACGTTGTGGGAAAAGACCACCTTGAGAGCATACATGACCCTGGGTAAGGGTCACAGCCAACCTAGGGCAAAACTGCAAGGGAGAAAGCTGAAATACACATACCTTTACCTTACCCTCTCCTGTTCCCCTGGGCTCCTCCTTGGCCAAGCCTAATTGGAAATCAGAAGGCAACAGTGATTTTTTTTAATGTGGTCCCTACTATGCATTTGAAAAATACCTGTCTCCAAGGCACAGTTGGTGTGAAGTCTAGTCAGCTACCACGTCACAGCAGGGTGCCATCTGAACCTAAATGTGGGCTACTACCAGTGTTTTTCAAATAAGGTAGCAGAGAGAAATGGGAGATAAACAGCTTCATAGCATAAGCATAACTGATATTGGGGTGTGTGTGTGTGTGTGTGTGTGTGTGTGTGTGTGTGGCCTCAGCTGCTAACTGTCACTGCTTCTTCCTCTAGCCACTCCATGTTCCCATTGCTCTCAGCCAGCATCTCAGGTAAGCCTCTGGTGGTCTAGTCTTTATTGTCTTGATTTTCCATTGATAAGATTATTAGGGAAAGAATTACTAAACAAGAAGGAGCACCCCTCCCCAAAAGTGAGTCCTCAAAGCTCCTCCTGGAGTCCTCCTTGTTCCATGGTGTCGCAGGGACCCAATTTCCCTCAGTAATCAACAATCAAGGCAGTGCATTAACCGAGGAGTTTGGCTCCAAGTCAAAATCCCGTGTGGTCTTTCAGGCCCACCTGAGACAACTGCAAAGGCTCTCGCTGGCAGGCCTGAGGCTGGGTAAGAGTGGGGTGGGGATGGGTTGGGACACATCCTCCCCAACCTGACTTTGTGCACAGCTGGTGCCATGCTGTCTCTGGAGGGAGCTGCAATCAAGGACTTGGGCCACTGTGGGCGGCCATGCTCTTAGGCATGTCTCTATTCCAGGCCTTGGTGCCTCCATTTAGAAACCCCTGTGGGGTCAGGCCTCTGTCAGATGGCCCTGCCAAGATGTCCTTACTGGGACATTGAACCCTTATTCTCTAGTTTAACTTAGTACTCTGTGCTTCTCAACTTTGGAGTTAGCCTTTCTTTTCTCCTCTCCATCAGCCCCAGGGACCATGAAATACTAGGAACATTTTACTTGGACCTTTCTGAGCACTTTCTGACCTTGCGGGGTGCCATTCCATGGGGGAGAAAAATCTAACACTGGGGAGCCACCCTCTCCTGTTTAGCCTTTTCTTTGTACTGTCAAAGTGAATTAAGATTCAAATGTTCTTTCAGTTTGGCTCATTGTTTTAATGGACCACCTTGACACCTGTGGCACTCTCTCAATCTGACAGCAACAATTCCTCCTCTGTCAATGCAGTGGCAGGAGTATGCTAAAAAAAAAAAAAGGAAAAGAAAAAGAAAAGAAAAGAAAAAAGAAAGAGAAATAAGGAAATAATTTCTGCTTCCAATTTATCCCCCAGTTTCTGCCAAGATAATGATCTAAAAACAATGCCACATCCTGGGTAGAATGGAGGAGATTAGTCCCGGTTTTTTACTCCCATTTATTTTACTAGTCTGGCCCTTGCAAAAACTGAGTAGATCAGATAATACTGAATTACCACAAATTTAACCAAGGGCAAACTCTAGTCTCAGCTTCTGTTATTGAATACACTGCTGAATCCTTTTAACATCCATGAGAACAGGGAATCAGAGACAGTACAGATTTAACTGAGATGGACAAGAGATTTTACTCACAGCCTTGTCCTACAACTTTCATGGCCCTTTATTAAGACATAGTCCAGACAAACTTGGACCATCTGAGCATTCCAGAGAACATCACATTGCTCTGCTAAATTACTGATACCATACAATCAGACTTAAGGAGCAAGAAGTGCAAAGCACTCTGGATGGCCTTTTAAGACCCATGCTCCAGAGGCTAGGGTATAAGTCCTATTAAAATTTAGAGGATACCATATTAGTGAACTTTTTCAGGGGTATGATGGTCTGAGGCATGCCAGGACACTCCTCCAAGGTAAGCGGCAAGTTAGTACTTCCTGGTTGAACTGAGTACCTTCTAACACTATGAAGCAGTTCTCAGTAGGCCTTTTTGTGTTTTGGAGGCAACATACTACTTTTGGGAATACTGTTCTCATCTATTCATCATGTGGGACAAAAGGCTGCCAATACCAAGAGATCAGACTGTTTTGATGGAACAAGCACAGGCCAGGCTGCAGTACAAATAATTCTGTTTTGGTTTTTTTGTCATATGATAAGAAAGATTCTGTGGTACAAGAGATGACAATTAATAGAAAAATCATGAGGGATATTTGGCAAGCTCCAACAGGAAGTTGTGGTATAGAGCTGTAGGGTTCTGAATCAGAACCATGTGCCTGCAGCACAGAACTATATACCATTTCAAAAGCAACTGCTGGTATGTTCTTGGGTTTAGCTACAAACAAGCTATGTATGACTACTGGTTATCACAGGACTATGTAACTAGACATGCCCATTATGAACTGGGTGCTACCAGAGGGCCCCTGGCCCCCCACCCCAAGTCATAAGATTGAACAGGCCCATATCAGCAATTTGTCAAACAAGGATAATGAAGGAATTTTTATTAAGCCCAGGAAGTTCTACAGGGCACAAGGAAAGTACACAATTAGATGGCTCAAACTCACATATAACCCATGACCAGTGTCCTCAATTTATGAGATCACAGGAGTTCCTTATCACCAGCTGATTAGGGAAGAAAATCACAGGGTTGGTTTGTAAATGGGATGACCTAAGAGTTTGGCATGAGCCAAAAATGAATTGTTATTGCACTATAGACCCACCAGAGGGGAACCTAAAACATCTATGAAGAATCTTCCTGGTAGGCAGAGTTTGAGGAGGAGAGAAAAGTAGCCAAAATGAGAACACATATGGACTCAATGGCAGTTCTGAATAGTTTAGCTGGTTGTTTAGAAGCTAAAAGGAGACAGATTGAAAAACAGACAAAGAGGTCTGGGAGAAGACCCATGTGGATGGACCTATGGAAGAAGGCACAAAGAGAGAGTACCTTGTATCAGATGATTGCCCACCAGAGAGCATCTGCTGAAGGTGAAGCACAAAACCACCAAGTAAACCTAAAGAGCCATTAGATGTCAGCTATTCCTGTCTGCAGCCTCTCCATCGTTTCTAATAATGGTCACGTAACTGAACCACAGTGACAAAAAATGGATGATATGCAATATTTAAAAAGGTGAACTCCCTCTTACCATGGCTCAGCTGCTACTTCTACTGCTGAATACCTGGTCTATTGTTAATAAGGACAATGTTAGAACATCACTCCATTTTACCCCTCAGGGAGCCCAAACAGCTATTGGTGGCAAGTTATTGGACCCCTTCTGCTCTGAAAACACTGACAGGGATAGACAAGTTTTCTAGGCATGGAGTGGACTTTGCTGCCCATCAGCTTTCAACCAGTACTCCTATCTGAGGGCCCTAAAGTATCAGGTTTTCTATTAAAAAAAAAGTTGCTGTTCCACATCACTTTGTATAAAGGGACACTTTTGACAAAGAGGTAGATCAGTGAGCAAGTGAGCATATGATCAAAGGCTCCGCTGGTCTTATCACTTATGTCATTATCCAGTGTATGACAGTCTGATGGAGCACAGAGTGGCCTCTTGCAAGTGAAGTTAAGGCATCAGCCTCAAGATGGCATTCTCTGAGGATGAGGTTTTGTTTCTCAAGATGCAGGATGTATCCTAAACCAATGTCATTATATTATGCTGTGTCCCCAGTAGGATATATAGAGTCAGAGAATCGGGTAATAAAATGAAAATGGCTCTTTCCATGTTCCTTCTAAGAACCAACCCCCTTGCAGAAAGTATGTTTCCCAGTTCTGCAGTGTTAGGTTCTGGGAGGCTATAAACCTTGGTTCTTAGACGGAGTGTGCTCTCACTAGGATACACATTAAGAGTCTCCCTGAATTTAAAAGTATAGTTGGCATCTGGTAACTTTGGGCTCCCTATGCAGTGGGCACCAAAAGAGTAATCATCCTGGGAGGGATGAATGATTCTAATTACCACAAGTATATGAAGTTGCCACAATATAAGTTTGGCAAAAAAAATGTCTGTCACTCAAGTGATCTACTGTATTGTCTCTTGCTATTCCTTTGCCCACTTTTAACCATTAATGGGCAAGTGCAGTAACCATAATCTGATAATGCTGTACCACTCCAATCAACTTTGATGACAGATCCAGTTGGTAAGCCAGTGCACAACCACTGTCTCTTTAACCATAGCCTATCAAGCATGCACTGAGGTTTCTGAAGAAAGAAACTGACATGATGAAATAGTTCTTCTTGTATATATGGTTTTTGACAGCCTCTTCCACTGTGGATGGCCTCTGATGGGCATTTGCATGAGGCACAAATACCTTCATACCTGTCCAGTCCAAGGATTCCACCCACATCTGTTTCTTTCTCCTTTAACACTGTGATCAAAATTCCTGTAGTGTCCTTTCCGAGTTCCTGAGTGTAAAACCTATTATTAATTTCTCTTGAGTGACTGCAGATCCACTTCTCAGGCTGTTTCTCCTCCTACATGAGTAGACAACCATATGTACTGCTCAAAGTTGAGGCTACTGATGGTGGGATCATGCTGCATGGCTGCCTCTATTTCCACATACTGGGCAGATCCAAGCATACACTGAACCCACATCTCCTTCTCTTCTGTTAACACATCACAGGAAGGAGAGAGGAGAAAAGGGAAAGCAGTAGGAGCAGATGTCATGGGATTTTGAGCACTGGCTCTGCTCAGGCAGTGTGTTGTACCTTCTGGACCTACTTGGGTCTGGCTTCCCATATACCAGAGATTGACAAATCAAAGCTTATGGGCCAAATCCAGCCTGAAATCTCTTTTGTAGTTTGCATTTCTTGCGAACTAAGAATTTTGACACTTTTAAATGGTTGGGGGGAAAAATCAAATAAGAATAATATGTCACATCATATAGAATTACCTGAAATTTAAATTTCAGCATCAATAAATAAAGTTTTATTGAAACAGCTACATTCACTCATTTATATATTGTTTATGGCCAATTTTGTGCTACAGTAGCAGAGTTGAATAGTTGTAACAGACACCATAAGGCCCACAAAGCCTAAACTATTTACTCTCTGGCCCTTTATAGATAAAATTTGCTGACCCCTGATATATACTATTTCCATTCTATAATGGAATGCACTGTGCATATCCAATTTTATGGTTCAGTGGATCAGAAAACACAAGTTTGGCAATTTGGATATCCTATGGTCAAGAATTCAATCTGTTCCAAGACCAGTAGCCAGTCAGAGGCTTCTTTCCTAATGAATAGTAGTTGGCAGAATAGAACATCGCCTTATTCCAAAACTCTAGGGTGTCTCTGTTGTGATTCTCCTATTGGGGCTTGCCAGATGCTCTGTGCAGCAGTCCTATCTGCCACTGACAGAACAGACCATTGGTTTTTGCCTGGTCACAGGGTCTACATGACAAGACTGACTGAGCTGCAGCCTGAACTGTCTCACAGCTCCTTCTAATTTCAGGACCCACTAAAAACTGTTGACATAAGAAGTTACCCAGTCAATGAGTCAGTACAGCATGCCTAACTCTGGGATTAGAATTCTGGGCTATTGCCCCAACGATACAGAGGATCATAAAACATTACAAGTCGGACAAAATACAGTTGCTTCTCTCCTACATTAGAAGGGATGTCCTGAGATGTCTTGGGTCCTTGATAAATCTCATTGATAACTGTAGGCTTTTGTACTTTTAGAGTTTCTCTCCTCTGGCAAGCATATCCAGCTCCCCTTTAATTGTGAACATTAAATTTTTTTTCTCAAAGTCTGTTTCCTGGAGAACTCAGTTGGTGACCTCATGGAGCAAGATTACAAGGGCAAACTGTTGTCCCTGATTACAAGTTGTTTCTGATTTCACTGATAGAAATAGATGAAAAGGTATTTTCATACCAGGTGCTATGGACTGTATTGATTTCATCCAGTAAAAATACCACCTGGAATCACAGCTACACCAGATACCACAATATGCATTACCCAGGGTTCACCAAGGAATATGAAGATCTCTCAATTGCAACCCTGAAAGCAGTCAATGGAGCAATGTATTCAAAATCAATGGGAAAGGTCTAATGGACATTTTCAGACATGAAAAGAAACCAGTTTATTTCAAATGATTCCTTCCTTAAGAAAGGATAGGCAGAAGGAACATTTAAAAATGGGGACGAGACTACACCATAATCCCATAAAACATGGAATTCAGAAGACAAGCAAATGCAACAATGGAAAGCAATAAAGAAAAGTCTCAGAACAATAGCTGTAGAGAAGGAATAGAGAGTATCCAATCTTGATTGGAGCAGGAAAATGTTCTCCAGGAGAAACTGCTACTGGAAAAATAAATAGAAATGACATATTATTTGTTGCCATTAAATACATGAAAAATTATGTTGGGACAGCAATTTTAGAAATATGCTGAATGTGAGAAGAATTAGTTTTATAACATTAAAAACTAAGCAAAATAAAATTAGTCAACAATCAATTATGAAAAAACAAAGTTGTTCATCTAAGGAAATGTACTCATCATACTGCACTTAGCTCCACTGTGAACAGTATTTACATAGACAAAATAATGTACATTATTTTATTTAAGAATATTGGGAGAATGTGATAGAGGGAAGGAGGGCATAAGATAGATAACTAAATCCCTAACTAACATAACAGAAAGTCTATCAGTAATCTCTGAAATTAATCAATCATGAAACAATAGTACAAGAATATTGTTTGTAGCTTCCTAAGGCTGTACCTCCTGTCAATCCAAACCAGCCCCAGGCTCAGCTTCTCAAATTATTCTAGTTCTGGTCCTGTGGTGAACTATCTAGTGGCATGAAAGATGGCAGAGGGATTGTGGTGTTCTGGCAAATACACCACAGCTGCTTAACAAGTTTTTCCAGGAGGAAAAAAACAAAAAAAGTCCTTGATTTGTAGCATCTGCCCATTTCCCTGGTGTAAATACTCTCAACACAACCTATTTCAAACTACCAACACAATGTCACTGAACACAGAATTGGGAAGAGATGTCCACAGTAGACTCATGAGACAACATGAGCCAGCTCCAGCACACTACTGCAAGGGGTAGAGTTCATCCTTTCTCACCTGAAACTGTCACATTAGCTCCTAAAGCATCTCGATCTAATTAATCTTTATCTTTCTTCCCATATTCTACTCTATAATGATAAAAACAACAATCCTACTATTATTGTATGCCATTATCAAATCTTATGATAATTATAGCATTCTAAAATATGTTTAGACCCACAGGCCACAGGAGAAGCAAGGGATCCTTTCTCTGAAAATTCCAAGTGAATTGGAGAAAGGCCTAAAATAAGCCTCTAGAGAAATCCAGCCAAATAGCAGTAGATAACTTTGGTTTACAACCAGATGGCTATGACTTCTGTGGGTATGTGTCTAATTTTTATATACATTCTCCTGTTTGCTCTTTTAGTAAAGTCTTGTTGTAAATACTAGTCTCATTTATGTAGGAGAATACCGGGCCTCATTTTAAAATATTACTAAAAGATATTCATTTAAATTTAAAAGTCTAGTAACTTGTTAAGTAAAATACAGAAGGATACAGAACAGCGTATTCTTGTTGATCTCATTTTTGTAAAATATATCACAGTTTTGTAAAATATATTAACATAGCAAGATACAGGAATCTTTGGGACCCTCAAAATTTAGCACCCAGGATGCAATGACATTCTCTTTACGACAGATGCTCTCAGAATCATTATAATTTATAATTATTTCAATAGTAATAGAGACATCCCTTCAGAATTCACAGATAGAAAAGGACTTTGTTGAGGAGAAGCCTAAGAGGGGGAAAATGAGAAAGAGAATAAGAACAGACAGATATCACATGACCATTGTCCTAATGAATGAGTTACAGGTAAAATTTTAAATGCTTTTATCATAGAAAATTTCAAACATAAAAATAGGACAGAGGGGCCGGGTTTGTGGCTCAGTGGCAGAGCGCTTGTCTAGCATGCGTGAGGCACTGGGTTCAATCCCTGGCACCATATAAAAATAAAAACAAAATAAAGGTATTGTGTCCATTTACAACTAAAAAAATTAAAAAATAAAAAAAAGGACAGAGGAAAAAAAAAATAAAAGTACCTCCCTAGTGTTTGCCAAAAAAAAAAAAAAAGGAAATTCACTTAATTTACTTATAAAGACTGAATGACTCAATGTAGATAAAGGTCCAAACACAGTAGATATGTAACGAATTATAAGTTGTTAGTAATATTGAATAATATTTAAAATTTTTTCTTAATTATCTCTTAATCATTAACTAATTAAAGTCTCTTAATCATTAAAAAAACTTAGGTACTTAAAAATTAGATTTATTGAGAATCTACATACCATAAAACTCATCCTTTTATTGTACAGTTGGCTGTTTTGACAAATGTATGCAATTATTTATTTGTATACCGTTTTTAAATGGATGCATTATAATTATGCATAAAGCGGGATTCATTGTAAAAAAAAAATGACAGAAAAATATAATGAACCCTCATGTATCTAGGATCCAATTTCAACAACTATCAACTGTGGTCAACTAAACTGGATTCATTTCCATCTGCATTTACTCCTTTCTCCCAATCCCAGGTTATTTACAAGTAGATCAAAAGTATCATTTCATTTCATTTCTAAAATGTTCATTGTAGATCTTGAAGAGCTAAGGATTTTCTTAAATCATAACCACAATACATTAACATACCTAAAATTAGTAATAATTACTTAATATTGAAACTAACAAGGCAGTATTAAAATTTCCCCAATTCTACCACAATTTTAATTAAAAAATTTGGTAAAATCAGGATCAAAATAAAATCCATGCAAGGCCATTGTGTGATTTGAGTCTCGTTTATCTTTAGGTTTCTCTCTTCAACATTCTTTTTCCCTTGAAAATTTTGTTGAAGGGCACCTAGGTTGGTTCCACAGTTTAGTTATTGTGAATTGTGGTGCTATGAACATTGATGTGGCTGTGTCGCTGTAGTATGTTGTTTTTAAGTCCTTTGGGTATAGACTAAGGAGAGGGATAGCTGGGTCAAATGGTAGTTCCATTCCCAATTTTACAAAAAAAATCTCCATACTGCTTTCCACATTGGCTGCACCAATTTGCAGTTCCACCAGCAGTGTATGAGTGTACCTTTTTCCACATGATACCCACGTCCTTGCCAACCCTTATTGTTGTTTGTATGCATAATAGCTGCCAATCTGACTGGAGTGAGATAAATCTTAGAGTGGTTTTGATTTGCATTTCTCTAATTGCTAGTGATAATGAACATTTTTTCATGTATTTGTTGATTGATTGTATATCATCTTCTGAGAAGTGTCTTAAATGGATGGATTTTTTAAAATGTGGCATATATACACAATGGAGTATTACTCAGTAATAAAAGAAAATAAAATCATGGCATTTGCAGGTAAATGGATAGAGTTAGAGAAGATAATGCTAAGTGAAGTTAGCCAATCCAAAAAAAACAAATGCCAAATGTTTTCTTTGATATAAGGAGGCTGATTCATAGTGGGACAAGGAGAGGGAGCAGGGGAGGAATAGACGAACTCTAGATAGGGCAGAGGGGTTGGAGGGGAAGGGAGAGGGCATGGAGTTATTAATGATGGTGAAATGTGATGATCATTATTATCCAAAGTACAGGTATGAAGACACGAATTGGTGTGAATATTCTGTGTATACAATCAGAGATATGAAAAATTGTGCTCTATATGTAATAAGAATTGTAATGCATTCTGCTGT
>NW_025999990.1:32933342-32954701 GCF_001458135.2 Marmota marmota marmota
TATATATATATATATATATATATATATATATATATATATATATATATATATATATATATATGTATATATATATATATATATATATGAATTTTTAAAAAGAAGAAAATTTTGTTGAAAATTTCTTTCAATTTCCTATTGAAGAAACCCAATCCTAAATGTCTAGGTTGGCTTATGGCATCATTGTGGTGTTGCTAAACATGTTCCTCATTGTTTAGGACTTCCTGTAACTTGGTTGTTGTATCTAATCTTGATCAGATTCAGGTTCAATTATTCTGTCTAGACTACTTGATAGATGATGTTGGGGACTTTCAACAGGAAGCACATGCTAACAGGTTGTCTCTTTTTTTTTGTGATGCTAACAGGTATTGGTAATTATCCCTGAGATCCGTTAATTTAGTAAGGGGTATTTTACAGTGATATCAGAAGTCCTTCTTGGTTGGCTAATTGGAAGAGTACTTTTGTTAAGGGATATTTTACCTCATCAATTATTTGGTTTCTCTAAGATAAAGTTTTTCTTTCAAATAGGTAGGAAAACATTTGAATTTTTCTCTTTACTTACTGACTTAAAAAACTAAATGGACTCCCTAGTACTTTCCAATAGTGACCAATGAGTTTGTTCATGAATTTACATAATAAATTTCAATCCAATTCAAATACTGAAGTTCCAACTGGTCACTGAGAACCTTAACAATTTGTCTCCTGAGCTCTTTTGGTCCATCTTCATTAGTCTTGGATTGCTTCCTTGCTTTCCAGTATGAAGGATATTCTGGGTTCACATTGTAGACTTCTTGTCTCAGATCTATAATCAGCCATTTCTTCAGGAGTGTTTTAGTCAGCTTTTTCACTGCTGTGACTAAAGGATCTGACCAGAACAACTGTAAGGAGGAAAAGTTTATTTGAGGGCTCATGGCCCTCCATAGAAGGCTGGTTCCATCTATCAGGACTCAAGATGAGGCTGAACATCATGGCAGAGCGTGTGGCAGTGGGAAGCGGCTCACATCATGGTGATCAAGAAGCAGAGAGAGACTCCATTCGCAAGATACAAATCTACACCCAAAGCCACACTCCAGTTCCTACCTCCTCCAGCCACACTCTACCACTTTAGTACCACTCAGTTTAATAAATCACTGATTGGGTTAAGACTCTCACAACCCAATCATTTCTCCTCTGAACCTTCTTGCATTGTGTCACACATGAACCTCTGGGTTCACCATAACAAGGAGATGTGGTTCCTTCTTATGGTAAAAGGTGTAAACCAGCATACATATCTGATTTATCCCATGATATAGATCAACAGAATATCAATATGTGTTATGGTTTGGATATGGGATGTCTCCCATAGTCTTACGGGTTCAGTGGTGGGGCTTTGGGCAAGTGATTGGACCATGAGGGCTCTGATTTCATCAGTGGATTAAATGCATCAGCATCTCAATGAACTACTAGGAGGTGGGATCTAGCTGGAGGAAGAAGGTCATTCAGGGGGCCCTGGATGGGTTTTATCTTCTCTCCAGTCCCTCCCCTACGCCCTCAAGCTTCCTAGCTTACCATAAGCTGAGGATGTTCTGCCTCATCTCAAAACCAAAGCAATGGAAATGTCACACCATGGACTAAAACCATGAGCCAAATAAGCCTTTCCTCCTCTAAGTTGTTCTTGCTCGGTATTTTGGTCACAGTGACAAAGGGCTGAATTCCTTGAGGGATTCCAGAAATAATTTTGGAGAAACAAAATATTCTATCTAAGCAAGTAAAGGGAAGAACAGGAAGAGGAATTATCAGAGTGGATTTTCCATAATTTGTATCCAAAATATGGTAGGTTCTAGGATAAACAGGTTACATATACATTAGATATATTGTGGCCCAAGGACCTTAATCACATATTGTTTCTATGGGAAAATGCAAATTCCTAATAAGCAATTTTCAAATACTTTTAAAAATAAAATGGATTCATCAATTAGGAACTTACAATATTTTTTTCTTATTCTAATAGGTATTATTGACAAAACAAATCAGCTACAAAATGTATATTTCAAAAATATTACTATTAGTGTGATATTTCTTTAGCATTCCTAGTTAGGTAATTCTATACCCTAAAGTTAAACTATAAATAAAATGAGCATTTACTAATTTTAAGGGGGGAAATAGTTGACTCTGATACAGGGAAAGAAATATGCATTTCTTTGGGCCTTACCCCAAAGAAATGGTGACTATGATACCAGTGTGAATGATCATTAAGAGAAAAGGCAAGAATACTGCCCAATCAGCCCCTGATTAATAGGGTACCCACAAAAAAACAGGGCTTATCTCTACCGAAGGTATCTTTATTCTACAGGAAATTGTGAAGAGGATAATCAAGAATTTACTCTTATTTTATGCCAGGATTTAAAGGTAATTTTCTATCATCTTACAAGCTGATATCTGATGTGAATAAATTTAAAATTTGTTCTTCCTGTCATTCAAGCAACTAGCTCAGTTCATTTCTTTCAGTCTTATTTCCTGCAGGACTAAAGGTTCAGAAGTAATTTGTAAAGGAAATCTGTAAAGGAAAATGTTCACAGCCATGTGACTTAAAGGTTACCTTGAAAATATCTGTCTTCATTAGTCTTCTTGAAAGGCTGTGTTTTCTTAACTTTATATCATGCTCTTTCCTCCGCTCACTAAATTTGGTCTGAGTCTGTATTAAGGGCTACATTATTGTCTGCTGACTTCCAGAGAAACTGCCAAGCACCAAGAAAGAAAGCACTTAGCTGCTTTTAGTCATGATCAACGGTTTGCTCATAAGAGCCTAAAAGGATCAGAAGGGGCAGAGGAAGGATACAGAAAACCTCTAATAGATCATCACAGGACTTCTGCACTTGTTTATAGAGAAAATACCATGTACAGACTTCCTTAGAAGAGCTCAGCTTGGTTTAGAGAATAGGGACTGACAGGTAATGCTCATAATTGATATTGCTGTAATTCTAGATGGGGTGGAATAGTATGTATATTTAATGTATAATATCTGTATAAAATTTATGTCACATCCTACTCTAATGCCCCTATAAACTGCTGCACAGGAATAGAAGGAAATGACCTTTTTGTTCTCTTTAATGTCTGTCTGGAGCACTGACCTCTGCCTGGGGGACCTCTCTATCCATTTGCCTCTGTGTCAGTGTTAGAGTAGCCTCAAGACCAATCGGTAGTATTAAATAGAGGCATTCGCTAGAGAATTTAACCCATACAGACAAATCTAATTTACTTGCTGCTTTTGGAGAACATGCTTTCCTAGGGGTAATAATAATTACAGTGTCTATTTATAGGATGGGCTTTATCTTCTTTAACCCATAAGAAAGGTGTGTTCATCCCTGTTCTACAGCTGAGGAAACCATGGCCCAGGGAGATTCAGTAATCCATTTAAGGCCCTGTGCTAGTAAGGAATTAGAGCAAAACTTTTAAGTACAGACATATGAGCACAAAGCCAAAAAATGTGAAGAATATTCTTTATTTGCAATATCATTTTGTACATTAATATTAGTTCATTTTCAGTCTTGAATTTGTCTTAAATTATTTCAGATCTTACAATTATCTATAAGGTAGACTTGCAGCCCAAGTACCACACTGAGAAATGCTCTGGACAAATGATCCAATGATCATTTAGTATAAATAGGCATAATCCCCGCTCTCTAGGTGTTTGGACCTTAGGAGGGATACTCATTCCTAGAAGTGAACATGTCTCAAGTAGAAACAGTGTTGTATATTCTGAGGCAAACAAGATGGTCCTAAACAGACTCCAATGGCAAATAATGATATCCTACTTTCAGTATGATGCACTTTCTGAGGCAATTTGGTGGAAAAATTTAAATATGCAAAGACTTAGCTGGGTCTAAGCCTGTAATCCCAGCAACTTGGGAGGCTGAGGCTGGAGGATTGAAAGTTCCAAGCTAGCCTCAGCAATTTAGGGAGACCCTGTCTCAAAATAATAATTTTAAAAAAGGAGCTGGGGGCATGGCTCAGTGGTTAAGTGCTCCCAGGTTCAATCCCGGGTACCACCTCCCCTGCAAATATGCAGAGATTTCTCACGGGCTTGGTTTGGTTTGGTTTGGGGAATAAATTAGGGGTAGCATGGTTAAGTGAAAGGAGCATAGGGGTAGCACCAAGTTCTTCACTTCCAGCACCTTTGGCCTAGCATGACCAGCTTAACCTCACCATCACTGGTTTTCTCAAACATTAAAAGGGATTTAAAATATATACTTCATAGGATGATTATGAGAACCAAAGGGAAAAACCTCTTTAAATTTACTTGCAAAGAATCTAAAATGTAGTAGATACTTAATAAGTATTTGCCTCAGTCTGGCTGGGCACAAAATAACCGAGCAGCCACAAAGCCTTGTAGGTTCAAACAGCAACTCTATTCCTGAACTCTCACCGGCACTCTACACACACTTCCTGGGAACACACACACTCCACTGGGCTCCTTAAGCCAATTCTCCCGGAACCTGGCGAGAACTCAACGGGAACTCCAAAGTAGCGGGCGCCCAAGGCCGCAGGATCCGCCCTAATCCCGGAGCAGGGTCACCTTTCAACCATTCCCTCTAGCAAAATGCCAGGCATCATTCCGACTAAACTGTGGCTCTCAACAAGTATTGGCACTTCAAATTTACTTCCTAAAAATCCTGTTCAAGAAAGATTTGCTGGGCCTGAAAAAGAGATTTGAAAAGTTATTTAAAAATGATCCACCATAAGCCAAAGGGGACAGATGTATAAATAGTAGCTGTAATGTGATATAAAAACAAAAATGTTCCAGTGACTCAGGAGGCTGAGGCGGGAGGATCGTGAGTTCAAACCTAGTCTCAGCAAAAGCAAGGTGCTAAGCAACTCAGGGATACCCTGTTTCTAAATAAAATACAAAAAAGGGCTGGGGATGTGGCTCAGGGGTTAAGCACCTTGGGTTCAATCTCCAGTCCCTCAACCCCCCATCACCAAAAAAAAAAAAATGCTGCTTGGGAGAATGAACAAAGTGAGAACATGGAGAAGGGAAAGATTTATTCTTTCTTTGTCAGAACTCTTTTGCAGAAATGGTAAAGTTTCAACTTGAATGTACTTGAATGTCAGAAAAGAAATGACATGAATTTGAAAGGTTTTCAGTGTAGGTAAGGTTATGTAATAGAAATCTGCATGACATCCATCCATTATTCATTTATTTCTTGAAATCCTATGATGGGCTAGGCACTGTTAAAATCCATTAGGGAGAGGGGCTGGGGTTGTGGCTCAGTGGTAGTGTGCTCTCCTAGCACAGGAGAGGGCGCTGGGTTCAATCCTCAGCACCACATAAAAATAAATAAATAAAATAAAGGTATTGTGTCCAACTATAACTAATTATATATATATATATGATATATAATACATAATTTATATTTATATATATTATATGTATTATATATTTTATATATATATATATGATACATTAGGGAGAAGACCTGGAACTTCTTACAGTATAGGAATTTATGCAGGGGGATGGACACCTTGCAGTTTTATTTTGATTTCCTATTATTCATCTTTTTGAAAAGTATGAATAGTATGCTTGGCCATATTTGTAAAATGGTTTTGGGGGCCATTAATCAGTAATAAAGTACAGAGGAAATTCCAGTATTATTGCCATTTTTTCCAATAACTATGCCAGAAAGAAAAATAAATCATTTTATAAATTGGTAAATTTCTCTTTTTTAAAATTCTTCCTTAAAATTAAAGTCAGGTTGACTTTGTGCTTCCACTATATGCACTATACAAACATGGACAAGACACATCTGCCTTACAATTTAGTGAAGGTATGAAAGAGTTTATCTGCACAGATCATGGCAAAATTCCTTCCCAAGATTTGTCTAGTATGAAAAACCTAAGGGGAATATAATAGAAAGCAAAGTAGAATTTATTAAATTGTTCTTTTAGTGTACCTGAAGAATCATTTCTATCCTAATTTCCGCAGGCACATAAGAAAACCAAATTAAGTCTTGGATTTATTGCCTGCATTGAGCATCTTGACGTGCTACTTGTGTAAACTTAAGTCTCTGTTTCCTTGCAACTGTTGACAGAGGCATCTTGTATTTCTCACTAACAAATTTTATAACAAAGAGACAAAGGAGATTAAGGCTCTAGACAAATTGGAAGGGCTTAAGTAGACCTGGCACTCTTCTAACAGTAAGACAGCTCTTCTGTTTCTCTGATTGGGTTGTCTTCTTTGGAAAATTTAGCTGTAAATCATTTTTAAGAGACACTCTTACCTTAATGACATGGAAATATATAAAGGAAAACATTGGAAAAGATCTAGTAGGCAAACACCACCAAAAAGAAGACTAGTGTATGATATAAGTATGTGAGACAAATAAAGAAAAAAATGGACAACATAATAGTAAAAGGAACAAGCCACCAAAAAGATGTGGCAACCACTAACCTTGCTTAATGCCAAAGCAAAACAGAAATAAATAAACAAATAAAGAAAGAAAGCAGTTACAAGTAGAAATTAAGAAGTCCAAATCGTAATCGGCAATCTTAACAAGTCTTTATCAGAATCAGAACAGTGGACCGGGGTTGTGGCTCAGCGGTAAAGTGCTCACCTAGCATGTGCGAGGCCCTGGGTTAGATCCTCAGCATCACATATAAATAAATAAAATAAAGGTATTGTGTCCAACTACAACTAAAAAAATAAACATTTGGAAAAAAAGAGAATCAGACATAGCAACTGAACAAAGAAAAAAGCAAGTAAGACAGAGAATATTTTTAACTGTAAACATAATAATATTGAACAAATGGGTGGGCATAACTCCTTCCAGTAAACAAATAAAAAATACACCTTTAAGTATATTTTCAAGTATCTACAAAATTTACATAAATTGATTACAAATGAGTCATAAAAGAATTATTTCCATAAATTTTGAAGAATTAATTCATTTCTTGACCACAAAGCAACAAAGTTGAAAATCAATAATCAATAAAATCCAGATGTTTAGAAAGATTTAAATACACTTCTAGAAATTTATATGTCAAAGAGGGACTCACAATACAATTTTTAAAATATTTAGAACCAAATGATAACTAGGTTACATCAAAATATTTTTATATATCAAAACATACAGGAGAAAGCCAAAGTAGATCTTAGAAAGTTAGAGTCTACAGAAAATATTCATGAAAAATAAAAAAAAGAAGGATTGTATATTAACAAGTCAAGAATTTAACTCAGATGAGAAACAAAATAAAGTGGAAGAGAGTGAAAGAAAAAGATCAGAAATTAATAAAACAGGACCGAGGGTGTAACTCAGGAGTAGGGTGCTTGCCTAGTATGCACAGGGCACTGGGAAACTCATAAAATAAAAATTAAAAATAATTTTACCAAGCCCAAAATAGGCCCCAAATTGGTTCTATTGAAATAACTAACAAATTTACAACTCATAATTTTTAGGATGACTTTTTTACAGTAATCTTTTAAATGCTTAATGTTTCACAAAATGCTAATCCATTTCTTCTATTGTTAGGTAGTATATATGGTAGCCCATGTTGTTAGACCTATAAAATTTCCATTTGGTACCAAAAGAAAAATGTGAAATGTCTGTGCTTGAGTAATGAAAATAGAAAGTTCATTGGATTAAATTAACATTCATGTATGTTTGAAGCAACGTTCCCACTGGTGTATATTACAAATGATTAAAATAAAATTGGCTGGAGACTCAGAAGTCAGGAAAAATTTTGCATTCTGGTACCTATTCTCCTATCAGAAAAAGAAAATCAAACTTATTGGGACATATTTAATTTTATCTTATGATTTCCTTTTTGCTCTTCCTTTCCTCCCTCCCCACCCCCCTACAAACCTTCTTCACTTTTTTCCATGGAAGTTTGTTTTCTGCTTCTCCTCTGCTGTCCAGGTAACCCTCAGTAACAGGATTCTTTACCATTTCCTCAGCTTCATCTTTTCCAATAGGTTTTTCCCACAACCCACCTCCTCCTATGTTCCACTTTGACCATCCCTTTCCATTTCCAGTTTTTTTTCCCTCAGCTTCTACCCTGTCTTCTACCTTCTCTATCACATTAGTGAGAAAAGTAATAGGAAGCATAGTTGTTCTCATCTTTATTTGTGGGGATCTTGAGATGGATTCACTTCAGAAGATCATAACCCTATTTCTTTTGTCAATATTTCATTTTGTACCTTGATTATATAAAAGCAGAAAAAAACCCTTGGGGCAACTGCACTTTTCTATGTTTCTTTAATCCTGAAAAAGGTAGTATAAACTGCTTACTGAGGGAGTTCCCTGAAAATCAAAGGCACTAAATCTCACATGTACGTCACTGAGATCCAAGAGTGCTTACTTCAAATAAAAGTAAATTAAGTACGCCAATATGTATCTTGGCATCAAAGAGATTTACCAATAAAAGGAACCTTATTAATTCTTTTTCTGGATGGAATTACGACTAATGTGAAAAGGTCAAATACTTTATTAAATTACTGCCATCTTTCCTCCAGATGTGGGGTTTGCTTTTTGACATTGCACAAACTCAGTGGCAACACTTAATTTAACAAAATTCTGAAAGCTCCAAGTAGATTTCATCAGGATTTTATAGTTTTACATGAAATAAGACTTATGTAAGTATTCTCATCATCTGCCTCTCAATTCTTAATTTGATCTCACTTACTGACACTTTTTTGGAGAGAATAATAGGATATAAATAGGTAGGATACCATGTGATTTCTTGAATATGTTTGTGTAATTACTAAAAGCCCAAATAATATCAGATAATTCTGTATTAAAATAAAATTTAAAAAGAATTTTGTAGACCTGAAACAATTTTGAAGTTAATAACTTTCCCATCTATTGGAAATATAAAATATTGTAATATTGAATATAGATTCCCCAGAGAATTTGATTCTGTGCGTCCAACTGAGCATCACTGTACTGAAAGATCAACCACTAAATAAAAATATGAAGCAACTGCAAGTGCTATTACCTTTCCTTATAGACAAGGATGAATCACATAACCTAGATGAAATGAAATGGAAGAGACCTTGGAAAGATACATGGCACCGATATTTAAATTGTCTAGGAATAGTGATCATTTATTCTTTTTTGGAGGAAAATTTGGCAATAACATCTTTCTATGATCTATGAAGTGACTTATCATGTTATATCATGTAATCCCTAATTTCAAGAAGGAATCTTAAATTTCATGCTATTATAAATACATTTCTGGGTTCAACATATTTGTGCATTGTACTTCCTTTCTATAGCAAAAATACTTTATTTAAAGCAGTTTCGACAATACTAAATTGCTGGGTAGGCATTTAAAGCCTCATTGAAAATAGCCAAGTGCATATAGAAAGGTTATACCCATCTACATTTCCACCAACAAGGTATGAGAAACCCATTTTATTATATCCTTGACATCTAGCCTGCTCTGTATGTTAAAACAAAACAAAGTAAAACTGCTTTGTGCGGGAGTAATCTACCAAGTTACTAGCAGTTAGCAGGAATTGGCATTTTCATCTTTTCCTTTCTTCAGATGCTTTGGAGGATATACTACAGTCTGGCATGGTTACCAAAAAAGCTGGAAGTGCTGAAGAAGAGCAAATAACCTACTTTATTTTGTATCATTTGGATCTATGGGATCTCCCACATGTTCCAGTTCATTTAACAAATCCTTGTGGATCTGTTATTATGTTCCAGATTTTGTTTTAGACTACAAGAAGCCAAAGAGATAATACACACTGTTGTTCAACAGGAGGATACAGCTTTGACTGAACAATTTTTCTGAATAATAGAGAGCAGAATTTCAAAGCAGCCTTTATGCTGCCCATGATAAATAGTTCTACACAATGTTCCTTCAAACTATCTTTGATGCTGATGTTAATTCTAAATCTTATTTCAGCAACTGTTCATTTGCAATTGTCCTATGCCAGGCATTAACCTCGAAGATGCAAGGGGTACATAAAAACATACAAGACATTGAGCGTGCCTTTTGGGAGACAGTCTACAAAAACTGAGTGTGGGCAAAGACACTGGCGGCTTCTATTATGGGTCATCTTTTCCAGGATCTGTGTGTAGTGAACAGCCTTAGAAGGTAGAGAGATACTGTTTCTCTATGGAACACAGGACAATTTCTGTACTGTCCAACATAATAATGATAATCCTCCTGGAGAAAAGGTAGGGCAGATTTGCTTGATAAAGTTCTCATTTCCTAATCACAGGGGTCCTTAGGTATAACACAAACCTACTGTGTTTTGGAGCATCTACCCAGGCCACTGAGTAACCCCGCGTGACTGGGGGCAAGAGGAACTGATGAGATCCTGAAGTTTCTGCTGCTCCAACTGCCAAGACTAATCAATCCTTTGTCTCTGATACAGGAGTCTCTTGTCTTCTTCCAACATCCATAAAAGTGTGGCAGACTTACAAATAGATAAAAATCTCAGCACTTTATAGCTCTTTAGAGTGCCAGGAAGAAATTAACTATTTAATAAACAGGTTAAGAAACACACAAATATAACCACAACATGCTTTAATTATGGTTATAGTCACCAAAATACTATAAAGAGGGACTAAATTGATTCTGACCAAAAAACAGTTTCATGTAGGCAGTTAAAGAAGCTTCAAGGTGGAGGAAAGGAATTTACATGGGAAATGAAAAGCATAAAAAGCATTATAGTTCTATTCCTATTTCTATAACCATTCTCTCTCAGTATCTTCTACTAGTTTTCCCTGTGACCCTCGGTGTTGTATTCCCCAAGAGTCTGTCATTTGCCCTACTTTTCTTTGCAATCTTTCTCCTTTCTTGTGAAGTTGTTGTCTGTTCCGATGGCTTCTGCTACCAAATATGCATGTTTCTCATTTCTTTCTAAACTCTAGCTCATTTCCAATTGTCTACTTCACATATTTCACAGGTGAATTAAATTTAACATGTCAAAATTGAACCAATTGTCTCTCTTCCCTCTAAAATATTCTCTTTTTCCTCCCATTAATGGAATAATCATTCCCAGGTCTCCAAGCAAGAAATCCATAAAGGATTCTCATTGCTAGGCAGGCACGTCAACAGAACGAAGTCAATTTAAGGGTATCAGCCTGAGATTAACTTTGCTGCTAGAATATACTAAGGGTTGACTTGTCAATAAACCTACACTTATCTGGAAGTCGTCCTGTCCCTTTAAGGTGACTGCTTTATCTCCACTCTTGATTTATTATGAATTGACTTGAAAGTTCCATGTTGTTCAAAGTTCCTTATAATTGTCCCTATGTGCTAATTATGTGCTTACCTATACTGGATTCTTCAGTTAGGTTTGCTGGTTATTTAATAGAGTCCTGATCATTTTTGAAGAATTGCTTCACCCCATGAAGTAAATTACTAAACAAGTTCTGAGGATTTTGCCTCCTTAACAAGCACTTTAACTCTGTTACCTTATTTCCACCTCTCAGAATATACTATCCTGGTTAAACCCTAGATCATGTCATCAGGTGCTGCTTCTCCTGCCCTCTTTGTCCTCTCTCTCCTCTGACTTAACCTCTTCAAATCCATCTCCAAAACACAAACCTGATCTACTTAATCCTCTGTCTTACACACTCTAGAAGCAGCCATCATTTATACCAGAGATCATCTATTACAAGTCCTGGGAGATAAACATTCAGTTCTGCCACAGGACAGACAAATCTTTCCACAATCTGAATCCTGTCAAACTCTCCAAATTCATCTAAGCCACTCCCTACCTCAAATCTCAAGAGACAGCAAAACCAAACTGATGACTGTTCCCTCTCACGCAACATGCTTCTGGCCTCAATGCTATTTCTCACACTGGTCCCTTCCTATTTCCCTCCCCACGCCTTGTCTTGACCTGGAAACTTGCCCGATGGCATGCTTCTCCAGTTGGTCATTTTCTCAAAGCAGTTCATGCTGCTGTCCTCCAAATTCCTGCCAGGTAGGAGTCTTCCTTTTTGGTCCCAAGATGTCATTACCTTTCTCTTAACTTTACCACTGGGATTGTAATTACAATGTTTCTGGCTCCCCCAAGAATTCATCTTTCTATCCCTAGCAGTTTGGATGGTGCCTGGTACATGAATATACAATAAATATTTATTAAATTAGTGGTAGATGGATGGATGGATGAAGAGTGGCTGCTGAGTTATGGACATTTATGTACCAATTTAATCAAAGACATTAAAATTTTAATGAAAGGAAAAATGTAAATATGTTTGTAATTTCAAAGGGCATTATTTACCATGATAGAACATATCAACAATAGCTGCCTGCTGTTTCACCAATTATAAATATTTATTTTCCCCTTCTGTTAAACTCCTGACAAGCCAGACATGGAATAGATAAATTGGAACTTAGTTAATATTTTCAAGTTGGTATATTTAGTCTCTTTGGAAGTGGTAAATGTGAAGCATATATAATGCTAGAACTGAAAGAGTAAAAGTCAAATTTTATATAAATATATATTTGAATATACCACAGTGAATTTCACCGTCATGTACATCCACAATAAATTAATTTAAAAAATAATAACTATGGGTAAATGGCAGAAAGATCCATAGAGGGAAATAGAGGGAAGAGAGTAGTGGGTAGGGAGAGGGAAGGGGAAGGAGAGGTACTGGGGTCTGATTAGAACAAGATATAATCCATGCTTGTATAATTATGTTGGAATGGATTCTACAGTCATGTATTACTAAAAAGAAGTAACAAAAATATTTTATATCTTTGCTTTTCTTAAAAAAAAAACCTTTTTTTTTGTAGTTGTAGATGGTCAGCATACCTTTATTTTATTTGTTTATTTTGGTGCTGAGGATTGAACCCAGTATCTCACATGTGCTAGATAAGCGCTCTGCCACTGAGCTACAGCCCCAGCCCCTGCTTTCTTTTTAAAAAGTGAATCATTCCTATTTGTATCAACTCAAAATTGACTTCAGTCCCTTCAAAAGAGCTGATGGTTACCAAGTTTAGGTGTGACTGAAGTATGGGATAATATAATGATAAAACATTTGGAAAACAGGAGCTAGGACTTGTCACAACTAGTGAGGTAGTAAAAAATAGCATATTTTAATCATCTTAGGTACAAAAGCAGTGCCAGATAAGTGTGTCTTAAAATAGAACTTGGGTGGGAGTTTGGGAAGGAGAGTAGAGATAGTGTTCATCAGAATCATCAGAACCTCCGGTAGGACCTGCGGAAAGTTTGCCTAATCACTCTAATGGCACCATCTTCCACTACATTGGCTGGAGTAGCTTAGAGCAAAGTGAAACTCAATGGTCTCTGCCCCCATGACTCCCCAGTGCCTGTGTAAATGTCTTGGGACTGTGAGGGTTGATCAACTTAAACCACGTTATTTGCTTACAGACATGTTTATCTTTCACTTAGATTTAATGGTGAGGAAAAAAAAATAAAGGGATTTGTTTATCTCTAATAATAGAGTCCAAGAAATAGAAAAAAATTACAAGCTCAGGATCATTTTGTGGAAGAAATACAAATGTAGGGCCAGAACAGAGGCACTAAAAAAGAACATAATTTTTAAATAACAAATTTTAATTATGTCCTTATAATTATGTATATAAATATCTCCCTTTTCTTTCTCAACATTTCCACTAGCCTTTTACTGTATAACCCAGTATTTTGGTACTTTTCTTGTTGGATTTAGGCCTCCCCAAATATCTTCAATTTTCTTTTCCTATTCTACTTAAAGGAGCTCTTATTAGAGCTCTTATATAGGAGGAGCTTATTCAGATTCATGGATCTTATTAAATATTCTTACCCATTCATATAATTATATAGACTAATTGCTAACTATATTCAATTTTTATTACTTGCTAATACTTGTTCACATTATTTTGAGAAGGACTGGGGATTGAACCTAGGACCTCAGATATGCTATTCATGTGCTTTATCACTGAAATACATTACCAGCTCCCAACTGTTCAAATATTTTTAAAAGTGTTTTGTATGGGGAAAAAAACCAGAATCCTCGGGCTGGGGTTGCGACTCAGTGCTACAGTGCTGGCCTAGCACGAGTAAGGCACTGGGTTCGATCCTCAGCACCACATAAAAATAAAACAAAGATATTGTGTCCACCTACAACTAAAAAATATATTTAAAAAAAGTAGAATCCTCAGTTTCCAAGCAATGAAATGCAATTCACATACTTCTAGAGAGCAAATCAGCCATATATATCAAAAGCCTTATGGTGTGAACATACTTCATATACAAACAGAGGTATGAAAAATTGTTCTATATGTGTAATAAGAATTGTGATGCAGTCTGCTGTCATTTATTTAAAAAATAAAACAAACAAAAAAAAGCCTTAAAACAAATGTTCATACATCCTAATGCAGAAATTTATCATTAACTTATATTAAGGGGGAGAAGTCATGGCTATGCCTAAATATGTATCTAGCCAGGAAGACATTATTAATAATAGAAAAATCATAAACAATAAAAATGCCAAATCATAAAGAGAAAAATAACGTTATGCTTATATGATAAAATACTATATGGTCATTTTCAAAAACCACATTTTGGCATATATTGCACATGGAAAAAATGTTCACAATATATGTGTGTAAGAAAGGTAGGACACATAATTATTGTACAATTTGATACAAATTAAATAGAAATATTAACAGTGATAGTTAATTCAGGTTGATGGGATCATAGGCTATATATTTTCTTCATTGAAATTTCCTATGTGTCAAAATTTTTATGAAATATTATAAACACTATGTTATGTTGGAGAAGTTTTTCATTTGATTGTGAGGTGAGGGTAAGTCATAAAGTCTTTAAAATGTGGGTTTTGGAATGAGTAGAAAATCTACTAGAGAATTAAAAATGATCTGGAGCGATTCTAAGCAAGCTCATGTGACACTACCTAGCCTTCATAGACCAGGACCCGAACGACAGGAGAGGTCAGGGAGGAGAACATGCCCCATTTGTACAAGTGTAGTCAGGTGTCCAGGAGGTGCTTGTATGACCACGATCCTCCTTGTTCTATTCTCATTGCTTGCTACGAAAGAGGATAAAGAATGTGCAACTTAGGAAAACATATAGGATGGCATTTCTTCAGAGGATTTGTCAGCAGGGAGCTAAAATCTCATTATCTTTCCAGGGAGAGGCTTAAAACTGGAAGCCATCTGTAACTGCCTCTAACACCGAAACTCCTTGCTTCAGATCACCAGAACAATGAACTTTTACACATCCTGGGAAGAGTTTGGGCACTAATAAATGTTCAGTAATAGGAATTATTATTTTGGCACTAAGAAAAACAAAATGAGATGTTTTCTACCTATGCTTTGTCACACTAAATAGATAAAGTCATTGATAAAAATCTAAATTATGTCATGAATCATAGACTCTTCTAAGAGGAAAGAAACTTAGCTCATCTACTTCACAAGGAATATAGCTAATTCAGCTATTTCTTTAGCCAGTACTTTAAGTGGATTATTAAAAGCAACTTGCTAACATACACAAAATAGTGTTAATGGTTCTGATGTATTTTGGAAAGATCTTTTAAAACTGTAGAATTGTATAGACAACCTCTGACTCTTTTAACCACTCCTTTGGGAAGCCTTGCCCATAATTTCAAAAGCCACACCCAGCCGAGGACCAGTCTTTACTACCAGCAGCTTTTCTAGCTGAAGTCTTGTGCTTGGTTGGGAGCAAAAGCATCATTCACAAAGGGGTACATTCTTTATAAATCCACACTTACCACCTGTGAAGTTATATATACACACACATATACATACGTGCTCACATATATGCCCATAAATTATGATTTTGCTAAACTAAATAATTAAATTCTTATTAGTTTTACCTTTTTATTTCTGACTAATCTTGAATTTTAGAATGTGCTTTATTTTGATGAACTGTAAATACTTAATGCACAAAACTATTATTTAAAGTAGTAGTTTTAAAATGGTAGGTTGTGACCCATTATGGATTGTGAAATAAAGTTAATGAGTCATGACTGATGTTAAAAAAATTAAACATAAAAGAATAGATTAAAAGATCAGGATACAGTATGCATTCTAAGTATACAAAATAAGTATCATTTGTAAAAGTTTTGTTTCAACTATATATGTGTTGGATCATAGTGTGATATGTCTTTTTAAGTGGAGATTTCTTGCATATGGTTTTGTGAATTGATGTGACCACTATGGAAAGTGGTATGGAGATTCCTCAGAAAACTTGGAATGGAAGCACCATTTGACCCAGCTATCCCATTCCTCCGTCTATATCCAAAGGACTTAAAAATCAGCATATGACAGTGATGCGGTCACATCAATGTTTATAGCAGCACAATTCAATAGCACAATTCAAATAGCTATATATATTGCTCAGCCTTAAATAAGAACAAAATTGTGGCATTTGCCAGTAAATGGATGAAGCTGGAGAATATCAGAAGAATAAGAAATTATACTCTATTATATATGATGTATCAAAGTGCATTTACTGTCATGTATAACTAGTTAAAACAAATTTGAAAATTTTAAAAATAAAAAAAAGTCATATTCTATATCAAAAGCAATAAAGGGAGAGATGACAAAGTAAAGTTCTGAATATTTTTAGAGCCTTTCTGAAAGTGTCCATACTAGATATAGGGTATGCTGTATATGCTTTTTATGGTACTTTTATCCACTCAATATATATATGAAAAAATATATACATGTAATATATAAATGCACACATTCATTTATGTGTGTGTGTGTGTGTGTGTGTGACTTACTATATACTAAGTTCTATGGAAGATGAGATAATAAAACATGCCCTTTGGAGGGATAAAGTCCTAGTCAGGGAGACCACAAATAAACTAACAAACAATAAATATGCTAATAGTTTTAATAAGTGTTGCAACTGCTAGTCAAGAAGCATAATCTCTAGTGTGGTGATAAGAGTGCACACCTTGATTTCAAAAAAATTCAAATTTTTAGATGAATGAAAAGACCTGGGGGCGGGGTAGGGGGTCAATCTGACAGGAAACATTGTCCACATGGGACTAGAACTTAAAAGTTCTGAAAAGATATAGGCTTGATGAATTGTTTATAATAGAGATGCAGTGACCTATGAAATAATGCAGAGTTAGAAGATGACTCAGATCATTGACTACTCCATTCAACAAACATTAATTGAGCATGTTTCCTGTGCCAGGCATGGAAACATGAGCTGGAAAAAAAAAAGAGGTAAATAAAATACACTTTCAGTGGCAACAGTTAATTGTCATCTTCTGGGGAAAGCTAACATGAAAACAGATAATAAATCACAGTGCAATTAGCATAGTTAAAGAGGGTATTGCCAGATGCAATAGTATCACAGAAAAAGGGGATTCTTTGGTAAAGGACAGGCAACATTTCACAGAATGCAAGAAGTTGAAACAGGAACAGGTGTTTCACAGTAAGCAGAAAGGTGAAGGGCATTCTATGCTGAGAGAACAATACCTGCAAAGGCATGCTTCAGAATGGCACATTGGGTCACTGCAAAAAGGCTGAACTACCAGATCACAGGGTGTCAGAAGATAGTCAATAGAAATGAGGCTGGGGAGCAGACCAAACTTCATAAGGGAAGAAACTTTTATGTTTTGCAAAGGACTTTACACTTTACCCCATAGACAATGAGGATACAGATACTATATGGGTTTTTAGGCAGTGAGTGACTTTTAAGTTAACTCTGATGATAGTATGGAATTTAAGAAAAAGAACTTAGAGTTCTAGAAAACTAGGGCTGTAAACTTTAATATCACATTTGATCCCCAACATATTATGTGACTTAGGACATTCTGATATGAGGAAAACCAACACATAATATTTTTATCTTGCAAAGACGATATTTTAAGAGAATTAACAAGTTATCTATGAATAGTAGACTCAGAGTTAGGAAGCTGGGGCATGTCCATCCTAAGAATCCTCTAGTGTCAAATGCCTGATTTCCTCTTGGACTTATAACAGCTGTAGACTCTTTAGTATACAATACAAACAGTCATCACCGACCACTGCCTGGATCTGCTGCTAGTAGGCTGGTTCACTGTGGAACAAGTAAATCCTGCAGACTCTAAATTACTACATGTAGGTTTCCCACTTGAGAAATGTGTTTCTGTTCTATGACCTATACAACTGTTTTTCCCGAAATCTAATCAT
The DNA here is from genome assembly GCF_001458135.2 of Marmota marmota marmota. Classification (NCBI taxonomy): domain Eukaryota; kingdom Metazoa; phylum Chordata; class Mammalia; order Rodentia; family Sciuridae; genus Marmota; species Marmota marmota. The sequence continues at coordinate 32,951,460 of NW_025999990.1, forward strand.
TTCATTACATCTAAATCTCTATTTTTCTCTAAATTTTGCCCCTCCAGAGCCAATAGCTCTTTTAATAAATCCAGGTTGAACACCACTAATCCAATATCTTAAATTAGAAGTGCTCCAAAATCTAAAACTTTTTGAGCACTGACAGGATGCCACAAGTGGAAAACTCCACACTTGACCTCATGTGACAGATCAAAGTCAAAATGCAGGCACGCTAAAATACTGTGTAAAATTACCTTCAGGAGGCCGAGGGGAGCTCAGTTTCAATTTTATGTATACAAAGCATATACAAAGCCGTGTTTCAATTTTCAGCAGTGAGATCTTTAAAAAAATCACCTTCAAGCTATGTGTGTGTACAAGATATATATGAAATATAGGATCAATTTCATGGTTAGACCTGGTTCTCATTCACCAAGATATCTCATCATGTGTATGCAAACATTTAAAAAATCCAAAAAAATCTGAAATCCAAAAGATTTCTGGTCCTAAAAATTTCAGGTACTGGCAAAGACTTTTATGGCATTTCCTATATGTCAGACATTATTCTAAATGTCAACATAAATTAAATGATAAATCCTTTAAGATGAATGCTAGTATTATCTTCATTTTTCAGAGGAGGAAACGAGTTTCCCAATATCGTAAATAGGAGTAGAGCCACTTAGCAAACCCAAGAAATCAGGTTTGGGAATTTATATATATATATTTTTTTTCAGAGTAGAAATTAGAAGTTTATTAAAGGACAGCAGAAAAGACTTCTCCTGGAGGAAGAAGGGGACCCAAGAGGTGGAATCCCGGAATTTATATTTTTAATCACCATAATATGTTGCCTCTCACAAATTTCACTTTAAAAAGTACTCAGCAGAAACAAGGAACCAGAATATCAAATTTTGCCTTACAGGAAATTTTTTTTTTTTTCTTACAGGAAACTTTATGTTCCTTTCCCATAAACTGCAAAATACTGTATGTTTTACCCATTATGTTAGTCAGTTTTCTGTTACTATAATAAACACCTGAGACAGACAACTTCTAAAGAGAGAAACCTTTATTTTGGCTTATAGTTTTGGAGATTCCAGTCCATGATCAGTTGGCCCTTTTGCTTTGGGGCCTGTGGTGAGGTAGGACATTACAGTAGGAGCACAATGGTAGAACAAAGAATCAACCTCCCGCCAGGGGGCAGAAGAGAGGAAGAGGAGGAGGCCAGGATCACACCATACCCTTCAAGAACAGGTCCACTAGGCTGCACCTTTTAAAGCTTCCACCATCTTTCCACAGCTCCTCTTTGGGGAACAACAAGCCTTTAACACATGGACCTTTGAGGGACATATAATAGCCAAACTATAGCACAGGGGAACCCAGTTGTTATGCTTTTATATACATAGTTTCCATTGTTCAAACAATCTTCAGAAACATCTTTGGAAGTATAGTTCAGCCAGACCAAAAGATTACCCTTCTCAGTTGATGTTTCTAAGAGTTCAACCAAAACTCTCTGCATCTCCACCTCCAGGACACGAGACTAAGAATTTGCTGCTCATTAGAGTGTCTTCCATTGAATACTGAAAATTGAAATGAAATCTTTTTTTAAAGGTCAGCAGTAAGAGCAAATCTAATGTAAGACCTTTATTGATTTTTAAAAAGTTGATTGCATTAATCTTTTTTCTTTTTATCTTGTCTTTAGGTCATAAGTTACTAATCCTTTTGTGAGAGGGAATTACTTCTCAGATTCTCTGAAGCTTTTAAAGAGGATATAATAGTAGTAGAAAGTTATTTTTTTTAAATCAATTTACCATATAAGGATTTAGTATCCACTCACTGGCTGAAGTGCTCCTGACTTCCTTGCCCAATCTCAAAGGTCCCCCAATACTCCAGGGAGCTGAGGATTGAACCCAGGGCCTCACACATGCTGGGCAAGCACTGTACCACTAAACTACATCCCCAGACCTTCCTGTGTCATTTTGAAGTCTAAGCTTTATTTTCAGAAATGAATAATTATTAGGAAAAAAAAAGTTGGTACCTTACTTTTTATGGTTTTGAAATATTCTTCTTTATGCAAGCAAATCTTAGAACATTAGGAACCTCTAATTCTGAGTAAAATATATACCAAAATACTCAGTTTTCTCCCAAGAATTTTTAAAAAAATTAACATGAATAACATAAAACTCAAAACTTTCAGTGGAAGAATTTTGTGAAAATTATCACCAATGCTTCAAAGTGAGAGGACCAGAAGGCTGGGTGAAGAATAATCTCCTTGGTTTTTCACAAATGCAAACACTAATAGACTTCCTTGTTCATTGGCACAGATCTTTGAAGTCATCCCTCAGGTGGTGTTGAATCTCTTGAGAGCCTTTTGTGCTGGCCAAGCAGATGTTTGCTTTCTTTTACCAAACACTGAATACTGAAAATGTGTGTTGAAAACAGGGGTGATATACAACCCTTTCACCTCAGCAACACTTACCTCTGCTAGTTTAATGTTAGGTTTAAAGAAAAATTACCATGCAAGCCAGGATGTGCATTCAAGAAATAAGAATCACACAGCCACCTTTATACTGTGTCCGCAGTGTACAGGCCATGCTTAAAAATGTGAGAAACAGATTTATCGTGGAAAGCAATCCCAGCATGACCAGTGCCTAATGTAGAAGTATTATGTCTACAAACTGGGAACTATCCCAGTCTTTTAAGATTGACAAGAACTAAGTGGGAAAAGCACGTGGAAACAGCTGACCCTGGTGGGCACCATGTGTGTGTGTGAGTGGCCTCATGTCCCCCAGTCTTCAGCAGCTTGTTCACACAATGGCGTTACTAAAGTGGATGGCCACCGTCCTTTTGGGGGAGGTACTGCCCATTCATCACGTTTCTGCTTCTCGATGCTTCGACCTTTTTCGTCTTGCCTAGCAGCCAAAGCTTCAACTGGTTGGGGTAACTTCCAGCTCCGTTTGTGGAGTTTCGGGGTTGGGGGTAAATGCCAAGCAGTGTTCCACGTCTGCTTTCCCATCCTCGTCCGTCTGTGACTCTGTCCTGGCCTGTCTCTTTGGACTCTGGGCAGCAACAGGGGAGCACCCAAAGGTCTAGCGGCTCGTCGCCCAGGTGGGAGTGGAGAACAGCTCGACTGAGGGAAGGATCCCTGAGTTCTCTCTGCCCTCCTGGGCTCCGGGAAGGGCCAAGCGCACGGCGACGCCGGGCGAGGCTGCAGGGCGCCTAAGCGGTCGGACGGGGGAGCGAGAGCTAAAGCTAGCGGAGTGCGCCGAGCC
>NW_025999990.1:32955211-32988654 GCF_001458135.2 Marmota marmota marmota
TGCGCGCGTGTGCTCGTGAGGGTGGGACGGGTGGGGAGTGGGTTGCTCGCCCCAGCTCCCCCTCCGAGCGCGCTGGAGTTGGCCCGTGCGGCTGTCGCAGCCCTGGCGCGTTGCGATCAACTCTCCCCAGCAGCAGCCAGAGAGGTGGAAATCAGAGCCCTTGCAGTGTAATTAAAAGGACGCCTTAAAAATATAATAAAATTAAATTAAATCAACATAGGGGAAACCTCTGCAGATAGTAATCATGGACGCTGTTCCTCCCCAGCCGCCTGCAAGAATTACACAACCTGGGAAACCCTGAGGAGTTATCTTAGGCAACTTTCTTAGGAAAATAATTGCGCTCTGGGTGGCATCTTATTTTGGGTGCTCTCCCTGACGCCCCCGCCCCCATCCCCCTTCATCAAGAAGCAGCAGATTAAAGAGGAAAAGCTCCTGGGTGACCAATGGAAGGGATCACGTTTCTCAAAGACCTTTTATTACAGCTTGTCTGTTTTGTTTAACCCAACTGAAAGTAATTTTAGGGCTGTGTGTAGAAAATGTCTTCAGCAGAAGTGTTGGTATGCTTAAGGTTAATTATTAGCTTAGGGCTTTTCTAGGCTAGAAGAAAATTTAAGTCACTAAAACATATATTGATTTGTAATCTTGAGTTCAGAACCAAGAAACGCGTGTCTTACCTGAAATTGACCACCAGCAACCAACCAAATATCCCCCAAATGTTGGCTCTGCAGTGTGAGGTCTGCAAACAAATATGTAGATGTGCTACTATCAGGCAAGCAGGTTCCTTTCACTTTGAGAGTTGTGACATGTAAGGTGGCAGTTTATGTTGGGTTTTGTTTGCACCATAACTTCAGTGGGTTTTGACTTCATAGGATTTCAGACTGTTTGCAGAAAGAAGCCTGCTCTGCTCTGGGGCAGCCTGGCTCCAGGCCCACAGGCAGGCAGATAGAGCTGTGGCCACACACAGGCCAAGTCAAAATAGCACTAAGCAGAAAGATGTCATTTCGAGTCACAGGCTCTTATGTTATTCCTTGTTTTCTGGGGTTATGTGAGCCATATAAATATCCAAAGAAATTTTTATTCCATTTTTTTTATCTGGGATTAGATTAGACATTTGAAGCACTGTTGTGAAAAATAAGGGCAAGAAAATTCATGAAAGCTGGAAAACAATCTTGGCATGCTTGCTTGATTGTTGGTGGCAGTGATGGACATTGGAAATAAACTGGGAGTTTTTAAACTAGTGATGAAATGCAAATGACAATAGCTGTTGAATCCAGGGGAGGACAGACTGTATGTTGAGGCATTTCTGTTTAGGGTGGGGGTGGAAAAGAGTTTTGTGCATTAAATATGCACTTGCAGGTCTGAATCTGCGTATGTATTCAGTGTTTTATTTATTCCTCCACTGTGTAAAATTGTAAATACTGGAAGGTTGTGAGACCTCAATGTTTGTGACCTTTCTTTTTATCTGCATGCTGCCAAAACTTCTTAATTAGGCAAGATTGGTGCATGTGGTGTAAAAGTCACTCAAAAGCTTCATTAAACTGCAAGTTTGAAGAGGGTGAGTACCAGTTTCAGACATAACTCTTAGTTTTCTTACCCACTTTCCTGTCCTCACCATTCATAAAAAGGATCTGAATCAGCAGTGTCCTCATCCCACACTTCTTTTTAAAATCAGAATGTGGGTTGTGAGTTTTAACACTGTGTCCTTTCAAGTCTTGGAATGGATTTTGACCATTATGTGTAATTCCAATTCTTTATTGTAAATTTCACTTCCTTTCTTATTATCATTTGAGAATCACCATGGCACATACAAACAAAGTCTTAGCCCAATACTGCTTTTTACCTTGTTTCTTTCACTTTAAAGGTCCCTTCTCATTTACACATTCTTCCTTAGCATGGTTTTTAATAGCTACATAATATTATTTGGGATAGCTGAACCATAGAATTTAGTCCTCTATTGTGGACATTGTTGCTTCAATTTTTGCTACTATAAATCATGATACAATGAACACTGCTGTGCATAACTCACTTTGTTTAGAATATATTCCTTCCTTGCTGAATGCTTATGAATTCTTTTTAAATCCTTGGCACACATTGTCACTGCTTTAGAGACTAAAGGTTATGCTCATTTACACTAACATGGGCATTGTAGGAGCACTGCTCTCTGCCCACATCATTATAATATTAGGATTTTAAAATCTTTGCTAATTTGTTGAGCAATGTGTTATCTTAGCAATTTTATTTGTGTAGACTTTGAAAGAGCCAGTGAAAAATTCTCTGCTTATTTTTGAACATGTTTCACAGCAGGGCTTAGAACAGGTTGAGGACATGTGGTCATATATTTAAATGTTATCAGGGAAATCTCAAGTTTCCTTGAGTCCTCATTCTGTGTATATCTTTTTGCCAGTTTTAGTACTGCAGGTACATTTTACACACACACACTCCTACCCCATACTTAAATGTGAAAGGTAGTCATTTTCCAAATCACTTGCTTTAAAAGACACTAAAAAGAAATTGAAAAAAGTACCACTAGTTGACGTTATGCCAAGAGGAAACTTTTGGCTAATTTTAAGCTATCCTGAAAGAACATTTGAAATCTTTTTTCTTAACTTTATTATGGAGTGCCTATCAAATGCAGGTACATTTCTAGAAGCTTGATATATATTGCCTCAGATCCTCAACAGCCCCATTTTAAGGACTTTGGAAACCTGAGATTCAGAGAAATTAAGTGAAGGACTCAGTTAGTAAATGGAGTAGGATTTCCATAGGACTTTGTGCCTCCTAAAGTCTGACCTCTTATCTTGGGCTCTGATATCACCTTTTTCTAAGGTGGGAGTAGGTCTGATGTCTGCTGTAAATAGCTTCACTGTCTCTCAGAGCTTGAGAACCGGAAAGTCAATATTTTTAAAATAGTATAGACACAGAATTAAGTGCTGGCATCATTCATCATATTTAGATGACTTTCTACCTCCCGGTGAGGTAGAAAGAGAAGCAGTGGGGAAGAAGAGAGGTTACAGAATCAGAAAAAAGTAAAGAAGTGGAATTTGGGGGAATAGGGTATATGTGTATAGGAATTTATTGGGATGACTCCTTAGTACATTTGCTATTTTAAAAATATTAATTACATCGTATATAAAAAAATCCAGTTCTCTGTATTAGGCATGTCACTCCTAAAATGCCAATTAGATGGATGCATTCAATTTTACATATCCAAAGTTAAAATTTGTGTTTGTATGCTAAGATAAATACAAAATTAGTGAGCCTTTTTGAGTATTGTCCCATAAGTCTTCATGGAGAACCCAGAGAAAAGTACTCTTGTAGTTTTCCTTGGGAGATTTACTGGGATTATGTCTCATTAGCCAAGCCTAACTCCAGTCATTGAGGCCAGTAAGATCAAAAATTTATTTATTTTTTTAAATTAAATTTTTTTTTTTTTGTTGGTAGCAGTAGCGATCAAATCCAGGGCCTTACATTCACTGGGCAAGTGCCCTGTCACTGAGCTACATCCTTAGTCCTTAAATTTATTTTTTAACTGATACATGAAAACATAAAAATTATGCATATTAGGGTAATGTGATGTTTCAACACACATGTTCACTATATAATGTTGAATCCACATTAAACATATCTCCTTAAACATTAGTTGTTTATTCATGGTGATATTCCAACTGGTCATCAATCTTGTAAATTGTTGGCTATAGAACCAGGTTCAACAAATACGTTTAGGACTAAGAAGACAGAATGCTAATCCCTGCTCCACCTGCAGCCATCCTTACTCATAACTGGGTTGGAGGAAAATTGCTCATTTTCTTTCTCATTATTTCATCTTGGAAAGGCTATGAAGGTCTAGAGCAATGTTCTTCCACCTATTTTGTTCCTCTAGCTCCTAAAAAATTCTATGAAACTCTAAACACATTTTAAGTTTCTGAAATTTTTCCTCCTAAGTTTAAATAGTTGAAAAAGGTGTAATTTTTCAGAGTATTAAAAATATTGACATTTTTAATTATATCATTTTTTAAAAACTATGGGTCTTACTATAAAGATACATAGATAACTTCTTCATCACTTAAAAATTAGTACCTTTATCTCCATAAGTGCATATTTATGAAATAGACTATCCCAATGCAACATATTTTTATGCTTGGAAGTACTTTATTGATCACTGTCATACTTTCATGAATTGACAGGGAAAGGAAAAAAAGGAAGGCGGTACAAGTTGGAGATAGTTAAATAGGTAGGATTTAGTTCATAACCCACTTGAATCTAATGTATGAAATATGATATGTCAAGAGCTTTGTAATGTTTTGAACAACCAATAAAAAAAAAATAGGTAGGATTTCAGCAGTCTCTCCTTGCTAGCATTGTGGGGGAGTCAGATCTGATTCCAAGCCCTGAGTGTGTTGGGGCCATGGGAATTCTGGTTTTTGTTTTGTGTTCCAGTGCGTCTACAGCTTTATCATTTATGTAAGGGCTTAAGCACCTATAGATCTGAGACCCCAGGTGGCTATTTGCAAGTGTGGAAGGTCTTTGCAGGTCTATGTATTATCTTTGAAATTGATGTAAGTTCTCGAAATCTGCTCTGTGATTGATGTTATTTTATATATGTGTGTATGTATGTGTTCGTATGTGTTCATTTTGCTTTTCTTCAAAAGTAACAAACAGTGTATAAGTCCTGCTGCAGGATGATATGTGCTTATTGTATGGCTTCATTTCCTCTGGTGTTCTGTATTTACAATACAGAGAGTATACACACCCAGGATAGGGAAGATGATGGTTTAAAGGATGCTGGATTTGGAACCAAGAGACCTGTGTTAGTTACAGATTCTGCCATTTATAGCTGTGTGTTCTTGGTCAGATTTCTTCTCTCTCTCTCTCTCTCTCTCTCACTGGAGATTGAGTCCAGAACATTTTACCACTGAGCTGCATCCCCAGTCCTTTTCATTTTATTTATTTTGAGATAGGATTTCACTTAGTTGTCCAGGCTAGCCTTGAACCTGTGATCCTACTGCCTCAGCCTCCTGAGTCACTGGGATTAAAGGTATGTGCCACTGCACCTGGCTTGGTCAGGTTTCTTAACACCTTTGGTGTGTAGGTTTCTCATGCAGAAAAAAAAATGAATATTATAGTTGTGAATGTATCTCATAATTATTCATTAATTTGTTTACTTGGTTACCTAGTGTTTATTAAGCCCTTACTACATGACAAGCCCTATTGTAGTTATTGGAGCTACAGTACTGTACAAATCAGACAAAAACCTCTGTCCTCATGGAACTTAGCATATGTGAAATATATGCATATATACAATAGTGTATATGAAATACACAACAGCATGCCTATGAGATTGGCATAGTGAAGTGCAGATCATTTGAAGGGGAGGCTTCAGAGTATATCATTTAGGCAACTGAAGTAAACTAAAGAATAAATGGGGTTTATTATCTTTATACAGATAAATAAACAGAAAAATTCTCTGATTGAATTTATTTCCTTTTGAGTCTTCAGGTTATTAGTTATCTGCAGTATATGAAAAGGAATAAAGTCTTTATCAGAAGTGTTATAAATTAACCCGAGATTGGGCTTGGGAGGGACTGAAGCAGGAAGTTAGGAAAAACTTTTAAATCTGAGTGGACATATAAGTCCGACTAAATGGGACCAAAACAATGAATTGAGAAACTTGAATCTTTTTTTCTTCTAGGATGTACCTGTTACTTTTATTGATTGATGGTCATTTTTTAGTAGACTTTTTTTTTTTTTTTTTTGATACCGGAGATTGAACTCAGGCACACTTGACCACTGAGCCACATACCCAGCCCTTTTTTGTATTTTATTTACAGATAGGGTTTCACTAGTTGCTTAGCACTTAACTTTTGCTGAGGCTGGCTTTGAACTTGCCATCCTTCTGCCACAGCCTCCTGAGCCGCTGGGATTATAAGCAGGCGCCACTGTGTCCAGCTTTTAGTATACTTAAAATTTTGTTTTTTATTTGTTCTGTTTAGTTATACATGACGGTAGATGTATTTTGACATATCATACATACATGGAGCGTAACTTCTCATTTTTGTGGTTGTACATGATGTTTTTAGTATACTTGTACCCTCTTCCAGTGCTCACCTATTCTTAATATTGGTTTTGTCTAAAAACTATGAAGAAAGAATAGGAAGGGACGTTGGGCAGTGGACAGTTATAAACATTTAGACCCAAAAGACAGGATTGGCTATATATCCTTCAGTGTCCTCGTTTTTTTCAAATAAGACAGCTGTTTTGAAAGTCTTAATGTGAAATGAGTTTCCACATTGCCGGTAAAAATCTTTAGATGCTCGGTTCATCTGTGAAAGGAAAACTGGTTTGACTGTTGTGATCATCTGCATCATAGTTTAAAGAGGGAGTATTTTCATCTCTTTTGCTCATTGGCCACCTTATTGAAAGAGCAAGTTCTTGTGGACCAGCTTGTAAACTCGTTTATTTTTATTTGAGATTCCTGAGGTATCTGTCTTTTCACTTACTGAGCTCCGGTTCTAGGAAGACTAGTAAACTCCCCTCTGGTCTTGAGCAGGACTTTCAATCTTAAGAACACCAACTATTTGGATGCAACGTGAAAAATGATTCTCAACAACAGCTTCTTAAAATATATAAAATACTTGCTAAAGTACTTGGAAATTCATGAAATTTATTTCCTTTAGAAGCCATTTTCACATGAAATGCCCCTACCCCCAAACTTCCCTACCCTACCCCTACTTCCAGTTTTACAAAAATGTTTATTTGAATTTCAAGTTTAAAAGTATCTAAAATTGTTTTTATTTTTTTTCAGCGCCTAGCACAATGCCTGGCATGTAGGAGGCACTCAGTGCTAACATTTAGTAAATCAATGAGCAAATCTCAATATTAGCAACTATGAGGTCCAAGATACCTATGTCACTAAAACTGTTTAGCTCAGCATGTCTGAAATAGAATTTCGCTTTTGTTCCATTTGAGGTAGTCGTTGTATGCTTAAATTTATAAATCAGAACCAAAATGATAGGACTTAATTAATATTAGCAGCAGAAAAAATAAGAGAGTATTATTAGACCATCATGGTTTATAAAGAAATGATTCTTACGACTATTATCAATATTTTAAATAAATTATTTCTGGAAATTGCAATTCATTTTCAGATTTTTCCCTTTCTTCTTAAATAAGTCAGTTTTTCCCTCTGATATTAAGATAACTCTTTGATATCTTTCACGGTCTTTGAAACTAGTCCCTGCAATAAAGAAAAGACCTGATTGGACATTCAGCTAACCATTTATCCATCATCTCCTCTTGGCATGCTAGTGATTTTACTTCTTTTTTTTTTTTTCTAGTTTTTTTTAACAAGATTTTTCCATATTTTTAGATTGGTGCATTGTAGTCATACATAATAATGGGATTTGTTATTACGTATTTGTATATGTATATAACATAACAGTATAATTTGACCAGTATCACTCCTCAGTATTTTCCCTTTCTCTCTCCCCTCTTCCCTTTCTCTGGTCCCTTTTCTTTCTTCTACTGATCAACCCTTGATTTTCATGAGACGCCCCCACCCTGTTTTCTTTGCCTTTTTCCTCTCTAGTTTCCACATAAGAGCAAACATACAACTGGCTTTAACATAATATTTTTAAGTTTCATCCATCTTCCTGCAAATGACATAATTTTTATTTTTCTTAGGACTGAATAAAACTCCATTTTGTATGTATACCATATTTTCTGTATCTATTCATTCATTGGTGGACAACTAACTAGGCTGAATCCATATAATTTGACTATTGTGAATTTTGCTGCTATAAACATAGATATGCGTATACAGTCATTTTACTTCTAAGCAAAGCAAGCCACTTGGTTCAAATGGTGTTATAAAACCACAACTACTAATTTGGTACAGTTGTCATCTTCCTAGAATAGCCCCAAGATTGACTTGAAATGAGAGTGTCTTAATTTCAAACTGTGAGTTTCCTTTTATGTCCCTGAAGGAGTATTACATTGTGGTAAAAGAAAAGAAAAACTCTGGGTGTGAATCGTGTTACCATTATGGGCAAGTTGTTTTAATTGATTCTGCTAATTGTTAACCCAGTTTGAAATATTTAAATACCACTCGGGCTTAATGGTTGTTTAATAAATACCAAGTTATTGAATTTAAAATGCAACACAAATTCCTTATAGGTATAAAGATATTTGTTCTGGATAATATTTAACATGTACGGAAAGTTGTTGTGATTGGGCCAGGTTCTAGCACGGGGTGATATAATTGTGAGCAGAGCTTATGTATATATCCTTGAGAAGATTTTAAACAAGTTAGGCTTTGTTATGTTTTGCTCAGCTTAGTAGAGAAAAATTTCCTTGGCTAGACACTTTTATATTAAGGTGTTAGTTTTCTTTAATCCAAGACTTTAGGATGTTGGAAATGAAAATTTGCCCTCTTCCTAGCGGGGAACTAGATTGAAATATCTAAAAATAACAGAAAAGGGTAAATGTTTGCATTCCTATTTTTAATCACATCTGTGATCTTGTAGGTAAAAGCACCAGTTATAACAGCCTATCATCCATTCATAAAAAGGTTAATGAAATGCCTGAGAAAACCTAGAACAACTTCAGTGATTCTTTGGTACAGATTCTGCATTCCATGATTGATATTCCTTTTTTGGATTACTGTTCTTTTCCTTTAGTAACAGTGAGCCCATGAGGGCTGGGTGGAATCAAAGAACCATCCTGTATCCATTCCATTGTCATTCCTGGTCCTCAGAAGCCTATGCTCCCAGATCTTCAGTTTTAGTCTGTTTTAAGTCGTTATTGAAAGAGGATTCATTTTTACCTTTGGGCCACGAAATCATTCAAGCACCAAACCCAAGTTTAAAAAAAAAAAACAATTAGTTGGAGAAAGAGCAAGCGAGCACATGGCAGAGAGAACCTGAGAAGGTTTAAATTACCTACTTAAAAATACCAAGGAACAGAAAGCCAAGTCACACCATGTTTTATAAGAAATGTTGCTCATATTTTGGGGTTTAGTTTGTTCCCATGTTTTGGCCATTTAAGAGTAAGGTTGCCATTGAGAGTAGATAGGATTAGAAGTTTTCCTAAGCTCATCACATCCATGTAGACCAGTGAAGGTGAACTTTAGTTGTGCATAACAGGGGTAACACACACACACACACACACACACACACACACACAGACAAAATGTGGTTTATACAACATGGAAATTTCTTTTTCATATAAAAGAAGCCCTGAGGTATGTAGTCCAGGACTTCAGAATCAAGGACCTAGGCTTATGTGTTTTGCTCTGATATCCTGAGCAAGTAGTTTTTCACTCTCAGGGTCACTTCATGGTTCTGAAGAGCTGCTGGAGATCTAGCTATCATGTCTGCATCCCAGACAGCAAGTAGGGCCAAACATGTTTTACCCCTAGTCTTGCACAACCCTTCACTTAGATCTCATTGGTCAGGACTTAAGTACTCTGTCCAGGATTACTGGAAGGCAGGGAACTGTAGTCCTAACGAGTCATGATGCCCAGGGGTTCCTATGGCAGAAGAAGTGGTGAACATTGGGTATTAGGAGCTGCTTTAGCAACCTTGGCCACTCAGACTGTTGCTTTGTGCTCTGTCTTCCCATTTTCCCTCTTTCTCAAAAACACTATTAAAATAGCCATGTGTTGGGGCTCAGCCTCTTGACACCTCCCTTGCCCGGGTTCTTCCTCAGCGAAGATGGTATGATCCTCTTGCCCTGACCTCTCCTCTTTTCATCCTTGAGCATCAACTGTAACTTCCAAGTGGTTCTGTATTTAAGAAGCCTGTTATTAGAGGTGAAGTGCTTTATAAAAAGTAAGGCACGAAAGCCACTTGTAAGGAGTCGCAGTGATAGAGGCACTCCTCACTGTCTTTTTCCTATGATTTGCGTACTCGTCAACATTTTTCTCTCTGATTCCATACACAGTGGAACCGCTTTTCAGTTTTTAAAGGTGCTCCCCACCCCCACCACTCTATATTCCTTTTGCCAGGGTCTTCATGTTTGTGTATAAAACAATATTTTCTGTTTTTACCCCAGTGTTATCATTATAGAAACTTTGGAAAATATAGAGAAAAATAAATATGAAATTGATTATCCGTTTTTATTCCAGAGCATGTATAATTTGTTATATAAGCATTGTTTGTTGTTATGCAGGCATGGAAAATATATGTAAAAGTGGAACCAAACTATATGAAACTACTTCTTGAATTTTACATTTGCTCATGAACAAGTTTCTTCACTATTATTATTATTATTATTAGAAAATAAAATGTTTATCACTAAATGGGATTCTGTTATTATCAATAAACTATTATTTCCTTGATTGTTTTTCAGTTGTGAGACATGAGATTTTGAGTGTCCTGGTTTTGATAATATCTTCCTACTTAAATTTGTCAGTTTTATATTATTTCATGATTTGGGGTTCGTAGAAGGGGGAGTTTTGTTATTTTTAGATTGTGGATGGACATCACTAACTTGCATCCAGGTAAGTTGGGACCATCAGCAGTGAGTAAGTAAGCACATCACTCTGTACATCCTTGAGTATCATAGTTGTTTCTTAGTATTTGATAATTTAAGAAATTGCCACTTTTTTCTATTTTATTTCTTTGGTTACTAATAGAATAACTTCAGTAATATGTTTTTGTTTGTTACATTTCCTGATCTCTTTGTTCAGTTTTCTTTGGTAGCATAGTAATAATAAAAAAATCCTAATGTACTTTGTTCTCTATTTTCTACAGAATTTTTATAATCTTCAAATTTAATGTCAGTTAATCACTTTGTAAGCTTTCTATTTTTCTCCAGTTATGTTTGTAAGTAGTTATTGTTGTTTCTGAAATTGAGTAATTGTGATTAATTTACTTTTTGATCAAAATAAATATCAGATTTAAATGTATAGTGATCACTGTCATATTGGGACTGATCCTCTGAAAGAAAGAATCCCCTTTCATTGTTTAAAATAAAATTATCTGGGCTGGGGATGTGGCTCAAGTGGTAGCGCACTCGCCTGGCATGCGTGCGGCCCGGGTTCAATCCTCAGCACCACATACAAACAAAGATGTTGTGTCTGCCGAAAGCTAAAAATAAATAAATAAATAAATATTAAAATTCTCTCTCTCTTTAAAAAAATAAAATAAAATTATCCTGTGAAAATCTTGGTCAGACCATGTGTATATTCACAACCGTAATTCTATTTTTGTTGGAGTCAAGAGTTTTTCTGCAGATGATTTATTGTTGGTAAATTCCTGTGGATTGCATAAAACTAAGATGACAGATTAGATTCATCACCCTGACTTTAAAGACTAAGAATGCAGTTGACAAGTTGATAAAAAGTTTTGAATTTTTTTAAAAAATATTTTTTTACTTGTAGATGGACACAATACCTTTATTTTATTTATTTATCTTTTTATGTGGTACTGAGGATCAAACCCAGGGCCTCCCTCACACATACCAGCCAAGTGCTCTACCGCTGAGCTACAACCCCAGCCCCTGAATTCTTTTTTTATGTAATCTCTAACATACCCTGAAGCGCTATGTGTGGGACAGTTAAATGAGACAGACTAGAGCAACTTCACAGTATATTGAAGCTTAGAAATTGAGTCTTGACTCTAGTAGATATATAATAGAAATTCTGAGATCATTTCAAGACCCATAGAAGCAAATGTGATGATTCAGATGTCATTTCGTTTCTTCTGTTGAATAACAGTGCAAGTGTTGAATTCACTGCAGTGATTAGGTAGGGAGACAGGTATGGAAGGAAGAGACCAGTTTAATTCTCTCTGTATGTAAAGCCAGTGATTGATGGGAAATAAAATACATTATCAGTCTGCCAATTTAGCACCTAAAGACTCTATAAATAGTTGTATTTATCAGTGTCGAGGTGACAGTTGCTGAAAGTGAAGTGTAAGATAACGTTCAGGGTATCTTCTAGTGCCAAAGAAAAAGCCTCAAATTAACTTCCCAGTAAGTAGATCAGGTAACTTGTGAGTTGTGCTTGCTCTAACTCCCAGTCTCTCTCCTTTTTCTTTGACTCCACTGAAAGATATTTATCTGAGTAGAGAGCATACAGGTGAAAAACACTGCGTCATATCAGAGGAGAGTTCCAGGCTAACTGGCGGCTAGAAGAGATGGAAGGAGATTGTGCACTAATTATAATCCACCTAATTGTTTTAAGTGTCACAATAAAACAAAACTATTGTATTCCCTATGAAGCATAATGTATTCCCTATGAAGAATATGGATATAGAAACATAAACAGTGACGTAATCGAAGTCCCCACCATCTTAAGATAAGCACTATCTAACATTTTGATGCATTCCTTACTCATACACATACATATTTAAACTTTTACATAAATGAGTCATTTTAACTATTTTAAAAACATCTCTCTCCCCTCATATCAAACCCTTCCCTCCCCCTGACCATCCTGCCTACCCACATAATCTACTTCAACAATCAGCACATAGTTCTCATATTTCCTCTGTATTTATTTTACATTGGCATTTCATATGTGTAAAGAGACACCTACAGAATTCTATTATTATTAAATAAAATTGGATTGTATTACAAATACTTTTTGGATTCTCATGTCACTCATGGGAATCTTTGTAAATCATCTGGTATCATACATACTCATTTTTTAACAATTGCATTAATACTCTATAACGTAGAAATGCTCATTCTTTTTATTGTTTTGTGTTCAGTTTGTTTCTAGTTATTGACTTTTGTTGAGTTATACCTCCTTAAACCTCACCATATATAATGTCATTAATTTGTTCATTGTTACCCTAGAATTTGCATTTTCTAGCTAATATTGTTAATTTCTCCCCAAAACCATCTTTGATGGCATTGCCTTCCTGATTCTTTTAATCCCATATGCAAAATTAAGGTTTTTTTTAATTAATCTCATGTCCCACTCAAAATTCAGTTTACAGAGTGTAATTAATTGCCAAGATGTAATCTAAAAAGTCCATAACAATTCTCATTTGTTTCAAGAAATATGAAAATACTATATCTTCAAAATTTGTGTCAAGCACAGTTATTATATACGCACATACATATGTATGTCAGCCTAATGGTTATGAAGTGAGATCTTTATTGCTTATTGTTATTTTGCATATAGCTATTAGTAACATTTTGCTGCTTTTTAAGAAGCGAATTAAAATCATGTTCTTTGTTTTTTCTATTGTTGGCTTGTTCTCATCAGTTTCTAGATGCTATTTGTATATTATGGAGATATTTCCCCTTGTTTACATTTATTTTGTTTATTCATTTTATTTATGTTGTATTTTTCCATTTAAGATTTTTAAATTTTCTTGTGGACAAAGTTTCTTTTTCCTGTTTTCAGTCTTGGTTAAGAAGAATCTCCTTTCTCTTAGATTGTACGTGTAGTATTTTAGAATGTCTAGGAAGATTTACAACTTTTTTTATTTGTCTTTAGTCCATCTGGAATTAATTAATTTTTGCATATGATGCAAGCTTTGCATTTTCTTGCAGGCTGCTGTTGTGCCCGCCCATTTATTCAAAAGTCTGTTACTGCTGATATGAACTATCTTTGTCAAATTGATTTTGCTCTTTAACAGTAGAAAAATATACTTGAGCCACACCTGTCTTTCTGGGATATGCTTTTGGCTGTGTTCTAAGAACACATAAGATTAGTGAAGTCTTAAAACAATTCTTTTTTAAAAATTTTTTTTAAATTTTAGATGGACACAATACCTTTATTTTACTTATTTATTCATTTTTATGTGGTGCTGAGGATTGAACCTAGTGCCTCACATATGCCAGACGAGTGCGCCACCACTGAGCCACAACCCCAGCCCCTGAAAACAATTATTTTATTCCCCAAAGAAGAGAAGTTATAGCTAGAACTGCCCCTTGTCTTGACTTACTCTTCTTTTCCAATGGCCATGGGAGACCCATGGTCTGTTTTTTAAAGAAAAATTAAATTCCTTTTGAAGAAGAGCTACCCTGGTGAGATTTAGAAGTGATAGTAACTTGTTAAATGCCTTCTAGAAGCATAGTCCAGATGCTTTGGCAAAAAGTTTTCTCCAGGGAAGAATTTGTTTTAAAATTGATACTTTATTAAGCTGTTATACTTTGTGTGTGTGTGTGTGTGTGTGTGTGTGTATGGTGGGGAGAGATTCAGAATTTAAGAAGGATTTGCAGTCATACTCGATTTTAGGTTACTTAATTAAACGTGTATTTCCCCATTATTTTCCCCATACACATTTTCATGCACTATTCTTATTTAATAAATGTGTTTATTTCTTTAAAATCCCATAATGTCCTGTTATCTACTTTTGAAGACTTAAGTTTCTCTTACATTTTGTTTACCTCTTCCAAACTCTTTGATAGCATTGTCTTCCTGATTCCTTTTAATCTTACACATAAGGACCAGAATTAAAACTTTCTAGAAAAAATGTAGGGCAATGTGGACTGTCGATCTTAATTTCAAAACCCAGAGTGTGTGCATAAATAGAGGAATGAGAGGAGAACACATAGATTCTCTTTTGAGACTTTGTGTACGACGTGATCCTTGTGTAAAATTACAACTGAACCTCAATCCTGGATCCCCTGAGGAACTTTATCAGGTTGGAATAGAGGGTATTTAAAAGTTTTATTCTCTTCTTAGATTTGTCTGAGAACAGGGATCCCGTCTTCTCTTTCTGTTGTAGGTTTCACAGGTCTGGTACTATGCTCCCCCAGAGGGATCAGAAATCTTGTCTGACTGTTCCACAGTGTTATCAGGATACTCTGGCTTACACACAGGTTTGCACACGCTCTGTTCTTCCCCTTGACTTAGTAGCAGGTTCTGGGCAAGGAAAGAAGTAATGAATATAGCAACCACTCCTTTCTGCTTTAGCTCTAGGGACTTAGCTTCTTTCTAAGACTTTTAGTTTTCAAAGTATCTCAAATTTAGAAGAAACTCATAGACAAGAGTATGTTTTTCTTTAAAACTTACTGATGGATGGAAAGAAGTTGAGACATTGAGGCTGGGGAAGCCAACAGTGTTAAAATTTTGCTGGTAGATCATTGGGATTTGACTACCATTTAATCAAAAGCATCCTAAGTACATGAATTATGGTCCATTCATGGGATATCTTTGAGCCAAATAATCCCATGTACAAAGCAAACAAGTGAGACAAAGAGTATTAGTGAATGTCCCAGTACAAGATGGGAGATAATCTAAACTGAAAGTCAAGGAATATTCCCTGAAACATCCATCTCTAATGAAGAATGCTACAGTTTGCATCTGGAACGTCCCTCAAAGGCTCATGTATTAAAGGTAGATCCTCATCTTGGCACAGTTGGGAGATGGCAGAAACATGAGAAGAGGGGCCTCAGGAGAAGTCTTCAGGTTATTGGGTCTGTGCCCTTGGAGGGGGATTTGGGACCCTGGTCTCTTCCTTTTTCTCTTTTTTGATTTCTGTCCACAAAATGAATGGTTTTACTCTTGTCATGTGCTTCTGCCATGATGTGCTCACAGGCCCCAAAATGCAATAAGGTCAACTAGTTATGGACTGGAACCTCCCAAATTATAAGCCAAAGTAAACCTTTTACCTGTATAAATTGATTTTCTCAGGTGTTCGTTACAGTGAGCTAAGGCTGACTTTCTAGCGCTGCTGGGTTACTCATGAAGCAATATGATGCATTCCTTACTCACAGATTAGGTTAGGTTCTTTGTTGTACACAAACATGTTATGATTTTCTGTGCTACATTTTCCAAAGAATAACTTAATTTTGTGTCCTCAGTAACTTTGACCCCTCTAAAGGCTAGGATTGTGTCTTTCATGTTTGTCTCAAGTGTCCCCAGGACCCAAGATGGTTTTCAAATTGCATTACCTTGGCAACATGCAGATGTTCAGTAGAGCCTTAAAGGCTTTTTTTGAGGGGTGGGGGCACGATATACAATATACAAACACAAGTAGTGTAGTGGGTTTAATGGTTGTGTGTGTCTCCTCGCCCCCACTGCCCAAGGAGATGTCTGTGTACAAATCCCTGGAACCTGTGAATGTCACTTTATTTGGAAAAGGTCTTTGCAGATGTAACTAACAGACTTGAAATGAGATTATTCTGGATTCCCTGAGTGGGCTGTAAATGCATGGCAGGTGTCTTTTTTTTTTTTTAAACCATACGATTTATTTTTATTTTTTTTAGTCATACATGACAGCAGAATGTATTTTGACATATAATACATACATGGAATGTACATACATCAATCATATTGTCTATTCTATTCTGCTGCCCTTCCTGTCCCCCCTACTCCTCCCCTCCTCTCCCATCCTTTCTCTCTATCCAATCTAATGTGGCACACTTTTTTTTTCTCCTCACAACATCATACATGTATTCTGTATAACAATGAGGTTCTCCTTTCATCTTCTGTGCAACTCCCCTTCTCCCTCTTTTTCCCTCCCACCTCTCTTCCCTATTTAGTGGTAATCATCTTCTCATGCTCTTCCTCCCTATCCCATTTTGAGTCACCCCCCTTTATATCAGAGAAGACATTCGGCATTTGTTTTTTAGGGATTGGCTAACTTAGCATAACCAAAAAAAGACACCAAAAAAGGTGTCTTTTTATAAGAGAAGGGCAGAGGGAGATCTGAGATAGGAATAGGCATTGTGACCAGGGAGGCAGAGATTGGAGTGGTGCAGCTCTAAGCTGAGGTTTATTTACCTGGAGCCATCAGAAGCCCAAAGAAGCAGGGAACAGAATCTCTTCTAGAGACTTCTGAAGAAGCGTAGCCCTGCCGACAGACAGCTTGATTTGGGACTTTGGGCCTCCAGAACTGGGAGAGAATAAATTTCTATTGTTTTTAGCTACTTATTGTGTGTTAATTTATTATATCACCCACAGGAAACTGCTGCACAAACACACACACATTTTGCTAGCCTATAATTAAGTAAAATGCCAGATTTTTTTGAAAAATGGAAGTTATAAATATAGAACTACATCCTCTGGATTAAAAAATAAAAAAAGTTTCTCTTAGCATCCATCAATAGGCTGATGGATAAGTGGGAGTGTGGTATGTGGTTTCACAATGCCGTTCATTTAGAACAACAGAACATGAGCTTGCTGTCTCAGAAGCACAGTACCAAGAGCTAGGAACACAAAGACAAATAAACAGTCCTGATTCTCAAGGAGTTCATAAGCCCAGATTCTTAGACAGTTATCATGTGATAAGCATGGAAATGCTCCATCCTATAGGTCAGTTAACCTTGCCAACAACTCTTGGGGCAGTTTTTTTTTACAGAAAACATTAATTGACTACCGAGTTGGTCATTCAAGTTCAAGTACAAGTAGAATTTTCTGGGTTTGGAAGAGGGAGAATGGTATTCCCGACAGAGGTTTGGAACATCCAGAACAAGGGAATGTGAGGGTGGAAATAGGGGATGAGGCCCAAAAGGCAAGTTAGAAGCAGATTTTGTAGAGCCATAGAATACTGAAGATTGACCTTTATCCCGTGGCTACACTGGTAGCCCTTAACCTTTGGTCCCCTTCCAGGACACAAATAACAGAATGTTCTAACAGAATAGATCACAGCAGAATCCACTGGGTCCCAAATTTTTATAAACTCCAGGATAAAAATTAACAAATAACAAACTTACAATGATATGTATTCTAATAATATATAAGCTACTTATATCAGTAGCAGTCTCAGGAGAGGCTCAATGTAGAATCTTGGGCTATGTATCCATCCTTCCCCAGCCCATGATAACCATCATGTTTCTGTCCTCATCAAGAAAACAAGTCAGAATGTGAGTGTGTATCAGGCTTTCATGGAGAAACTTGAATCTGTTTTCATATTAAGAATGAATTAGGGCTGGGATGGTGGCTCAGTGGTGGAGCGCTTGCCTAGCACACGTGAGGCACTGGGTTCGAGCCTCAGCACCACATAATAATGAAATAAAGATAGTGTGTCCACCTACAACTAAAAAATAAATATTAAAAATAAGAATGAATTATTTCGGGCTGGGGCTCTAGCTCAGTGGTAGAACGCCTGTTTAGCATGAGTGAGGCACTGGGTTCAATCCTTAGCACCACATAAAAATAAGAATAAAACAAAGGTAATGTGTCCATCTACAACTACAAAAAGTATTTTTAAAAAGTGAATCATTTCACATATTTTAGTATTTTACTGAAAGCAGTATTGAGCAATGTGTTCTATAGGTAGCCGGCTCACAGCGCTGCCGTTGAAGTGAAGATGAGTATGCAGGTAAATGGCTCATCTTTGTTCCCAGGCGCATGGCATACTGTCCACTTACAGGGATGCTCCTCAGATGTTCATTTAAACAGTCAGAAAATGTTGAAGGCCTTTAAATGTGGGAAAGGCCTAGGTTTATTTTTTACAAGGATTACTCTAGTGTCCTTTTGGAAGATCATTTAGAATAGAGAAAGGATGGAATAGGAAAGACAGTTTTTGAAGCTATAGGGTTATAATCAAGGAGAAGGATGGCCTCTAGCCAAAACTAAAGGTGGGAACGTAGAAGAGGAGGAGCTATGTGAAGGAGAGATTTCCAGGACTGATGATTGGAT
Source organism: Marmota marmota marmota (assembly GCF_001458135.2). NCBI lineage: Eukaryota > Metazoa > Chordata > Mammalia > Rodentia > Sciuridae > Marmota > Marmota marmota. The sequence goes on from NW_025999990.1 coordinate 32,973,759, forward strand.
ATGGATATAACAAAGAAGGAAGCATCAACTAGTGCTGAGGTGACCAGTTTAGGTGCCAGTGCCCTTATAAGAATTCTATAAGAACACACACGGAAAAGCAGGTTGCAGGGAAGTGTATAGTCAAGGTAGGCCAGGTTTGGCACTGTAACAACTCCAAAATGTCAGTTTTTTTTAAAACAGCAAAGGTTAGGCTTGGGATGTAGCTTCTTGTTCAGCATGCACAATTTTTCGGTTTTATCCTCAACCCCATAAATACATTAATTTAAAAAAACAGTAAAGATTTATTCTCTTCTTGTACTACATGTTCATCACTGGTTGGCTGGGGGGATGAAGAGCGTCTCTGCCCTCTGTTGTCCTTCTTCCCACTGTGGGACCCATAACTGTGCGTCCATCCATGTTTACTGAGGAAGGAGAGGGATTGGAGCATCATGGCAAATCATCCACTGGCCCCTTAAGATACTGATCCATAATGGCGGGGATGGGGGGCATGGGAAAAATGGAGGAATTTTGGGCAAAGGGGAGGAGAAGAGGGGAGGGGTTATGGGAGCAGGAAAGATGGTGGAATGAGATGGACATCATTACCATATGTGTATGACTGCACATATAGTGCAATGCTACATCGTGTACAACCAGAGAAATGAAAAGTTGTGCTGCAATTGTGTACAACGAATCAAAATGCATTCTGCTGTCATATATACCTAGTTAGAAAAAGTAAGTTAATTAATTTTTTTTAAATGCTGCCTATAAGTGGTGCTCTTCAGATCTCCCTTACATGTGGTTGTTGGTGGACAGTTCCCTATCCACACCTACCTTATGAATCCACTAACTACTATGGTGACAGGTGTGGGAAGGTAGCATAATATATGGATATGTTGGGGTATTGAAAGAGAATTCTTTCCAGAAGGAGTTAGAAATCTTGCATCTTGAGAGAATTCAGGGCTAGAGAAATAGTGTTGGGAGATCGGTGTCATAGTTATAAATCAAGTGAATAACATTAGGGATTAGAGCCAGTGCTATTGATGGGAAAAGATCAAGGTTAATAAGTTTGTGGTTACAAATGTTGCAGCCCTTAAACCATATATATTTTTTAAGCAGCTAGTTATAACTTAAATTTTATTTAATGGTTACCATAGAGGTTCAATTAATTACCTAAATAGAATTTAACTTTTTTTAAGACTAAATTTGCTGACTTGCATTTAGTAGTTTAAAAGGTGGTCCTTAGATTTTGCGGTAGGATTTCTACCAGTTCTCTGACCCAGCAGGCAAGAAAACATATTGCGTAGAATAGCCATTGTAGTTGAAACAGAAGATCAGTTATAAGTTGATTGATGCCAAGGTTGCTGAGTACTCTGAAAATTAGCATACCTTTAAATTTTTTCTGACTGTGCCTCAGACAGCAGGATCAGCTCTGCCTTGCTGTAATGATGTTCTTTTTATAGCTTCAATTACTGGCAAAGGGAGGTAGTTAATAACAGTTTTCCCCATACGGAAGGAGACTTGTGTTTTCTGTTCTTCATTCTCTTTAAAGGGTCTTAGACTTTTGCCAGCCTGTCCTCAATGTGTCTATACCAAAATTACTCACTTTTCAAATGTTTCGCGTAGACTTCAGTGATTATCCAAAATAAACTCTCTTCTCTCCACGATTGTATATGTATCATTGAAAATGAAAACCTGGTTTAATGCATGCCTTCATTCTCTTTGATGAAGATTTTGCAGCATAATAATAGCAGGAATGGTACAAATGGTAATTCTTGTTTTCCTGGTCAAGACAACATTAAATTTCTTTCTTTCTTTCTTTTTTGATAGTACTATACCATCCATGCATTGTTATTATTATTATTACTACTTTCTAAATAGGAAGCTAGCTTTAACTTCTTGACACAGGCATGTAAAACTAGTAACTGTTTCATATTCTGCAAATAAAGCCAGGGATGTTTACTCCTGGATGATAATTATAGTTAGGTTTGTTGAGAATTAATAATGGTGCTGGCTCTTGCACATCACTTTATATACATGGTCTCATTTATTCCTCATAATACCCTTGTCAGAAGAAGAATACGCTCAAGGTCAGGGAGTGAACAAGTGGCAGCCAGCAGCCAGAGGCAGTTTTAGAGCCTCTCCCAAGTCTCCAAACAACCAAGAGTCTTTCCCCATGTGCGTTGCACATTACAAAGCAAGAACATCGTTTGTCAACCATCTTTATTTTTTGGACAGATTACTAATCCTTTTTTTTAAAAAAAAAATCTTTATTTATTTTATGCGGTGCTGAGTATCGAACCCAGTGCCTCACACATTAGGCAGGCACTGTACCACTGAGCCCCAGCCCCTCCTGCTCAACCATCATTTTTAAAAAAGTGAACCTCTTAGGCACAGGTACCAAGGATAGACCTGATCCCACTAACTGAAGTAAAGAGAGCACAAGGCCCACTCAGAATTGTTTCTAGAGGATAGGAACTAAAGTGTGGACCCTGGAGATTCCTAACTGAGGTGGGTTTCTTATTTGAAATGCTCATATCTTCCCCACCCTAATCTTACCAGCAATAGGGGTGAGAGGTGACATATAACAGCAAAATAAGAATGGTTTGTTTTTCTCTCTTGACTTTTAAAACACCTATCCCCAAATTGTCCACAATTGTTCATATATATACACACATACACATACACACACACATTTTATATATATACACACACACACACACACACATTATATATATGATATTTCTGCACATAAACCCTTGTGTATAGTAATGCACTTTATTTACCTTGGAATAGGACTTGAAGAAACTGCATCCTTCTTTTGAGTATACCTCTGCTTCTGGTGTTCAGATCCCTAGTCAGACCTTCCCCAGGGCCAGGGTGTCTGACACTCCATGGGACTTGGACATGGGACAAATCACCAGGCAACAAAATAAAATTGCAGATGTTAGTAAGAATGGAAAGAAACACACTATTTATTTTAGCTTTATTGTTTTACATTAAAATCTTCAGTTTATTAGACAAGTAGTGATTATTTTTGTGGGGGTGGAGTATGTGGGTAAGGTGATAGTGCCCTGGAATAGGAAGTGAGAGGTTTCTGCAGTTCACACAAATCTGTTGTCACTTGGTTCAAGTCATCCCCCCGCTCCCCACAAACAGCAATGAGTTTACCTTGAATCAGAGTTGGTACCTATGGCCCATGGGCCAAATCTGGCCTGCTGCCTGGTGAAGTAAAAGAGATTTTATTAGAAAATAGCATGCCCATTGGTTCACATACTGTCTATAGCAGCTTTTGGACTATAATAGCTGAAGCGAATAGATGTGACAGAAAATGTGTAACCGCCCCCCCCCCCAAGCCTAAAATCTTGACTGTCTTGCACTTAAAAGAAGTGCACCAATCTTCATCTTAAACCATCTGTTCTTAACCAGTGTCCTTGAAGACCAGTGTTCATTTACATGGATGAAAGTTAGATATCTGTAAACCCTGCAAAGTTAACCAGTGTGGATTTAAATGAGACTCATGTATGCTCATTAATAAATGAACTCAAAGAAAATGGGGCAAGAGAGATCCCAGAATAAAACTCTTTAGAAATACAGTATGGCAATTCCTTATTATCTGTGTCCTTATTATCTGTGAAATAGCATAATTTTCATCCCAGACCAGGCTCTCTGGTGACTTCTCACAGTATTCTTAGCTGTTACAAGCTAAATTATTCAATGTAACCCTACAGAGCATAGAGCCAGAAAGCCAAAACCACTCCAATAATAACATAAAATGAATTTCAACAACAGAACTTCAAATTATGTGGTTTCTTGGGTCATCCATGGTACATCCTTTCATTAGTGTGACTGAGAGTTGTCTGTAGAAGTAAATTGTGAACATGCTTGTGATATGTAAGGTCTTAGAGGTTTTTAAATTTAGCACTTGATGTTTTACTACTAGAGTTACATCATTTTTTTTAACAACTGTTCCAGTAGATTTGAAAGATTTAAGAAGGAAAATTAAATCTATACCAATTGAGAGAGATAATTATTCATCATTTATTGCTTTCCTGTGAAACAAACATGGCACAGTTTTCTAGATGGTGCCATTGTATTGATGTAAGAAAAGAAAAAGTTGCATTATGTCTGTCTCCTGGGCTGGGATGCAGCTCAGTGGTGAAGTGCATGTTTAGCATGCATGAGACAGGATTCAAGCTCTAGCACACACACACACAAAATCTGTATTTATGAGGCTTAGCTTTTCTACAAAGCCGAGGAAATTTGTTTATAATATGGAGTGAGGGAGTTTATATCAGATATCAGTAAGACCATTATTTAGACATTTATTTGATTAGTGTTTTGTTGAATAAGCTTTTAAATATGCAAAGATGAAATTTGAAAACAATTTAGTTGAATACTTTTATATAGGTAAGTTAACTGATATCTTTATTAGATATATATGTATATACACAAACACACATATATAATATATGTGCGCACACACATACAAAAGTGTGTGTGTGTTTGTGTATCTACACACATTTTTTTCCAACCAAAAAAAAAAGTTGGTCTTAAATTTAGCAATAGGAAATATTTTATTCAGAGATTCTTTAGCTTAAGCCATGGGAGATAATTTTTGTAGTAAATGTAAATGAATTATCAGAAATCCACTCACAGCTTTCTTCTGAATGTAAATTAGACGGTGAGAGTTGCTGTGAAACAGTTGTAACTGCTGTTTGTGTGTGCTTGTGATAGGAACAGCATATATAGTTTTAAAAGCAGTGAAGTCCCGTGCAGTTAGTGTTCTCTGTGTATACAGTACAATCAGGGCCATTGATGGCTGTGGCAGTTGAGCCTGCTGGATTGATATATACAGTAAATGTCCCTTAATAAGATACTGCTGCCCAGTTACTGTTTGGAGGTTGTGCCTGATAACACGCACCAGGACTCAGCTGAATTTTTTTGTTTCTATTCTACTCAGTTTTATCTTCTCAGTGCCTTCAAAATTTAACACCCACCTTTTTTTTTTTTTTTAAGCTAGCATAATTAAGGGATTGCAAGAGGATTTGGGAAAAGTCGTCCATGGAAGAAGCAGTAATAATCAGTTCAGGAAGCTTCATACAAATTCCATCAGTGAGCCGACAGTTGTGGCCAATTGTGAAAGAAAGAGACACTGGTACTACATCCCCAGCTTCCTCCTGGTTTTTGTGTGTCTGGGAAGTTGTTTTATTGTTTTGAATTGCAGGCAGATGTCCGTTTCCCTCCTGTCCCTGTGTGCGAACTTGAGAGATTAAGGAACTTTTCTGAACTTATTTCATCATATGGGGAATCCCGGGATCCCCTGTTTGCACTGCTGGTCCTAGTGTCATTTTTCCTGGAGCTCTCCTACCATTCTTGGAAATGCCCTAGTTTGGGTGACACCTTATAGGGGCCTTCTGTTTATAGGTGGAGATAGTACCTCCCTCCTTGTTTCACTGTGATGACTAAATAAAATAACATGGAGATGAACACCGCGATTCCTGGTTTGCACAAATAAAATTTTTGTTATAGCAAATAGCCTTGAATGATGGAACCATGGTGAACTATTTGCACATACTCACAATGAGGAAGTTGCTGTCCAAGAAATGGAGAGAATATTTTGGTTACCATTTACTTTGTATTAGTAATAAAAACTCCCTACACTTTAAAAGAAATAATCGCTACGGTGTTTATGTCATTAGAGATTTCTACCACACAGCTCTGTGTATCCTTGTTTCAGAGTCCCCATCAGTTATTTAAATTAATTTGAAGGCTGTAGTACCCTTGTGGCAGAAGATCATTCAAATTTAAGAGCGTTTCTGTTGAAAAGCAGCATACATCTTACCTTAACATCACATTTCCTGGAATAACATGATTTTGCTACTGAAGTCATAATTTGTGAGAGTAGTTTCTATCATGCTGCTATTGCCTTATATTTTTTTTTCTAGAAAGTTGAATTTAGCTTAATACCATATGGTTTGGTTCTGGGGTTGTTATATATGCTAATTAAATGTTTGTGATTTACTATAGAGATTTTAAACTTTTTAAGAAGTAGGAATAATTTGTCATGCTACAGTGAGATGATTAATTGAGTTTTAGAATTCTGCAAAACAAACTAAATCGTATTTACACTTGGAAGTTTGGCTGTTTGAACAAGGACACTGAAGCTTCAGCCATTCATCTAGGCGTAGTCATTTTTCATCAGAAGATTTCTGGTTTGTATTCAATGACAAGAAATTATTAATTTATGAATTCTAAATATTGTCATATGCAATAATTTTGACAAGATATTTTTTTCACTTATGCTATTCATTTTCTTTTCTCTCTCCAAATAATAATGTGAATAGGGCTCTGAGGGAATATAACACCCTGTTTGAGTGGCAGCATTTCTTTTTTCTTTTTCTTTTTATATATGACAGTGGAATGCATTACAATTCTTATTGACAGTGGAATGCATTACAATTCTTATTACACATATAGAGCACAATTTTTCATATCTCTGGTTGTATACAAAGTATATCTACATCAACTCATGTCTTCATACATATACTTTGGATAATAATGTCCATCACATTCCATCATTTCTAACCCTGTGCCCCCTCTCTTCCCCTCCCACCCCTCTCTGACCTATCTAGAGTTCATCTATTCCTCCCACACTCCCTTTGAGTGGCAGCATTTCTGATGAGCTATTTTACACATAGCTCACAGGTATGGGACTTATGAATAAATTCTATTCTATTCATGAAAGGTATTCAGAAGGCTCTATAGCAGTTATCTGGATTTTTCATGTGTCTGATCCTGAACAAAAGCTGTATGTCTTTTAACAGTTCTGTTATTCATTGTTTTACAGATGTGTCGAATTTTTCTACCTGTATCCATTATTCTTAGAGATGGTGATGTCCTTTTCTAAAATGAGGAGTCAAAGGGCAATTTTGCAGTGGGTAGCAGAGAAACAAGATGGTGAGGTTGGACCTAGTGAGCTGAAGTTGTTGGTGAGCATCAGGGTGGAGATCCCCCCAGGTGGCTGACATTTTCATCTACCTGTGCATATCTGTGGGCACAGACACACATTCTGAAATGTCAGGCCAGCCACAGATCCGGACTGCCTGGGAAGGAAGGTGGGATAAGCTTCCAGGGGGAAGAGTTACTGTGCTGAGTCTTGAAGGACAGAGAGGATTGAGCAGGTGAAGAGGGCCAGCTGTGTTTTCCTTTGTCTCTCAAATACTTTCTACCCACATGTGGTCTTCTATTCATCTTTGAAAGTCCTACCCTTTCAAATGTTTGTGCTGTAACAATATATGCATTCAATGTGTAAGTTTTTGAACCAACTCATCTAGAAGAAGAGATGATCCCTTCTCCAGTGCTGAGTTAATTCATCTGGGCTGGTTGAAAAGAGTTGGGGTGGGACCTGGCACTACTGAGTGTTGGAGATTCCAGGTTGGCCTCGTTCAGCTGGTTTTCCTGCAGTTCCTTTTATTTTTTGGAGGTATTAACTCTCTTGATGATTATGTCTCATGTGATGCTACCTAAACCAGCACAGAATGTGAAATTTCTATTGTTTCTCAAATATGTAGTGTGATTGTTGCTGTGTTTTGATATCTTCTTTGTGGTGTGATCATAAACTCACCTCACTGAAGTCAGAGAAGGCCTTGTATGATAGCACGCAAGCCAAGTAGATAACATATTCATGGAAACTAAGGCTGAAGAACCATAGTTTTTGGGAAAAGACATGCCAGGACTTGAGACCCCTAACTCTGAGGTCCATGGTATTTAACACACAGTAGCTTAAAAGTTATTTTTATGAGCAGCTTTATTGAGGAATAATTCATATACCACAAATTCATTCTTTTAAATGCACAATTCAGTAGGTTTTAGTATGTACACAGAATTATATAACTATTTTTACTAATTACAGAACATTTTTATCACTAGCATAAGTATTTATTTCCAGTTATTTCTCATTTCCCCCTTCCCTACTGCCTGGTAACCACCAATCTTTTTTCTCTCTGTATGCCTTTGCGTATCCTGGACATTTTCTGTAAATGGGATCATAACATTTATGTCCTTTTGTTACTGCTCTTGGTTCACTTGAGCCAAATGTTTTCAAGGTTCATCGTGTGTGGCTTATCACAATACTTCATTCCTTTTCCTGGCTGAATAATGTTCTACTACATGGATCTAACCTATTTGTTCTTCCATTCAGCAGTTATTGGGTATTAGGGTTGTTTTCCACCTTTGGCTGTTACCAATGCTGCTAATATGAACATTTATGTACAAGGTATTGTGTGGACATCTGTTTTCATATCTCTATAGATACACTGGTAGGAATTTCTGGGTCATAATAACTATGTTTAATAGTTAACTATGTTGAGAAACTTCCAGACTTTTTTCCACTGTGTCTTAACTTTTTTATATTCCCACCAATCATGTATGAAGGTTCCCATTTCTACACATGCTTATTGTCTCTTGTTTTTACTACAGTTGTCCCAGTAAGTGTGAAGTAGCATCTCATGGTGGGTTTTATTGCATTTCTCTAATGACTGATGGTGTTGAGCATCTTCTTATTTGCATGTTGCCATTTGTGTATCTTCTTTGGAGAAACGTTTATTCATATTGCACATCTTTAAATTGGGTTATCTACCTTTTTATTGTGATTTGTTAGGGATCGTAGTACATTCTAGAGACAAGCCCTTTGTCAGATAAATGTTTTGTAAATATTTTCTCCTGTTGTATACTTAGTTGTTCAGGTTGTTAAAAATTATTTTGTTACAAATAATGTAGTTCCACACTTTATGGTGGTGAATGTAAAAGTTGAGAATTATGTGACAAATACTGGGTTAACTTTTCACTTTTTGATGATATCCTTTGAAGCCTAAAATTTTTAAAATTTTTAAATTTTGACACAGTCAACTTACCTATTATTATTTTTTTTTAAATCTTGCTTATGTTTTGGTGTCCTACATAAAAAGAGAACCATTGCTATATCTGAGGTCACAAAGCTTTACTTTAACTAGGCTTTCTTCTAAGAGTTGTATAGTTTTGGTTTTCACATTGTTCTATTTCACATTGATTTTTATAAAGATTACTGTTTGGTGATGAGTTATTTGTATTTTCTGTTTTATTTTTAAAGTATTTCAAGTGTTTCAACCACATGGATTGAAAAGTTTTTAAAAAAGCTGTTTTTCACTCTTTTTGTGTTTGATCATTTAGGGGGAATCTAGTTACTGACAGAGTTATTAATTTCAATTTTTTTTTAACCCAATGCTATTGTGAGTTGAAGAATACACATGTTCTTTTTTACAGTAGCAAATACAAGTCAGTGTACTACTGAAGGCTCTTGCTCTGTTAACCTGAACAGTTGGTCTCTGTTCTAGAACAATATCTTCATTTTCTGAGAACATTTGTTTGGGATCTTTCAATGAAAGCATCTCTCTTCCCAACAGCCTCTTATCTGCACAATGAATAAAGCTACTGAGTAGAGGGCAAAAGCTTAAGATGTGCAGGTGACTTGGAAACCATCGCATCCCATATGCTGTTGGTGCTGAAGATTAACATCTATACCAGAGTCTAATGTGCAGCTTCTCAGTCTGTTCTGATCTGGCAATATGCTGGACAGTTTTATTATAAAGTCACCTATTTTTAAATTTTTCATTAAAACTGGATGCTCTTCCTGGTCTTTTCATATGCTTAGCTCAGCATTCAATGACACTGCTCCATTCATAAACAGCGTGTTTTAAACTTAAAGATGTCAAAATTTCTTAAAATATGCTTTGTATTTCAAAGAACTGCCGTTCCCTGAACACATCCCAGGTTGAGTAAGAAACCGAAATGGACTTTTTACATTGAAGTCACATAAATTGGTTTCTATTCTTAGTTATTATTTTGGTATACTTAGCTGTTCAGATTGTTAAAAATTATTTTGTTACAAATAATGTAGTTTCACACTTGATGCTGATGAATGTAAAAGTTGAGAATTATGTGACAGATACTGCCATTGTGGCAGTGGACTTTACATAAAACCATAAAATAGTTTACTTAGCAGTAATAAATAGAACAATGGATTTTCAGTATAAATTTTATTTTTCAAAGGTAGATCAATAATGATTTTCATGTAGCAGCTCAGTAATTTAGTATTTGGCAGGGCTTCTAGCACTTCAGAAGGATTTCTTCTGCAAAGAGAAATGGCAATTTGCACCTGCCTGGAATATGACAGAAGCAGCTTTCAGCCACAGGGGGCTGCATTCTGGGGCTAGTTGTGAATTGCTTCAAGTGTCTCCACTGTGACCTTCTGGGGGGCTGGGTTGGCTGCAGCAGGGACAGGAAGTTTGCTGTATTTTGGAATGCAAGCAAAAATATTGGCACATTGTTTCTCCAGTGCAATTTTTAAGAGCACTTTTCTTTCTGTGCGGGTGGAGAGGGTGGGCTGTGTGTGGAGAGATTGCCGAGTGGGTTGGATTGTGTCTAAAGAAGGAGCCCTTTCAGATTCAGATCTGATTGCAGAAGAGGGGAAGTAAAACTGTAGTAGGGCTGCTTTTGTTTCTGGGTATGAGGGGATGCTTCTGCATGTTTAAAAGATGTTGTGTCTGGGAGAGCAGAGAGGCATGGGTCACGGAGGAAGTCCTGGTTGTGTGCCTGAGCACCGTAGGTAGCAGCTTTACGCCTCTGCTGTTTTGACCGTCCATAGTCGAAAGCTGTGCCTTCTGGATGGTTGTCTATGAGGACTGGCTCACAGTTGTTGAGCGTTCACTGTCAACCAGGCAAGTGCTTTGTCGGGTGTATCACTCAGTCTTCACATCTGCAGCTCTGTTAAGTCGGGTTGTCATCCGCACTTGGCCAAGAACTTGGTTGCTGTTGGAGTCTAGCTGGCCGTCCATGCAGAATCCAAATTCCTATGTGAAATTTTAGAGGGTCTTTTCCCTCTCCAAGAAAATGCAGGAGCTATATTCCTGATGGTGCTTGAGTTCCAGAGACAGCGTCTGCTAGTTTTGATGCTAAATTCTATATTTTATTAAGTCCGAAGAAAGCATCAGTTTAACAGACACTATTATTTTATATATAGCCAAGAAACAACAAACAAACAAATAAACAAAAAAGATGCCAAATACACTATGGTGCTTTTAATTACCTAAGCTTTTATTTTCTGCATGTTAAATAATTAGCTCTTTGAGACTTCTAGACTTATTTACACAAAGATCTTCACTCTAGGGCTCGTATAATGAAATAAGGTGTTTCAAAGGCTGTTTTATGTTCCTAGCTGTGTTCTTCTGCCGCATTTTCCCATTCCACCATAGAGGTCCATGTTTTCCAACACAGTATGGTCTTCTGTTCCATCAAGAGAATTGTTGATACAGCATGTCTTAGGAATGCCACTGTTTTCTCAGGATTTTCTTCCAAGTGTCTGACACCCCTTCCACAAGTGCTAATGGGCACACAGAGGCAATGAGGATTGTTACCACTGCATCAGGCCAGCAGTGATTGTGAGATACAGCCCAATTTTGGAGATTCATCATGGAACCAAAACACTGTACTATAATAGTAAAGTACTATTTACTATGACTGTAATAGTAAAGGAAGGAACAAAATCAAAAGCCGAGAATTCTGAACTTCATCACCTGTAAGCGCTCATCATTAACAGTTCCTGAATGTGCTCGTGCTCATTATTAGTAATGATAACAGAGTACAAGCACTGTGCTAATTATAGTATGAAATAGGACTGCTTGGTTAATTCTCTCTTGAGAATTTGAACTTGGATATATCAATAGTCCTGGAATCTGAAGCTAGAATACCCTGAAGTAGAGAGGTGCCAAAAGCCCTTTGTAGCCATGTGGAAGCTATATGATCTCACAAGTTACCTGACTTCTCTGAACCTCAGTTTCCTCATGCAAAAAAAGTAAGGATAATAGTTTTCATGTCGGGTTTTTTAGTTCAATTTGTTAATATCTATAGAGCTTCTAAAACAGTGATATACTGGTGACTACTATTTGTGTTAAATTATTTAGTAAGTAAACAAATGACCGATATCATCAGTAAGTAGGGAACTGGGTAGAAGCAGAGGAGAGTAGAACAGACATGCAGAAACTGCATCAGGTGGCCCATGCTGACGGCACAGCAAAGATCAAAGAATTTCTTGAGCTGCTTCCTTACTGGAGGAATGTAGCCTGGGAGTCCTGTAGCAGGAGGGAGGACAGGAAGTACCTTCTTCTGCACAGAACTTTACTGGAGTGTAAATATAGGTGTGGTGTGTATGTGTGCGTGTGCGCGTGTGCGTGCAGGTGTGTGTGTGTACACATGCATGTTCCAGAGTGGAGATTGGCGGCTGATAGAGTCTACAGGGAGGTGGGCTGGGACCAATGGGTGGTAAGGCTCCTCTCTCCAACATTACCCCTGCTCAGCTGTGTCAACTACTGACCTCCAGTATTCCTATCAAGAAGTAACTCTATACTTTTTAAAGTTTAGAAACAATTTTTTTAAAGGTCACTTGGTCATTTTGTTAGTTTTGCAACCAGAACATTTCATCTGCTTTCTCCATTTCATTTTATCCAGAAGTGACCCAGGATAAGAGCCAACGTGCAGGATTGTAAATCCGCTGGATCCTTTTCTACTGGAGAGGTTTTATAGGATGGGAGAGACCTCTGGAAGGATGCATTACCTTATCAGAAGTCAGTTAACCTCAGCAGTGACAGAGTTTCTCCTTATGTGGTTTGCCTTCTTTGGGCTTTTTTCCCAAGCCAGTTTTATGCGTATCTGATATCAGCCTAACATAGAACCAAAATTCTTATTTTCATGTAATTCTGTCCCCCACCCCCATGTTTTTTTGGGAAAGAATTCCTCATGTTAAATAACAGAAAACGTAACTATAGGGCCAGGAAAGTAGGCTTTAGAATCCCTACTGGCCTGCCTCCCAGCACCTGGCAAAGCCTCCACAAACTCAGTTTTGATGTCTATCAAACAGGGGCAAAAGTATCTATCCCCAGAAAGCTGTGAGAATCTTCTGAAATCAGGTTGTTTAAGCTCTTGATCTTGCAAATAATAGTCTTGCTCATGGGAGTATGTGGAGGTTCAGAAGTCAAAGCTGGGCTGCTTCTCTTTCCATCCCCTCCCACCTTCCTTCAGTCCCTGAAACATGCTTCCAAATTAGCCACCATGAGAAGTTAAACACTGGTTCACTGACAGTTCCTTAAAATATTTATTGACAATCATATATAATCTTGAAAGCATTCTTGAAAAGAAGTAGTATTATAGCTTTCATCTTTTTTTTTTAAATAAGTGCCTTTTATTTATTTTTAGAGAGAGAGAGTTATTTATTTATTTTAGTTTTTAGTGGACACAACATCTTTGTTTGTATGTGGTGCTGAGGATCGAACTCCGGGCCTCAGGCATGCCAGGCGAGCACGCTACCGCTTGAGCCACATCCCCAGCCCCTAGCTTTCATCTTAAAGGTAGAATTTCATCAGTGGTTAGATAATTGCCCAAAGACAGAAGTAAAAGGTAAGTCCTGTTATAAACTTGTAAATGAGCCAGAGTTCCTGGTTTGGGGGTTTAGGTGTTAATTGGTCAGAATGAGGGTTTGACATGCTTTTGTTGTTGACTCTCCTTCCTCACTGAGTCTGGAAAGAATGGAGGACTATCATCCCCCCAACTCCATGTCCTCTTGTTCTCAGCAGTTCCTGGTATTCATAGCCTGCCCAGCAAAGAGTCATTTTGATCAGGCTTCAGCTGCCTCTAGGCAGAAGGGGCGGCGGGAAGAGGCTAGCTGTCATCCAGGAGTCAGGCAGGCGGCCAAGGTGAGGAAAGTGTGAGGGCTTAGCAAGACCTGTGGAAGGAAGTTCACGGATTGAAGCTGTAATTCACAGTGATCCGGAGTCTGCTGCTTGCATGGGAGCTTAGCCTTAAACCAGAGCAAACACGCCTTCTCTGCCAGATAAAGCCTCTTACGTTTATCTGTTTACTTGTATGTTGGAGGCCTTCTTCTCCCTTATATTTTTGCTGAGAGTAGAAATAGCAGCTGAAAGTTCTGGGTCTTGCTTATTTTGAACTATTAGACATTAGCTCACCACTTTCAAGAGGCCAGTTCAACTGTTTTTAAGTGAAACACGAAGGTAATGCTGCTTTGGGTAAGCACCAGTTTGCCCAGTTTAAGTATGCAAAGAGTGTAGGAGTTGCGTAAATATGCATTTCTGAATAATTGAATATGGAGACATTCTTTAAAATGTCCACTTGCTGTTTCCTACATTGGAATTTTAAGAAGAAAGTAGAAAGAGTGACTAAGATTTCATTCTGTCTTCTTGGGTCTGGAAGCCTCCTAGTATGCTGTCCGTCTATAGGAAAATCTGTCACTGCTCCCAGAGGTGGATCTACCTTGGCTGCCTCGGGATATCTAGCCTAGCAGCCTGTGTCAGGGGTTTAATCATTGTCTTTTGACGGTCATCATCTCTGGTATTCAGTTCTTGAACTTTAACCATTTGAAAGTGAAAGTTGGTTTCTACTGGCATGCATCTCTGGTCCGGAAGTTGTAGACACCAAAGCATTTGGGAGAGACCATCAGGTTGCCTTCTTTCTTTCCCTCTTCTCTGTTGTAGAACTAATTGCAGTCCCAATTTTTCTCCCTTTATGACTTTCTTATTCAGCTCTTTCTCAAGTACCCGGTACAGTTTGGCATGCTAGGCTCTCTGAACCTTGGAGCTGGAAGGAAAGCACCAAGATGATCTCATGCTGTCCCCTTCCTGTGACAGAAGGGTCAGCAGGAGGAAGCAGGTAGGGATGCAGGGTTCTGGGTCACTGCTGACTGACAGTGGAAATACAGCTCACACTCCTGTTTGCTGGCCTGCCTGGTACTCTCTTCATGGTAACACTGCTTTGGTTGCTTAGACTTGTTTGTTGCCCAGCTTTCTTTTTTTTTTTTTTTTTTTTTTTTTTTTTT
>NW_025999990.1:32988679-33025662 GCF_001458135.2 Marmota marmota marmota
AAAAAAAAAAAAAAAAAAAAAAAAGAAAGAAAAATATATGTATGTTTAATTACAAATTTATATATATATATATATATATATATACATCTCTGTGTTTTTAATCCATCTATGTGTATGAACTTAGGAATTTGTGATGTATAAATGATTTATATCTACCACAAGAAGATTTATTTTATCCCCTCCTTTACTTATTGGTTGCTTATTGGTAACTTCTTTTTCTGACAAGAAACTGGCTTTTGTTATCAAAAATCAATCAATCATAATTGGAGGAATCCATTTTTGGATTCTCTGTTCTATTCCCCTGATCTTAGGTCACTTATTCACCAGTACAACCCAGTCTTAAAATTAGAGAATACAGGTCCTCCAACTTTACTCAAATAGTTTGGCAATCCTAGTAACCTTGCTTTCCTCTGTACATATTAATAATAATTTTAAAAAACCCAAAATTGTGATTGCATTAAATCTGGAAATCATTTGGGAAGCATTGACATTTTAACGATAATGAGCTTCTAGTCCATACACATGCTGTGTCTTTTACATCTTTTGATTTCTTTCAAAGGTTTTGTCATTTTGAGCATACAGACTCAGTACATTAAAATTAGTTTCCAGTTATTTATGGCTAATATATAGAATCTGCTCAACTCTGGTGAATCATCTTTATATTCTTCAGCCTTGCAAATCTTGTTAGTTTTAGAAACTACATCGTAGATTCTGTAGGATTTTCTATGTGGATATTCATGTTCTTTGCAAATAGGAAGAATTTCTATTTCTTCTTTTCTAATCTGTAAGTTCTTGGTTTGTTTTTCTTGCCTTTATTGCAGTAGATAGAACTTCCAGAATTATTTTGTATAGGAATAGAAAGAATGGGTATCCTTGCCGCTTTCTTGAACTAAAGGGGAAATTTTTCATTCTTTTATCCCAAAGTAGAATGGTAACTCTGGTTTTTTGGCATATGACCTTCAGCGGATTAGAAAGTCTTCTTCTTTTCCCAGTTTGCTAAAAATTTTTATCATGAATGGATGTTGAATTTTGTGAAGTACTCTTTCTATATCCGTTGATACAGTCATTTGTGGAGTTTTGTGTTTTATTTTATTGATGTTGTTGATTATGTTAATTTATGTTTCAAATATTGAACCAAACTGAATTCCTGGAATAAACTCCCTTTGGAAGTGGTATATTACTACTAATATTTTGTTGAGGATTTTTTTTCCTCTAGGTTTATGAGGGATGTTACTCTAATTCTTTTTTCCTGTTCCTGCCTTTGGTTTTGGTATTATGGTAATGCTTGCCCCAGAGAATGAGTTAGGAATTATCCCTTTCTCTTATATTTTCCAGAAGAGATTGAATGGAATAGTGTTATTTCTTCTTTCAACATTTGGTAGCCTATGCCAATGAAACTGTCTGGGCTTTGGGAGTTCTCTTTTAAGGGAAGGGTTTCTAACTATAAATTTAATTTTCTTAATAAAGGACTATTTAGATTATCTCCTCTTCAGTGAGTTTGGCAGTTTGTGATTTTGAAGAAATTGGTCCTTTTATCTGAATGATATAAATTGTTGGATTTATACATCTTGAGTTGTTCTCCCTATTGTTTCCTTTCCGTGTCTGTTGGATCTGTGGTGATATTGCTTCTGATATGGACAGTTTTTGTGATTTCTCTATTATTCTTTAGTTTGGCTAGAGATTTACCAATTTTACTGTCTTTTCAAATAGCTCATTTCAGATGTGATTGAGTTCTTCCTCTATTGTCTGTTTAATTTTGATTTCTCATTTCTGACTTCTTAAAACTTAAGAAGAAATTGTGCTCCGATTATTGTGCTTTTTTCTGATTGCTTGGGTTTGTTTTGCTTTTCTTTTTTCAGTTTCTTAAGGTAGAAGTTTAGATTGTTGATTTGAGCCCGTCTACTTTTAAGATACCAGCATTGAACATTATAAGTTTCCTTCAAATCACTCTTTTAGTAGCATCCTACATACATTGACAAGGCATTGCGATAGTTTTTGCTTTGAGCTATCATACAGATTTTGAAGAAATTAAGAGAAGAATGTTATTTTTAAATTACCCAAATATCTACCATTTCTGTTGTTCTTTTTTCATTCCTCCTATTCCCAGAAAGTTCTGCCTGTGGAATTTTCTCTAGTATTTCTTTTAGAGCAGATCTAATGGTGACAGATTTGGTGTTTTTTTTTTTTTTTCCTTAGTTTTTCTTCATCTTAGAATGTTTGGGGTTTACCTTTATTTTTCAGAGATATTTTCACTGGACATAGAATTCTGGGTTGATAGAGTTTTTCTTTTAGGACTTGAAAAATGTTGTTCTGCTCCTTTCTGGCCTCTGTAGGGTTTGGGGTAGCTGCCCAGCTGTTGCCACCACCACCACTGCACTGGATTGCTTGAAGCTTCTGATGTTCCACTTCCTCATATTCCTATCCTATTTCCTGTTCTGCCTGCTACTGCTTATTTCTTAGAATTCTCAGAATGCTGCTGCATGCATTCTATCCAGAATTTATAACAGCATTAGGTGGAGTCACAGGGTGGGTAGGCTATTCCTGGACAGGCTATGACTATCCTGAGAGTCGGAGCCAGACTGAGACCCCCTTGCTTTCAATATATTTGCTTGTTTGTTCAACCATAGTGTATACAGACCATGGGTTTATGGACCCATACTCCCGTGAGAAACAAAATTAGCAACCAGAATCCAGTATTTCTGTACAGGTCTTTTTCTTGTTAGCATTATTGTATCATGTCAGAAACACTGTTTTCAAGCTATTGTGCGTCTGCTCCTTCCACCCCTTTTGGTGTATTTGCGTAAGTCATTCATTTGTAATATATTTGTATTATGTTTATAATTTGCAATATAGTTAGATTCATTTGGTAAGACAGTGTGGTATTATAAAAGTTGGATTTCACAGCTTTAAGATACTTGGAAGCACCAGTATGGCCTAACATGATTCTTGGATCCCATTTTTGCATCTGGCAATATGCAAAGTTGTATTTCAATATCGTTTCTTCCACTTACCATCTTTGACCCTATGCATCAATAACTGTTATCTGTTCTTACTGCAGTACCAGAGTAGTAACATGTGAGCAATATTTTAGTTTTGGATTGGTGATTATTTCATGGCATTTGACATACAATATGCTTGATAACTTTAAAGGACAAGACTTTTAAAAATTCATATGACAGCCATTGTGTTTCATGATGTTAGAAATCAAGTTGTTACCATATCATGTACTTCAGTTTCATGTCATTGGATTGCCCATGACAAACCATGACTTCTAGTCTTTTTCGACTCTGTTAGCTAATCTCTATAGTGCAGAATGTGGGCAGGTATTTGTCTGGTTTCGCTGTCTTGCATGTAAAATCTAGACCAATAACAGTTAAAATAGAAGAATGTCATTCCTCTTCTGTTTTAGGAAGGGGTGAGCTGGAAAGGCTATTCATTTAGAATAAAGTTCACCTCTACTTGGGTCACTGCTTTTCAGTAGAGAAGTAAAAATGTCCTTGGTCAGCTTAGATTAAAATGTTATCAAAGACTTAAGCCAGAAACGCAGCTGGCTAACTGAAGTGCTCTCTGGCTTTTCTCACTTCCTATCTTCACAGCTTGAATTCACTTTTAAAGTTTGAAATATTCTGTTACGGGGTTGAAAAGTATCATGCCGGCAACAGAATTCCGAATGGCCTGCCGCCCTTCCTTTGAGGTGACTCTGTGGCTGTAGCTGAAGAAAGGATTTGTTTGGCTGGAAAGATTCGGTCTTGACTATTGATCACAGTCCTTTTGGGGGGTGAACATCGTTGTCCAGAATGCTGAGGTTGTTTGTGAACTATTTATATATGATTCTCATGAGAGAAATAATCCTAAGAGGTAGCCCATTGGCTCCAAAACCACTAAATTGAGTTTGAATATCACTCAGATGACCTGTGAGGAATAAGTTTGTAATAACCAGTGTAGAATGATATGTAGTTTTATTAAGTTGATTGTTACCGATGTTAAAAAAAAAAAAAAAAAGTCTAGCATTGAATATAGATTTGAGTTGAGGGCATTTACTCTTTGATGGAGAGAGCAAAACTAATCTGGGCCGTAGATGAGAGATCCAAAACCAACTGTGTCCTTTTTACTCCACTAATAAAAGGAAGGCATCATTGCCGTCCTCATTTTAGAGTTTCTTTTTCCCTCGAGTGAAGAATCCGGGTCCATACACACATACACCACACACAGACACAAAACATAAAATTCATTCTATAAATGCTTTTTTTTTTTTTTCGATTTTAACCCAGAGTACACTTTAATTTTATTTTTTAAATGTGATTTATGAAGTATCTCTATTTCCACAGAGAAGGAAAATGAATGCCAAAGTCAAGGAAATAGTAGACAGGGTCAGGAGATGTGAAAGGTCTATAAATGCTTTTTAAAATGTAAATCTGGGCTGGGGGTGTGGCTCAGTGGTAGAATGCTTGCCTCACATGTATGAGGTCCTGGGTGTGTGGGTGGGTGGGTAGATAGATAAATAAATAGACAAAAAAATAAAAATGCAAATGCTTGCTAGGGCCTTGCAGATGATACAGAACAAGCCTGAGCTTAAATCAGAAAAGGAGAGTATAGGACCATCCAGGAAACCAAGGGCAAGAATGTAGCAAAGGACTGAAACCAGGAACCCAAAGGGTGGAGGATGGTTTGATTGCTCCTGCTGGGTCACCTGTCCTTCCTGAGTAATCCTCTAGGAGGTTGAAACATTTACTATAAATGTTGTGTCTGGAGTTTCCCTTGGAGGCGGAGTAGTGACACTTAATAGTGAAGGGTTAAACCTGACAGAACCCCCCAAAGCCATCTATTCTAATACCCTGTTTAAAATTCACCAGCTTATAATTAAAGCCTCTAATGGCCTGTGGCCTTCAGGAAGGTTACAAAATTTATCAAACTTGCAAATATAGTTTTCCAACCACTTTCATTTGCAAGCTGTCAGACTGTTTGAACAGATTTCCTCCAGGTGGCTGCTCTGAATCTCAGAGATCACTGCATTCCTAATAGCATTACATTTTCTAAAAGGGACGACTTCCTCCCCTCTTACATAATCCGTCACCATTTCTGTAACTCTGTGCGAAGTCCTCCCTCTGTGGTCATCACACTGGACCTTCTCTCTCCTGTTATGTGTTGGAACGTTTTGGCAACCTAAAAAATTCAACTTTCAATTTTAGAAAATATAGCTTTAATACAGCTGTAAATGATGTGGCATTTTTGAAAGGTCACATTTTTTTTTAATGGTTGGAAGGAAAATCGGAAATATTTGTGAGTCATTCTAGTTGTCTAAGTGAGTTCAATGCCAGTTTTCTCTCCCTCCAAGGTTAGATGCTTAATTTAAATACAGAGTACCACTTACCTCCATATGTCCATGTTTAATTTTTGCAGTGTGACAGAATACAGTGACACAGTCCCTTGGAGTAGGAAATTTTCATGTGTGCTTGTGGGTGGATTGTTGCTTCCACCAGCTTTTTTTCTGTTTGTGCCTCTGATAACAGTGGTGGTGTCCCAGGACCATAGCCACCTTTCCTATCACTGTTTCAGGATTGAGTTCCCAATTTCCATATCAAAGGATGTGGAAAACTCTTTTGTTTTCTCTGCAAATGTGTCATTATCAACAGAGTGACTTTGGACTAATATCTCACCTCTTTGAACTTGAGTTTTTCTCATCTATAAATTTTTTAGGGAAAGAGCTTATATAGCTGTTGACCTTTAAAAACTTCAGCACAGTTCCTGGAAAATCATCACTGCTCAGTAGGTGGGAGCCACTGTGAATGTTTAGTTAATGATGCACGTGTTTCCTGTGCAACATGGCTTCACCAGTGACAAACTCCTGTCCATTATTTTGCTATCTCCTTTGTTACTGTGGCTCTCCAGACTTGGAGCTCTCAGGGTAGGATGAGAGAAATAGAAATTTAGGAGTAAACAGAATAAATAAGGGTCAAACTCATTAGCTCTTCAGGTAATGTCAGATTGCTTGTGCTGATTAAATTGTGAAAACTCAAGAGTTAAAAGAGGACTTTCTTTTTTTTTTTTTTGTAATTGTATAAGGTTTTTTTTTATTGGTTGTTCAAAACATTACAAAGCTCTTGACATATCATATTTCATACATTAGATTCAAGTGGGTTATGAACTCCCATTTTTACCCCAAATACAGATTGCAGAATAAGAAAATGGCATTGGTACATTTGGAGACTCTAATACTGAAGTGGAAAAGAAATCGAAGGAACAAAAAACTACATGGTAAATTGAAGCATGGGCTGAAACTTATGTTGTCATGTATGTATTTTACCTTAGATCCTGGGATTCATATCTTAATGTCAATAAAAGAATATAGTGTTTAAGAACAGTAAAGCAATTCTGCTTTGCTCATTGTTGGCAGGCCTTTAATTGAACCTCTTGCTTTGTCTTTTCAACTCTAGAATTAAAGAAAACTGGAAAAGATCCATGGAGAAGCAGTAGAATTAATCAAAGCATTATGAAAATAAGGCTCTTAAGGAAATGGTGAAGGAGTTGTGAATCTTTAGTTTGAAGAGAAGTTTAAGAGGCTACTTAAGAACTGTCTTCAAATATGTGAGGGGCTATAATGAAAAGAATGTGAAGAATTGTTTTCTTTCTCACTAAGAACTGAAGAAACTTAGGTTAGATAAGAAAAAGTACTTCTTGCAAAAGAGAGAGGTATGTCATGTACAGACTGACTGTGTTGCTTGTCTTTGATGTTTGGTTGTGTTCCTAGAGGTGGACTACATGTCTTCCTGAGCAGTTGTTGACTTACAGTCTCTGCCACAAATTTAGCACTCAGCCTCAAAATTAGCACTTTATCATGTGTAGCTTTTATTTCTTGGATCTTTCATGCACGTTGTCTCTTTTTGGCATCTCGGACTCCCCTTTCTCTGTTACAAATCAATTGTACAGCAGTACAGAGACAACAGGAATTCTTGTGGCCACTAAGAGAGACTCTTTTAGACCTGATCCATTAGCAGACTACAGAGGGAGTTCGCCCTTCAGTGTTTATGAATACACTTGGAATCACTGTTTACTTCAGAGAACAGTACAGTCCATCTAAAAAGAGAAACACCTTCCTTGAGACATGTACACTGTTGGTGATGGGAAGTCTGTAGCAAATATTTGTGCCATAATGATAAAGTTTAGTCAATTGTCTAAACAAGCGCATTTATTCTCACAAAATATGTAAAATATATACTGCATATTTACAAATATATTTAAGTAGGAGCTGCTATGTTAACATATTTTTAAAAGCTAAGTATATGGAAAACGCTAAGCACATTTATAATGGAATATGTAAGTGAGTGATAATGAGTTAATATAAAAATAGTGGCGAGGAGGGGCCAAGTGATGGTGTCGTGGACCCTTTACTGCATCACAGACACTAAATTGGGACTGGTACAGAATTTTAAGTGCCTTTTTCTTGGGCCTTGCTGCTGTGATCTTTCTTTAGAACAGTTCTGATAGACCCTTTGCAGGGCTGGCCTCTGTGGATGTTGTCTGTGCCAAATTACAACCCAGAACAAGAGAGTGTTCTGTTGTAGTTACTGAGAATAGTGCTTAATAAGTACTGTTTGACAACATGCTGAATTAAGAGAATGTTATAAGGATGTTTCACAAAGGAAAGTGGGTGAAACATCTGATGTTCACAAGTTCTATTTATATGTAAGTTGATAGCAATAGAAAGCCCCGTGCTGAAAGCTTTATTTTTAAAATTTTGTTCAACACATATGAATATGTATGCTAAGAGAAAATGATTTCATCTAGTTCCAAATATATACAATAACTCAAATATAGCTAATGCTATTTTTAGAATTCAGATTTTTGGCCTCATTTGTGTGAAATGTATCGGACTCTGGTAAATTGATTTGTGTTGACCAAACTCATGCAGTACTGATTAGGACACATCTGTGGTTTCTTCCTTCTTCTGTCTGTGACATTCATTCTACTGTTTATCTTGGTTTCTAATCCTAAGTAGCTATGGTTTCCTTCCTATGAATGGAATCCCAAGTGGAAATTATACAGTATTCTTGTATTCATGTTTCTGTGTATATGTTAGTAAAGTTCAGTGAGATTTAATGTCCAAAGGGAGAAATAACCATCAAAAATTTGTGTAATACTTCCATTTGTATTTCAGTGTCACAAGTTAAGCATTTATCTTGAATTTAGTTCACAATAGATTTTTTTATATTTATTTTTTAGTTGTAAGTGGACACAATATCTGTATTTCATTTTTATGTGATGTTGAGGTTTTAACCCAGTGCCTCACGTGCTAGGTGAACACTCTACTACTGACCCACAACCCTGGCCCCCCATAATAGATTTTACTATATGAAAATATTCCTATGGGACATTCAAACCTAGTTCCATTTTTTTATAGACAATCTACGATCTTTGGTCATGTACAACATGTTTGAAACAATAAACTTTTGTGTGTTCAAGTATAAAATATTATAACCTGTGGGTTCCCCCCACCCCAGTTTGACTTCTTCCTTAGATATGCTTTGGAGGAAACATAATATTTATATGGTCCTTAATGTTCCTTGCAACTCAAAATATTCTGTGCTTCACTGACAGTAAGCTTGTGTGAAAGGTATAGTCTCTGAATATACAAGTAGCAATCTGTGTTACACAGTGATAATATACTTGTGACCTTATTTTGAAGAGATGTTGGTATTTTGTCACTGGCAGTAGAGCCTAAGAAAAATCTGACTGCATAGTCAAATAGTCGCATTTTTCTTTCTTTTCCTTACTTTGTCACTGGTGCAGTTCTATCAAACATAAAAAATGCCAGAGTCACAAAAAGAGGAGGTAAGAAGAACAATCAACTTGTAGCTAATTTTCACTACTGAGAAAAAGGTATTAGTGTAAACTAATACCTCTCTTCTCTTTTATCAATAACTGGCATCTGTGCACCATTTATGGTTCACAGAATGCACTCACCATCATTCTCATTTGATCCTCTGACACCTTATAAAAGAGGTATTGTTCTCACATTTCAGATTAGAAAATGCCTCCAAAATCTCATGACTTAATTGGGAGCACACAGCTAGTGTCAGACTGGATTCACACTCAGCTCTCAGGCTTCTAAACCACCAGACTGTCCAGTGTCTCCTGGTATGCTCCTGGGTTTCACTCGTAGTAGCTTTGATTCTCCATTGAGATATAGAACTTGGGTAAACTGTGTATGTGCTTGTATGAAATCTGAGCATCCCATTTAGTTTATAGAACAGGCAGTTTTTTTTTTCTTCTCAGGTGGAATAATGTTTGGGACCAAGAAGCAGGAAGCTGGGTTTTATTCTTGCTGTTGACCAGGAAATGATCGAGAACTTTGTATTTCCTTGATGATCAAGTGGAAGCAGTTAGACTATAGGCTCTTCGAGCAGCCTTCTTGTTCTAAAATTCTATGATTCCAAATTTAATGATTATTCCTCTACTTGCTTTAACAAACTTCCACCACATATCATGAGCCCAAATCTTGACATAAAATTTCTTCTATCTATCTAAGGCAGGAATTCATACCCTCTGAGTTTTGAATAGTGTAATAATGAAATCTCTTTGCAGTAGCTCCCCAAAACCTTTTTCCCCACCCAATTCTGTCCTCTAAGAAATAGACATGGGTGAAGAAGCTCTTATCCTGAGCTTGAAGAATAGACAATGATAGAGCAGTGCCAGTAACACAGTTCAGTGAACATCCACTGAGCATCAATATAAAGTACTTGTGCTGTTGAGACCTTGAGCAGCCAGCTTAATGTGGAAGGCCCACCCACAAATAGGAAATGTCACTCCAGTTACAAGGACACTGGGGCGATGTTCCCAGAGTGCCAAGAGAGGAAGGAGAAGGAAGTAGTTCCATCTGTGGCAGGGAAGATGGAAGGGCATGTATCAGCAGAGGCTTCACTGAGAGTGAGATTTACCAGCTGCGGAAAAGATCATTTTAGGCAGAAGGAGGCATGTAGAGAAGATCCAAGAACTGACAGAGATACCTTCAGAGAACCTCAGGTAGCTCTGTTTGTACTGGAGGAGAATGCCATGCAGGACGGGTAACTTGTGTCCAGCTCAGGAGTGCTGTAGGCACTGGGGTGACTTTTTTAAGAAGGCAAGGAAGAACAGATCCCTTCCAGAGATGACAGAGATTCTGGAATTTCCCTATGGGCAACAAGAGGATGAAGGACATTCCAGGCAACAGGTAAATGTGGGAAAAACCCTGGGGACCTGAATTAGCGGCAGCCTTTATCTCTGGGTCCTTCTCTGCCCCTGATTTCCCTCATATTTTATCAGTGTAATTGCTGTGGCCAGATCTTGGAGGATTCACCCTGCATCCTGTGGAATTTAGGCATTTTTTTCCCTGAGCAGCAAAGAATCATCCAGGGTTTCCAAGCAGAGAAATAATGTGAGCAGATTTGCATTTGGAAGATTTCAGCAGTAGCAGAATGGAAGCTAGGTTAAAGGGGTGCCAGGGCCTATTTTAAGCCAAGGGACATGAAGGGACTATAGAAGGGACATGAAGAAGGGACTGTAGCTGAGAGGTACTGCGTTAGAAGAATGATAAATCCTATTGGCTAAGACTTAGTGACCATGATGAACAGGTGCCTCGTCCAAGTGCTTAATGTCCACAAAGTCTTTAATCCTCACTACAACCTATGAACTAGACACTGCTATTATTAGCGTCTGCATCCTACAGATGAGGGAACTTAGGCACAGAGAAGTTAAGTAGCTTACTGAAGCAATGGGCCCTATGCTGGATAACAGTATGTAACTTTACAGCTGTTATCAGGACAAACCAATGAATGGTGAAGTTCATTCATTGCATATAGTTTCAGTGACCCTTTCATAATTGCTTCTATGTGAAGGTCCCTGGGTGGAACTTTATTATATATTCATTTTATATCTCCCCAGAAGTATTTACACACATTTCTCTAAAATAGGTACATGCAGCACAAATACAGGGGAGGGAGGTCCACCCTCATCCTGAGGGGGAACAGTCTGAGAAGCCTGAGGCTGGATTCTCTGCCATGAAAATTCTCTGCCAGAGCAAAAAGCGTTCATGTTTATGAAAACAGTGTTGCCAAGTACCATATAGCTCTCTTGCACCCAGCTTTGGAGTCTATTCTTTCCAAGTTAAATGGGAATGTTCTTCACAAACCCAGCAGGTCTGTGGTTTCCTGACAGTCACTTGTATGGAAAAAAAGTACTAAAAGGAGAAACCTGGGCCCCCACAAGCAGGTTGGGAGGTTTAGTTCCAGACAGAAAGGCAGATCAGGGTAGGAACGTGGATTCCAAAGAATAGTAGGTGTCCAGCTGCAGGTTATACAGTCCACCAGGGAGGTGGGAGGTGGGAGAGTGTAAAAGGTTGTGTCCATTGGCTCAATACAGGGGTGGCTAGCACTTTTCCAAATTTTAAATATTCATTGGGCCTAAATACTTAATTTGGGGTGGAAAAAGACTCTCCTTTTTCTTTCCCTTTTTCATTCTAGGGTCGAAAAGTACAGAGGAGCATAGCAAAGAAGTTTTGAGACATAAGCATGATATATAGAATAATAATTTTGAAACTATGTAAAAAGCTATGGAATTATGTGCTATTAACTCATAAAAGCCAAGTGAAATTGTTGAAAAATATTTCAGATTTTATTTTTAAATACGGATAATGGATTTTGGCTTCATTAATCTCTTAATTAAATTTATCTCATGGTATGATTATTTGTCTCCAGAGTCTTAAGTGAAGTATGTTCTTTGCCTAGTGATGGGGTTAGTGAAAAACATTACTCTTGCTGGACTCTTCCTTTGACTCACCTTAGACAGGATAACAACTGTTTTATATTATAATATCTCCAAGTTTAAACTGATTTTGATTGCTTTATACTCATAAAGTCTCTTTGAAAGTTCTTACATAAACACAGAATTTTACCCATAATACTCTTAAATTCTGTATTTATTCCATAGTTGAATGACTGGCTTCTTTCCTGGATTAACATCTATGATAGGCAGAATTCTGGGATAGCCACCTGTTCTCTGTCCTCTGGTGTTATGCCACATTATGTTGTATATATGGTAAAGGGGATTTTACGGATGTAATTATGGTCCCTAGTTAGTTGATGTTAAGGTAGGAGGTGTCTTAGTTTGGGCTGCTATAACAAAGTACCATAGACTAGGTAGATTATAAAACAGAAAATTTATTTCTCACAGTTCTGGAGGCTGGAAATCTGAGATAAAGTTGCCAGTATGGTTGGATCCTAGGGACGATGCTCTTCATGGTTGCAGACTGCTGACCTCTCCTTGTATCCTGTGTAACATTGAAGGAAAGAGATGGAGACTTCTTGCTAGCTATTAATCAGATACTGCTTTCCATTCCTATAGGCCACTCTCAGGTCCTTGCTCTGTAGCCCCCTCCTCATCGCAGCAACAGATGAACTGTCTCATGTCAGATTCCTCTAATGCTCTGAATATTTCCAACATCCTCTTCTTTTTAGAATTTTAGAAAGAAATGTTTTACTTTCCAGTTCTATTTGGAAAAGGTGCACCTTACTTAACTGAAACCCTTTGTAGTTATTTTTAGCTGTCATATCTTTATAGACTTGTCTGTAAATTTGATCTGATTCTTTGCTTATGGCCATAGTTTTAATATAGTGGGATTTTCATGTTGAAATTCTCAATTGTATTTTGAAGTTATAGAGAGTTACCTGGTGCTGCTCTCAGGGCAAACCACCTGGAAAAAAAGTTCTACTCTTGTTCAGCATCTGCATTTTAAAAACTGTTATGTGTACAGAGACTATTAAAATTCATTGGCTTCGTATATTGATTCTGGAAGCATCATTAGATTTTCAACGTTTTGGTCTAAGAATGAGTCTTGTTTCTTTTAAATTGTGTCTGGTTTTCAAGGCTAGACAGTACTTTTGGAAATCCACATAATATGAAAAGATTCTAAAACCTGTCAAACACCTAATTCAAACATTTTTCTTAAGACCATATCTCTGGTGTAACTTCTGTGGCAGTGAATTATATTTCTTAATATAATTCTTTCATATTTTATATTTTGTCACATAATAAAATTCCAAGGGGGCTTAAGCCAAATTTAAAACAAAATGGCCCTGCAGATCTCTTTAAGTTTGGTCTGTGGCTTGATTTATACTCTTGAAATGAAAGTAGGTTTTACACAGTATTTACAACTGATGGGAATCACCCCTTGATTTTATTAGTTGAAGTGAAACATAAAGTGTGAATCATTGCACTTTAGTAGCAATGGGTAAAAGAACTGTGTGGTGTTCTCAGCCAGGCTAATATAAGGGGAAGGGAACTGATGGAGAAGTAAATAAAGCCAGAGTCCCATTTGTGGGGCGCCTTCTCTCCACATGTACTGTGTTGAATCCCTTATCTTTATTCTCATTCCGTCATCCCAACTTCTTTACTGGGTTCAAAGAAGTCAAGTAATTTGCCCACGGCTGTGCAGTTAATAAATATTAAAACCGCAATTTAAATCTGGCTGCAAACCCAAGGCAACCTCCCAGCCTACCCTGTGGAGTTATCAGGTGTTCATTTAAACTATTAGAGGCAGAGAGTTGGAGGCAGGGAAAAGGGAAATCTTGAAATGTGCCTGTTGATTCTCCTTTACTGGTGGAGCTAGAGCTGAGCCCTGCCTGCTGCTGTGGGTCTCATGCTGTGTGTGTGCTCACACAGCCTGGTAAATGCCCATGTCACACAAACCTAACACCAAGCTAACATTCACCATCCAGCATGGAGGGAGAGTAGACCGGATGCATCAGACTTACTGAAAGAGGAATATCTGTCCACTGTAACATAATGGATTTTCCTATATAAATCTTAGCCTCCTCCCTCACCTGCCAGAAATATTCCATGGTATGAGCTGGGCACTGTGCTAGGAAATTTAGTGTGTTTTGCATGTTGGTAGAAATATTAGAACTACTATTGCTCACCTGTTTTTCTAAAAAATTGCTTGGTGTAGAATTCCTAATCTTTTAAATATTAGGTACGGTTCAATATTTCAAGCATAAAATTTCAGATTTGACTTAAGTAGACATACTTCTATTTCACACATCAGAATTCAATTAGGTATAGTTCCTGGTAAATCCTAATGTTGAAAAAGGAGTCCTTTGTCCAAGGGTTTATTTAAAAAGGAGATAATAATATATCTCTAATCTTTTTTCTCTTTTGTTTTATACATTCTTTTTTGCTTAGATTTCACAATGAAGTTCTTAGAGACCACGTTACTGTTTAATGCTTTATCTAAATTAATTTTCATTCCTTCTTGCTGGGATATCACAATAAATATTTAAAAATTGTAAACACAATTCTTTCATTAGTTTAGAACTCAAGTCTTTGGGCCTTTGAATATAGTATTCATCTAAAAATAGGACCTTAGACAATGTAGATTTGTTGAAAATACTCTGCTTGGGATTGGGAGTATGGCTCAGTGTTAAGTGGTGGACTAGTATGTGTAAGGCCCTGGGTTCAATCCTTAGCACTGCACACATGCACATGTACACACACACACACACACACACACACACACACACACGGTCCCTCTTCTTTCCCTGAGAGGCTTAAATTTTGAATAAGTTCTGAGTCCTTAATTTACATTTAGATTTATTTGATATGAATGTTCACTAGTTAATACACAAGATGGTTCATGTAGAAAACATTTTTTTACACACCTAACATGTTGCTCAACTGTCCTATGAAGTACAGATAGAACAGAAAAAGGGGTAATGTTGGAGCTAAGGAGCTAATGGTCTAGGTGGGAAGACAGGGATGATCCTGTTTGTTTCATAACTATGCATTCAAAGTAAAGATAGGTCTAAGAAGACTTAAATGCTTTCTTAGCATATATTTTATTTTCCTAAATGTGTGTGTGGTAAAGGAACTGGAAGTTACTTTTTGATTAGTCAGTATACCATCAAGGCAGATGGATAGCTTAACTTAATCAGAATTTTTTTTTTTTTTTTTAAAATAACAATATCCTGGGGACCAAGGCAAAAACCTTCCTGATTTTGTTGGCATATTATTATAGATTCTACTTCAAAGAATTAAATTTCTTTCTTTTAAATTCTTGCACATTTTCAGAAAACAGGATTGTCTTAGTAATGGGGCTACACTCGAATTTCTGGGCTATAGGTTCGTGGCCAAAATAAGATACAAGGGGAGCTGAAAGTTAAGTTACTGGCTACTTGGTCTTGTTCATGGTCAAATGGATATACAACCTGAAGCCTATAGACTGGATTTTTGTCTTCTATGGTACTCACTATGTGGGGAAGTTATCACTGAGGTATTTCACGCTGATGTAAATTCTTCTGTTGGTGATAAATTCTAGAAGATATGTTTTATATATTCTTCACTTTTTAGAGTTTTATTAAATGTGAATCAGAATATGTTGGTGATTTTTAGGATAGCTTTCCAGTCTTTATGAAATAAACTTGGATTAGTAAGCATAACGCAGCTTCTACAATCATGAACTAGTTAGGAAGTTTGAAAGAATCTATCAGAAGCATAATGATGAATGCTATAAACCCTGTAGACTTTTTGAAATAAAAAAAAAAATCCAGACATAGTTCAAATTTTACAATCCAGGCTGAGATAGTACTTTATTAGGTGAGCATCTTTACAAAAATTGGCTTAAAAAACTAAAACAAGACAAAACTCTCATGTTTTGAAGACAGTTTATATATTTTGATTAAGTATGCAGGCACTGTAATCCTTAAGCTTTATTTAGATGTTCCTAAGTATCCGTTTAGGCTGTGTTTTATCTGCAAGTCACAGAAACCCAAAGACAAAATTCATATAGGAGATCTGAAGTTGGTATGGTGCCCAAGATAGCAGAGACACATTTTTTTTTTCAATTATTGTGACATAATATCCTTAATTCTAGTCCTTGGTTCCTCTTGGTCTGAGATGATTGTTTCTATTGTAGTAATCGTATCTTCATTCCGTCTTTCAGGAAGAATAACGAGGTAAAAGAAAGGCACATCCTCTACAAAGATACATCTGTGTTTCCACTTACATTCAGCCTTGTATTGGAGATTCTAAGTAGGAGTACTGGCAAGAAAAAGAAAAATATATATAGTACCCAAATTGGAAAGGGGGTTATAAAACTATCTCTGTTCATAGATGACATGTACTTCTATGCAGAAAATTCTAAGGAACACATTTTTAAAAAAGCTATTAGAACATATTTAGCAAAGCTGAAGGATATAAGTATTCAAAAAAGAATTGTATTTCTGTACATTAGAAACAAACATTCCAAAAATGGACAATATATTCCAAATATAAGTACAAGTCTTATGTATGGAACACTACAAAACATCTTTGAGCTAAATAAGGTCCAAATAAATGACAAGACATCTCATGTTCATAGATCAGAAGAGTTAACACTGTAAGATCATAACTTCCCCACATTAATCTACAAATTGAACACAACCACATGAAAAGATGCTCCCCATCACTAAGCATTATCCAAAGTACATGTATGAAAACATGAATTGGCATGAACATACTCTATATACAAAAAGAGATATGAAAATTGTGCTATATATGTGAATAAGAATTGTAATGCATTCTGCTGTCCTGTATTTAAAAAATAAAATCAATTAAAAAAAAAGAAAAAGAAAAACCCAAATTGGAATCACAAATCATCAGATTGTAATTTCACCCCTGTAACTAAAAAGTAATTTTTCACTCCTATAACTAAACACATGGACAATACGTGATGAGTATGTGGAGAAAGTGGAATATTCATTCATCACTGATGGGAATGTAAAATCATGCAGCCATTTTGGAAAAAAAGACTGACAATTCCTTGAAAAGCTAAATTAATTGATTGGCTGATTAATTATAATACTGGAGACATAGCATTCTACCTCTCAGCTTCATCCCTATCTCCATTTAAAATTGTATTTAAGACAGTGTCTCTCTAAGTTGGCTGGGTAGGCCTTGAACTTGTGATCTTCCTACCTCAGCCTCTTGAGTTGCTGAGATTACAGGGGCACTCCTAGTGAACAAGGGTACTCCACTAGTGAACTTGTGATCAGGGGACTGGTGAACTTGTGATCCTCCATCTCCTACCTCCTACCTCAGCCTCTGAGTTGCTGATATTACAGGGGTACTCTACTAGGCCCAGCTGAAAAGTTACTATATGACCAAGCAGTTTCACCACTAGGTATATATCCAAACAGTATAAAAACATGTCCATGCAGAGGCTTGTATACAATGTTCACAGCAGCATTATTCAGTAACTATCAGATATGAATGGTCCAATTGTTTATCATCTGATGAATGGATAAACAAAATGTGGTAGGTCCATATAATTGAATATTTTTTAGCCATAGAAAGGAATGAAGTACTGATATGTGCTACATCATAGATGAACCTTGTAAACATTATGCCAAGTGAAAGAAGCCAGACACAAAAGGCCCACGTGTTTTATAATTCCATTTATTTTTTTTTTAAAGAGAGAGAGAGAATTTATTTATTTATTTTTTAGTTTTCGGCGGACACAACATCTTTGTTTGTATGTGGTGCTGAGGATCGAACCCGGGCCGCACGTATGCCAGGCGAGCGCACTACCGCTTGAGCCACATCCCCAGCCCCTTATAATTCCATTTATACAAATTGTCCAGAAGAGGCAAAGTTATAGACCTAGAAAGTAGATTTATGGTTGCCAAAATCTGGGTTGAGATTATGAAATGATTGTTAATAGGGATATGGTTTCTTTTTGGGGTGATACATAGTAGTGATCAAAATTAGATTATAGTTTCTTTTGCTGAGAAGAAGCTTTTTAGTTTGAATCCATCCCATTTATTGATTCTTGGTTTTAATTCTTGTGCTATAGGAGTCCTTTTTAAAAAATATTTTTATTAGTAGTTGATGGACCTTTATTTTATTTATTTATTTATATGCGGTGCTGAGAATCAAACCCAGTGCCACACACATGCTAGGCAAGCGCTCTACCACTGAGCCCAAACCCAGCCCCTATAGGAGTCTTATTAAGGAAGTTGGGGCCTAATCCGACATGACGAAATTTGGGCCTACTTTTTCCTCCATTAAGCGCAAGGTCTCTGGTTTAATTCCTAGGTGTTTGATGCACTTTGAGTTGAATTTTGTGCATGGTGAGAGATGGGGGTTTAATTTCATTTTGTTACATGTGGATTTCCAGTTTTCCCCGTAACATTTGTTGAAGAGGCTATCTTTTCTCCACTGTATGTTTTTGGCACCTTTGTCTAATATAACTATAGTTATGTGAGTTAGACTCTATGTCCTCTATTCTGTACCATTGGTCTACAGGTCTATCTTGGTGCCAATACCATGCATGTTTTTGTTACTGTTGCTCTATAGTATAGTTTAAGGTCTGGAATAGTAATGCCACCAGCTTCACTCTTCTTGCTAAGGTTTGCTTTGGCTATTCTGGGTCTCTTATTTTTCCAGATAAATTTCATGATTGCTTTTTCTATTTCTGTAAGGAATGTCATTGGGATTTTGATTGGGATTGCATTGAATCTGTATAATGCTTTTGGTAGTATGGTCATTTTGACAATATTAATTCTGCCTATCCAAGAACAAGAGAGATATTTCCATCTTCTAAGGTCTTCTTTAATTTCTTTCTTTAGCATTCTATAGTTTTCATTGTAGAGGTCTTTCACCTCTTTCATTAAGTTATTCCCAAGTTTGTTTGTTTGTTTGTCGGTTGGTTGGTTTTTGAGGCTATTGTAAATGAGGTAGTTTTCCTAGTTTCT
This sequence comes from Marmota marmota marmota, assembly GCF_001458135.2. NCBI lineage: Eukaryota > Metazoa > Chordata > Mammalia > Rodentia > Sciuridae > Marmota > Marmota marmota. The sequence goes on from NW_025999990.1 coordinate 33,007,438, forward strand.
CTTTCAGCGGATTTGTCACTGATGAACAGAAATGTCTTTGATTTATGGGTGTTGGTTTTATATCCAGCTACTTTGCTGAATTCATTTATTAGTTCTAGGAGATTTCCAGTGGAATGTTTTGGGTCTTTATTAGGTAGAGAATCATATTGTCTGCAAATAGTGATAATTTGAGTTCTTCTTTTCCTATCTGTGTCCCTTTTATTTCTTTTGTCTGTCTAATTGCTCTGGCTAGAGGTTCAACAACGATGTTAAATAGAAGTGGTGAAAGAGGGCATTCATGTCCTGTTCCAGATTTTAGAGGGAATGCTTTCAAATTTTCTCTTTAGAATGATATTGGCCTGAGGCTTAGCATAGATAGCTTTTACAATGTTGAGGTATGTTCCTGTTATCCCTAGTTTTTCTAGCATTTTGAACATGAAGGGATGCTGTATTTTGTCAAATGCTTTCTCTGCGTGTATTGAGATGATCATATGTTTTTTTTTATCTTTGAATCTATTCATGTGATGAATTACATTTATGTTGAACCAACCCTGCATCCCTGAGATGAACCCTACTTGATCATGGTGCACTATCTTTTTGATGTTTTTGTGTTTGATTTGCCAGAATTTTATTGAGAATTTTTGTATTTATGTTCATTAGAGATATTGGTCTGGAGTTTTCTTTCTTTGATGTGTCTTTGTCTGGTTTTGGAATCAGGATGATATTGGCCTCATAGAATATGTTTGGAAGTGTTCCCTCTTTTTCTATTTCATGAAATAGTTTGAGAAGTATTGATGTTAGTTCTTCTTTAAAAGGTGTTGTAGAATTCAGCTGTGTATCCATCCGGTTCTGAGCTTTTCTTGGTTGGTAGGCTTCTGATGGCATTCTCTATTTCCTTGCTTGAAATCGATCTGTTTAAATCAGGTATATCATCCTGATTTAGTTTGGGCATATCATATGCCTCTAGAAATTTGTTGATGCCTTCGATATTTTCTATTTTATTGGAGTACAAATTTTCAAAATAATTAACCATAAGTGAAGTGAATAGAGAGTCTACAGAATGGGAGCAAATCTTTCCCACTAGGACATCAGATAGAGCACTAATCTCTAGGATATATAAAGCACCCTAAAACCGTAAAACCGAAAAAAACAAATAAGCCAATCAATAAATGAGCCAAGAAACTGAACAGACACTTCTCAGAAGAGAATATACAATCAATCAATAAACATGAAAAAATGTTCAACATCTCTAGCAATTAGAGAAATGCAAATCGAAACTACTCTAAGATTTCATCTCACTCCAGTCCAGAATGGCAGCTATCAATAATACAAACAACCATAAGTGTTGGTGAGGGTGTGGGGAACACTCATACATTGCTGGTGGGACTGCAAATTGGTGCAGCCAATCTGGAAAGCAGTATAGAGATTTCTTGGAAAACTTGGAATGGAACCACCATTTGATCTGGCTATCCCACTCCTCAGTATATACCCAAAGGACTTAAAAACAGCATACTACAGGGACACAGCTACATCAGTGTTTATAGCAGCATAATCCACAATAGCTAAATTGTGGAACCAACCTAGATGCCCTTCAGTAGATAAATAGATAGGGAAACTTTGGTATACATACACAATGGAACATTATTCAACATTAAAAGAGAATAAAATCATGGCATTTGCAGGTAAATGGGTGGAGTTGGAGAATATAATGCCAAGTGAAGTAAGCCAATCCCAAAAAACCAAAGGCCAAATGTTTTTTTTTTTGTTTGTTTGTTTGTTTGTTTTTTTTGATATGAGGATGCTGACTCATAATGGCAGTGATGGGGGGCATGGGAGGATGGAGGAACTTTAGATAGAGCAAAGGGGAGGGAGGGGAAGAGAGGGGGGAAAGGGGTAGGAATGATGGTGGAATGAGTTAGGCATCATTACCCTAAGTACCTGTATGAAGGCACGAATAGTGTGAAAATGCTTTGTGTTACAATCAGTGACTTGAAAAATTGTGCTCTATATATTTAATATGAAATGAATTGCATTCTGCCATTGCATATAACAAATTAGAATAAATAGGTAATTTAATTTAAAGGAAGATGATTTAAAAAGCCTAAAAACACCTACATAGTGTTCTTGGATTTAAGTGAACTTTAATTTCTTCTGGTGGTTTAACCATGATTATGTGGGACCTGAATAGTGAGAAAATGATCATGCCCAGTTATCAGTATCAGTGGTGTATTGATACCAGGTAGGTGAATGATCCTAGTTTGGAAGGAGGAAAAAGAAAGTGTTTGACTCCCTTGAATGCTAATGTCTAATTGGAGAAACATTGTATATGTGCATAAAATGTCAAGTAGCACATGATAATTTAAAATTACCTAAAAATGACAATAAATGATACAAATTCAGCTGCCTGAGAATGTTAGGACCTGAGGTATTTGACGACAGTCATAGGAATAACACTTCTAGAGAGCTTACTGTGTGGCTCATACTTTGAAGCACCTGATCTGCATCATCTCTCACCTTTCTCAGAACAGGTACAAGAACTGAGTCATGCAGATATGTTTCCAGGTCCCTTGCTTTGAACACTGGTTGAGCTTTGAGATACCACTGAAATTTTAGAACATGCAGATTCCTGGGTCACACCCCCCTCTAATTCTGATTTCATTGGCCCATCTGAGGACCTGCCCTTGGAGTCTCTGGATGATTACAGTGAGCATGCAGCCCAGGTTCAGGACTGTCTTACTCGGGGCTTTAGGGTCCCCTCATCACAAGGGGTGATTGGCCCTAAGATAATCACATATGTTCTCATTTCTGGAAGTGATTGAAACAGGACAGCCACTAACCTCAGAGGTTCCATGGTTGACGGTAGTTGTTACCATTTTTCCAGAGCCCTTTCTGTGCCACAGGATAGATTCACAAAATGACATTGCCTAGCAATGGGCTGCACTGTTGGAGTGAATGAGTGTAGAAACGCAGGTGTGGGCACATCCTTGGAGGATCATTTGGATAGTGGAATTTTATTGGTGACTTTTAGGAAGCTAAAATTATTCATTGTATCTGCCCAGATTTGGGACACTAATTTTATTTTCTATGTAATTAATTTTTATTTATATATGACAGAAGAATGTATTATAATTCTTATTACATATATAGGACACAATTTTCATATCTCTGGTAGTATACACAGTATATTCACACCAGTTCGTGTCTTCATACCTGTACTTTGGATAATAATGATCATCACATTACACCATCATTAATTTACCCCATGCCCCCTCCTTTCCCATCCAACCCCTCTGCCCTATCTAGAGTTTGTCTATTCCTCCCATGCTCCCTCTTCCTATCCCACTATGAATCAGCCTCCTTATATCAAAGAAAACATTTTTCATTTGTTTTTGGGGGGATTGGATAACTTTACTTAGCATTATCTTCTCTAATTCCATCCACTTACCTGCAAATGCCATGATTTGATTCTCTTTTATTGCTGAGTATTATTCCATTGAGTATATATGCCACATTTTTTTTATCCATTCATCTATTGAAGGGCATCTAGGTTGGTTCCACAGTTTAGCTATTGTGAATTGTGCTGCTATAAACATTGATGTGGCTGGGGGGACACTAATTTTATTTTTTACATTCATGCTACCTGTCTTCAAAGCTTCAATTCTTTTTTTCTGATTTAATGACTTGGGGGAAGCTGTTATCAATTCACTGTGGATAAACAACACATGTGTTTGATTGATATCCATATCTTTTCCCTCTTCTTCAGTCCTACACATTCTTATAATACCTCAACCATTAGGCTAAAAGCAATTTATTCTTTTGTTCCTAGAGCTTTGGTTTCTTCATTTCCCATTGATTTCAAATTATTACCTGTGCTTCAGTGATTTACTGTACCCCCTTCCTTCCTGATCACTTTATAGTTTCTCCCTCTTAATAGTTAGTTGCCAGTTTGTTGTTTTCTTTCAGGATTCTCTTCCTCTTCTCTTACTTCCTCTTTGGAGTACCCTCCCACCTTTTCGAGGAAGACAGTGTGTTAGTATTCTGATTTTGTGATCACTCTTCCACTGTTCCATAACATGTTGCTACAGCCTCACCTTTCACCTCCTCTTCCCGCATGTCCTTTTGTAGTACCAAAGATCTCAGATTTTAGTCCTTTGAGAACAGAGAAATATTATCACAATGCTGCATTCTTTTCTTGTTTGTCTGGGAGACAGCATAACCACCTAAGGATCTCAAAAATTGACAATGTTTGAGGATGTTAATTAAATAGCATTTAATTCATATCCTTCACCTTATAGAATGAAATGCAAAACCTAAGCTACGTTTGCAAAGTGGAGGAAAGTTTGTATTTATGAAGACTATCTAGAATACCGTCTATAACAAAAGCTTTTGATCATTATAATTAGGAGACATTGCTGGTGCTGAAGTTTATGTGTATGGAAGTGTTAGTTCAGGTAGGCCAACTACTGGAATGAGAAAGGAAGGCTGCAGCGTGTCCCTGGCATAGTACACAGTGGAGGGTACCCCTTACATACAGTTCAGTATGTCATCAGGGCAGGGTTGGTGCATTGGTCCACCAAATATCATTAAGGAACCCAGACTGCTGGCAACTGTGCTATCTTTAGTTTGTTCCAAGGTGTTCCGGGGAATCAGTATGTAGCAATATTTAGCAATGCACAAAGGATAGCTTATGAGCTGCTTTATGGGTAAGGACAAGAAGTGGGAAATGTCATTTCTGCTCATACACCACTGACTAGAACTCATTGACTTGCCAATAGTAATTGCAAAGGCAGTTAGGCACTGTGGTCCACTGCATGCCTGGAAAGAAGAGGAAACTCGTTTGGGGATCTGTCCCTGCCATAGAAGGTACTTTTCAAAATGTTTAAGATGCAAGAGAAACCCAGTGTTTTGAGCATTTAACTGACCCAATTGATTTCCTTTCTACATGAGAGGGATTGTAAGGTCAAGGAAACACTGATAGTTTGTTGGGGTGAACTCAACTACTATGTATAACTATAAAGCTGTAATAAAATAAATAGGTAAATAATGACTAGAAATGGTTAAATTTGAGTTACATATGCATAAAGCATTTATCATTAAAATACTGGAAAATCAAAAAGAAAACTGGTCAGTAGTGTGTTAATGGGTTTAATAACAACATGTATTTAGTCATCTGAATATGCTTACACAGATGGACCATCCCTTATCTGAAATGTTTATGACCAGAAGTGTTTTGGGATTTCAGATTTTTAAAAATATTGGAATGTTTGCAATTACATTTTGGGGATAGAATCCAAGTCTAAGCCCAATTCATTTATATTTCATAAACACCTTATACATACACATGGCTTGAAGGTTTCCATTATACAGTATTTTTAGGGCAATTGCATTTTAACTGCAACTCTTACATGAGGTCAAGTGTGGAATTTTCCATGGTGGCATCATGTTGGCACTCAAAATTTTGGGGGGTTTTGGGTCATTTCTATGTTTTGGAATAGGGATATTTAACCTGTAGTTCATCTTTATTTTGAAAATGTTTTTAAACATTTAATAGAAACTTGGATCCTACTGTGACAAGTGTTATATAACTACTTCAACTGATTCGAAGCCATCCTAGGTAATTCATACATAAAGACTCTGTAGTCTATTCAGTAATTCACAGATGCTTAATTGTAATGGTGAACAAAGCCAAAATAGTTATAAGCACTATAAAAAACAAAAATTCAACACTGGGATAGTCCAGATAAACATAACATTATATTAGAATATTTAAAGAGTACTCTCCCCTAAAAAAAAAAAAAAGACCTAAGGCACTGCTGAGCAAGGCTGCTCTGTTATATTGCTGTGGACACTAAGATGGATGGGTCTAGAGATCCCATCTAATAGCATTTATGGTCTTAAATGTCTTTGTTCCTTAATTCCTACAACCATGTTTCTTAAACTTGATGGCTATATCCAACAATTTTTAAAGAACAGAAAAAAATGCTTACAATTCCTAGTTCTCAGTTATTTTAATTATAATTTTATTTACATATGAAATTTTAATATACATTAAAAATATAAATTTTAATGTATATACATTGACAGGTATATACATTAAAAATTTATCTAAGTTTCTCATACTCATAGCTCTAAAACAAATTTACAAATTCAATTTATAAAATATAAGCAAAGAAACAAAATCAGTGCTGTTTAAATGAACACAATTAGGATTAGGATCAGGAAGACATTCATGAAGGTGGCATTGGAGGTGGTCTGTGAGAGTGACTAGGGTTAAGTTGCTGGGTAAATGGAGGTTGGAGGGTAGAGGAAGGCCCAGGCAAGGGACAAAAGTGAGGAGAGGACCCAGTTACATGAGACTGCAGCAAATATACAAAGAGTTGTCCCTTTGGGCTCTAGTGTAAGGGTAGGGATGTGAGATAGTGGACCTTTTGAAACTAAATCTGGGACCTGGAGTATTGGTCCAAGAAATGAATGGGCACCATTGATGGCATATGAGCAGAATAGGATACTGTATTTTTAAAAGATATATCTGTAGCAATATTTAAATACATTAGAAAAATGAAAAAAGCAAGATAGAAAATCCAAGAGGCCGGCTTTGTGAGCGCAGGCGCTTGTTTTACTAATCACCTGGTCCTAGAACACAGTTGGTCCTCAATAATTGTGTGTTGAACTAATGTATGCTGCCTACTAATGAATGGCAGGAAGACATCTGTTGAAATGTGTAGAAAACAAAGTCCAGAATAGGCACTCAGGATAGAAATTAGCAACTGCTAGTGTGGATTGGGGAGTCATCTATATCGAAATGAACCCTTGAGAAATGTATAAGATTGTAAAGGAGAACAATATTAAATATTAAATATATTAAATATATTGTGGGCAAGTACAAATATGTAACAGCAGATCCCACTATTATGTGTAATTATAATGCATCAATAAATTAAAAAAAAAAAAGATTGTAAAGGGGAGAGACAGGGAATAGGCCAAGGGTGGAGCCTTAGCTACTGTTGTGATTGATGTTAAGGGGAAACACAGAAATGGTAACAAGGGAAGGAAAGGTGACTCAGGAGGAGATATTGGCCCAGAAGCCAAAAGACAGAAGGGAGATATCCATGGCCCATTTGGCCTGTCTAGCTTATAAAGACTTATTTTGGATTTTGAAATTTAAACTTTTTTTTTTTTTAAAGCAGACTTTGAAAGTTACCCTTGCATCAATAATTATTTTAAGAGGTATGTATGATTTACTGTTGAGGGCTACAAGGTCAAACCAAGCAAATAAAATAGATCCCAGAAGTATGCTAAATGTGGGGAGATTTCAGTTTTGTGTTTACATATTTTGGAATTTGACACACAGTTCTTTTAGACTTCTTGTTACTACATTATTGAGCTAAATATATAAATCTTAGTACGTTATACATAGTAGTTAAGCGACAGGATAATTATATCACAAAATGTTTGTTTTTTTTTTACTTTGTGAATTCATTTAATGTAGTGTCTCTATTAACGGCCTACCCTAGGATATTTTAACTTATTAAGTTTTGTGTCTAGACAATTTTGGTGAAACTTATTTTGCCCAAAGCAGGTACACAGTTCAGTTGTTTAAAAAAACAAAAACAAAACAAACAAACAAAAAAAGACATAAGCTCAGATAGGCATTGGTTTCTTACTACTTTATGGCTTTGAAAGACATTCTGAATCCTCTTGCTGGAGTGTTTACCACAGCAAGCAGTAGGATTTAACATTAAATTTTCATTTTGATTAACTTGACTGCAGTCGTTTCTTGGCTGCCTCTTTAGAGCCCACTGTGGAATAAAATTAAAACAGTTTTTATGATATAACAATTTAGTTGCAGAAAATGACATTTTTCTCTTTTCCCAGAATGGCTGTGTGTGCTATCCCTGAGTTTCCTGCATCTGTCCCATGGCTCTGGTTTCTCCCCCATTCCCATCCATCTTTTATAATACCACCAGATTAATTTTCTTAAGCAGAGATTGGGTCATTCCCTTTTCCTTCAATGGCTCCCCATCGTCTCCTCTCATCTAAGCCCAGCTCATTCGTCAAAGAAGCAGCAGCCCAAATGCTGTATTTTCCCCTGAACATCTTCCTTCACCTCCTCTGCTGAAGTCCCTGTCTCCATGGTAGACTCTGTCCCTCTTGCATTGCATGGGTCATGCCCTGCCTTACAGGAACACATCTCACCCATGAGAATGTGGAATTCTTGAATGCAAGAGCCACGTCTCCTTATTTATTTATTTTTTTGTACACCCCGCCATTGTCTGTTCATAGAAGAGTCTCAACAGATGTTTGCTGGGTCAATGAAAAGGGACTATTTTAAAATAACAAACATTCACACTGCCCCTTCTTATGCATGTGTGAGCCTCTCACCCTTCACCTTTCCCCCCAGCTTCTGATTAGTTTGTAATGTAGTTATTCATTTTCGTCCTTGGGCATTGGCTGTCTCCTCCCTGTTGGGAGATACCTGGTGCTTCATTTTGTTCAGGGATGTATCGCTGGTGCTCAGAACCCTGCTTGTCGTACTGGTTGAGTGAATAAGTAAAACTTTGAAGCTGAAGGTCAGCTTCCCCCTATTTCTTGGGTTATTGTCAGTGGTTTTCAATGTAAAGGACAGTGTGGTGTTGGAAGATCAGGGAGCAATGTAGTAAGACCTTCATGTTAGTTTCTGCTCTTTACTAGCTCTGCTGCTCTGTGCAAGTTGCTTAACTGCTCTGAAGGTAATTTCCTGTTCGAGGATCACACAACCTAAATTACATTGTTTACATGAGGATTAAATTTTAGGGGGAAAAAAAAGAAAAACACATGCAGTGAAGTTAATAGCTGACGTTTCTTGATCTTTGCTAGTTCGCCAGACATGTTGCGACACATTTTCCATTTGTCTGTCACTGTATATTTTCAGAGCCATTCTGTGAAGCAGAAGAGGGCTACCCCCATCTTATAGATGAAAAGAAGAAAGGTCCTGCACAGTGGTGGGTGGCACAGCATTGATAGCACTGACAGGTCTGCTGAACTCCAAATTTCATGCTCCTAACGCCTCTGCCAATTGTGTGTGTGCCCCTCCTGGGCTGCTGGACCTTTCCTTTGGAGCAGGGGTTCTAGATTTTACCTTGCTGCTTTGCTGCCATAATATGCTTGAGGTTTGCAGAGGGCTCCTGAAAACCAGTGGCCCCCAAGGAGGAATTTATGAAAAAACCTGGTCCCCCCAAAGCTTGAAGGGCAGGGAGTCTGTTTGGAAACTGCCCCCTGATGAGTTAGATCCTTCCCCACCTGCTAATGTACTCCTGCCTCCAGTTTGTGGCCCGTCCCCCAAAATAAAGCTTTTAACTCTGTTATTTTCCACTGCAAAGATATAGCCCTCCTGCATTAAGACTGTTGTAAGGATCATTGCATTATTGGTTTGGAAACAAATGAGATGGTTTATGGTTGAGATAACCAAGTTGATCATTACTGTCCTTTCTATTGATTTGAAAAGTACTGAGTCTTCTAATTTTAGAGAGATCTGCAGATGCCACTTCAAAACACACTTATATCACTAATAACTGTTAATTGTTATAATAAAGTTAACATAAAATATAAGAAAGGCTATTTTCTGTGTAAAGGAATTAGCCTTTTCAGATATTTTCATTACACATTTAAAAGAACCAACCCAGATTTAATGGGGTGGATTATGTCTCCATCTGAAAAGCATTTTTTTTTTAATGTTTCATGGAATGGATTTCTCTTTGCAATAGTTTGTCATCAGTTCAAAGGCTAAAAAGGTACTCCAGAAAATATTAAGATGAAAAATAATTTTGTTTGTATGCTATAAGGCTTCATTATGCTTAATTGATTGGGAGGTTTGGTAGAAGGCCAGAGAGAACTGGCAAACATATAAAATTTAAAAGGAAATATAGGCATTTCACTTCAAGTACTCTTTCAACAGAGGCATAAGTTCATTTCTGATAGCTTTATTATAGTGATTAAGAGCATAAGTTTTGAAATCAATCTGGCTTTTTTTTTCTGATTAAATCTGAGTTTAGACGTGTTACCTAACGTTCTGACCCTTGATTTTTCTCACCTATAAAAAAGGAGCAGGACTTACTTCATAAAGTTGTTTTATTACATGAAATAATACAAACGCATCTAAATAGTGCCAGAGTATTGCAGGCACTTTAACAATGTTTATTATCATTGAGATATAGTCATTTAGATCTAATGAACCATTTGAATATCACTTTGCCAAATAGGTGGGAAAGATTTTTATGGAATCCCTATGTGAAATTTTCAACTTGGTATGGAATACTTTTTTTTTTTTTTTAAGCCAACTCAAATGGTAAACTTTGTCTCATCTTGGGATGAGCTGTTAACGTCTGCATTAGTGACACTTTAACTCAAGTATGGAGTTAGCAGGTGTGAATTCTAAGTTTCTTATATGAAATTGTGTTTTGCAGGAGAGTGCATAGAAGGGCTTCGGGAGCATGACTACCTTCTGATTCATTCTTGCCGGCAGTGGACCACCATCACTGCCCATAGCCTGGAGGAGGGCCATTACGTCATTGGGCCAAAGATAGAGATTCCGGTACACTATGCAGGTAAGATTCCTCTCAAAGGGCAAGAAAAAGCAAAGAGAAGAAGGGGACTTGAACAGTTGATTTTTTTTTTTTCTTACCTTCACAGTGGGAAAATGGGACTCTTAAGAAAAATTAAGCACTTTTATGTGATTATCTATCAGTGAAAGTTCAGATGCATTTTGTGATTGATAGCTCTAATTAATGCAGCTGGATATTTATAAGATGAAAATTTTACAAACACAAATTACTTCTCTGTAGTCTTGGAATTAAGAAGAAAATGTGTAGCCACCCTCTGAGCTCCAAGCACTCATATCTCTGAATAACCCTGTGCAGCTTGAACATTGCTTTTGTGAATGACTATGACGTAATGATTTCCAAGGAGGTGCCATTGCACAAGTGGCCACTGAGTCTGGTTTGAAAGTATTGACTTGGAAGTTCAGATACCTGAGTGGGTGTGTCCTTCTTTTCAAGGAGGCTTTTAGAACACAGCCCCTGCGATGACCTCACTGTTCCAATTCCATGGGGATGATAGCTGCCTTCTCACCTCTCTTTGAACTCCATTCAGTTCAACAATGCCCTTTAACTAATTTTTATTGAGCTCATTCTATAACCAAGCAATGAGCTTGGGATATGTTTAGTGATTTGAATAAACTCAATAGTGGTAGCTTATAAATGTTTAAAAAAAAAAAAAACCCTAGTATTGCTTTATATTTTGTTCTGGTGAGTATAGTTCATTATATAAAGAATCTTAAGTTTTTCACTGTTGTTGCTTGGTTTTTAAAAAGTCAATAGCAGAACATTTTAACCAATGGAGCATAAATTTTATAGCCCTAGACTGACTTTTTTTTGGACTGGCCTCTACAATGCTGAAGAAGTTGTCTATTTAGAAAAGGGATCTTGCAGAATCCCCACTGTCTAGAACAATAGTAATTTTTTTTTCAATATATAAATGTTTTATGAATGGGTGCTTTGGTACCCTTTTCAATTTATGGAAGTCTTTAGTTGCTAATATGACTCAAAGATCCTTCTTATTCAAAATATTATAAGAAGGTGAGAATTTCTCTGGCCTTAATCTTGGTCCTTTAGAATATCTCCTAGTCCTATGAGTAGCTTTCATGAAAACAGAAAATCACTTGGGTGCTGAAGAGATTGCACCTGGGAGAAAGGAGCCAGGACAATGGACCAGTTTTCCTAGGTGCAGAGAATGAGACAGACCCTCAAGGCTGCCCATTTTCTCTCCCTGTGATTCCCACAGAAGGTGATTTTCCCATTATTTTTAGCAAGCTCAAATTCTGATTTCTTTGTAGAAAACCAAAAAGAAAAGTAAATGGTTATATTGCTTCATCCACATCTATGATTTTACCTAATCTGCTGTATTCTTTTTATTAGCAGACTGCATAATTTTAGTCTTCCCCCCAAAACCATTGTGAATAAATAGCTCTGCCAAATCAGTCTTCCCAAAGGATTGCTTTGGTCTACGGCCATACCACCCTGAACGCGCCCGATCTCGTCCAAAGGATTGCTTTGGTTTGGTCACTTCCTCAGATCTCTGGAGACTTCCTGCTGCATTAGATTCTTGGCCTTGTTGGGTAATTCCTCCGAGAGTTCCAGGCTACTTCTCCAGCCTTTTCTACTCTGGAGAGTGAAGCTTTCTTTCTGGCTACATTAGACCTCCCACTGTTTCCTGAATACCTGGGACACTTTTCCATTTGTACCATTATCCCCACTAGAGTGGATTCCCTCAGCCTTGCTGCTTCTCAGAGCCTGCCATTGGTTGGGAGTGTGCAGGGGCTCTCCACTGCCCCATGTGGTCTCCCGATGTACTCACCATGTCACATTCATTGGGCACATTTGATCACTCTTCAGTTACCTCTTCCTGTGTACACATGTTTTCACCAGTTGGACTATAGAGCCTTTAACAAATTAAAGCATTTCTGAGAAACTCTTGCCTATCCCTTGAATTGGTACAGAAGAGATACACTTTTTGATGGAGGTAGATGCTGGACCTAGGGATCCCAAACTTGGCTACAAGTGGAATCACCTAAGAGAGTTTTAGAGGACAGGGTCCTAACTCCAGAAGTTCAGGTTTAATAGGTCTGAAGTGTGGAACTAATTAAAGGATTTTAAAAGCTCCCCAAGGTTAAAAAACGCAACCAAAGTTGGGAGTGGACACCCACAGTGGCAGATGATAAATAAGATATCTCCAAACACCTAAAAATATTTGCAAATGTAATAATAGTATTTGAATGTATGTTTTTATACTCACAGCCATTCAGTTTTCACTGGAAAGACAGAGATGGTACAGTCAGCAGTTTACTCTGTTTTTAAGGAAAATGATGATGAATATAACTGGGAAACTGGGCATCCTGTTACAAATGATACATATTGTTTTTAAAGAAATTGAGGTGCCAAGATTAAAATGAAATATGGACATTAGGATCATGCCACTTTACATGAAAGCAGATAAAACATATTAAAGAAAGAAAAAATTGAAATAGGTTCAAATGGTTTATGAGGTCATCTGCCATTAAGCAAAATAGAATGGATGGTCAGTGATACTCCTGAGCTGTCTGCCTGAATTGCTTCAGCAGGGCACTTAGGTAGAAGTTTTGGGGTGCAAATAGGTGATTGATCATTTTGTTTAGGGATATGACATCTAGAGATAATACCAAGAAAGTTCCTTTAGCAAAGTTTACAAAGACAAATTTAGTGACTTATTAGTTATTTTAAAAAATAAAAACAACTATTAGCTAACCAATAAACAAGAGGACATTGCTTTCTGATTATAGTGTAAAATTGAGACTTATGAGTCTGGATGTGATCATTTCAGAAGTAATGTGATTCCACACACTGGGTATTACACACTGTTTTTGTTTGTTTGTTTGTTTTTCCTGAGATGATGTCTTGCTCTCTCGATCAGGCTGGTCTCAAACTCCTAGGCTCAAGGGATTCTCCTTTCTGAGCCTCCTGAGAATCTGGGACTACAGGTATGCATCACCATGTCCAGCTTGTAGTAGCAAATATTTTGTTTTGAAGCATGGACTTCTTATGAACTTCATACCTTAGAAGAAAAAGAACATAAAGTATGTTGTGGAGACCAAAAAATATCATTTATATCTCTCTAGCTTACCTTTATCCATGCATATTTGACTAATTTGTCAGAAATTTCATCTAGGATCAGTTCCCAGCTTTTGGCTAAGATCAAGTGTAGAAATTTCATCTAGGTTAAGATTAATCTTTCATTCTTTGAGGGAAATTAATAAATAGTTAATAATTAAAGTAGAGCCCACCAGCTTTAAAATCAAACAGCATAGTTTGATTCCCAGTTCTCTCATTTACTGTCTGTTTTACTTGAGGCAAGTTAACAGATCTCTTTAAATTTTATTTTCCTCATCTGTAAAGTGGGGGTAATTATATTGCCCTGCTCCTAAAGTGGTTGTAAAGTATAAAAGAGATAATGCGTGTGAAACCCTTTTCAGAGTGCTTAGTACTTTTTAAGTGCTCCCTCAATGTTAATGGTGACCATCATGATAATGCTACTAACAAAATGTTTCTAAAGATTTAACTGTATCTTGTATCACTAATCACATGCTGAATTTCCTTCATTGAAGCTGGCTGAACAACGACATCCCTCAAAATTGTTTTGGTGGTTGTTTGTTTGTTTTCTTTCTGTTGTTGTTTTGTTTTGCTTTGATGTTTAAAAACTCTTATTTTGAGTTTGCAATAGTGTGCTGCTTTATATCTCTTACCCAGTTATGCCCATTTTAGCATCATTTGGTCATGTTCGTTCTTTCTCTCCCTCTCCAATGCACAGGTGGATGCACACACTGCGCGTTTCCTCAGAGCAAGGATATCCTCTTATGTAACTCTTAGCAAATTCAGGACACTTAATACTTTAATCTACAGTCCATATTCCAGTTTTGTCAGTTGTCCCAACAGTGTCCCTTTTTGCATTTTCCCCTCCAGGACAGCATCCAGCCTGGGACCACGTATCGTATTTCACTGTCATGTCTCTTTAGCCTACTTTAATCTGGAGCCGTTCCTCAGCTGTCTTTGTGTGTTGGGATGTAGACATTTTCTGAAGGGTGCAGGCAAGTTGTTTTATAGAATAGCCCTCACTTTGGTCTCCCTTCTCCTTGTGATTAGATTCAGGCTGTGCATTTTGGGCTGGCTTACCACATACGTGATGTGTCTCTCTCAGGAATTACAGTTTAGCACCAGGGATGTCCTTGTGCCCCTTATTGGTGATGTCAGTTTTGATCACTTAGATTAAGTTGTCGTCTGATTGCTTTGGCTGTGTAATTGGCATTACTGGGGAGTTTGAGAGAGGATACTTCAAGACCCTATAAGTATCCTTGCTCCTTCTCTAAAACTTCCAGCCCCTCCTCCCTAACCTGATTCTGCAATTCTGTTGAAGATTTCTATCTAATTTTGTTTTTACTTGAAGGTGGCAAAACATTTACTGCTTCCTTCCTTCTTATTTCTTAGCCTTCTTCCATGGAAAGGAAAAGCATTTCTTTCCTTCCCATTTATTACTTACTTATCTGTTGTAATCAGCATGACATACAGATTCTGTGTTATGTGATGGATTACAACATATTACTCTCCTAATTTATATTAGCGCCCATATTGTCCCAGATTTGTGCATTGGGGTATGAGCTAGTATTTTTATCTCCCTCTGTCTTTTTCAGGTATACCCTTGTCTTCTGGTGTGGGTAACAAGCATTCTTCTCAGTCAGTATACTGTTTGAGTCAGGGCTGCAACATCATTCTGTTCCAGGCAGTGCTTCCCATTTTGTGGTTTTGTAGATAGAGTCCCGTGGAGTTGGGCAGTACACAGCCTGGGCAGCCACACACAGCAGTAGTGTTCACATATACCTTGGAAAGTGGTGAGACTGAGCACTTTTTAAAAATCATGACTCGAGTGCCTTATCCATGGTTCACATCAAAGACTTTCATGAAATTCCTCATGTGAAAAGAAATAACGTCATAAAACTTTGAGAAAAACTGTGACTTGAAGTCTGTTACAACTACACTCTGAAATGGAAGTATAAAATTCTTTATTCCAAATTCTGAGATGATTAGAGGTGTGCTTTTGACAAATACTTTCCTCTTTTTAGCTAGGCACAGTGGCACACACTCTGGAATCCTAATAATTAGAGAGACTGAGACAGGAGGAGCATAAGTTTGAGGCCAGCCTCAGCAATGTAGCAAGACCCTGTCTCAAAAATAAAATAAAAAGGGCTAGAGATGAAGCTCAGTGGTAAAATACCCCTGGGTTCAATCCCTAGAACCAAAGAACAAAAAAACTTTCCTCATTCTGGCAAAAAAAAAAAAAAAAAAAAAAAGTTTTAATTTTGGAAAACAGGAAGAGTTTTTGGTATAACAAGTAATCAATTTGATAAAAGAGATAAAATGTGTTCAGTCAGCACCACATTTTTTCCTAACAGTGAAGAAACCACTGAGAGAAATTGGCTCAGTGTTGAGGAAAGAGGCTGCCTGTTTCACACAAGTTTTATTCAAAAGGCGCTGCAGATGAATTTTATCTTAACTTTCTGACTTCATGTTGCTACCAGAAGGGCAAAGATTTCCTAAGAAACGTGCGGTATTAAACTCAGATTTTTTTCTGCATTCTGCACACTCAAAACATGTAACTTCAGAATTGCCTGTAACTTCATCAGATACTGCTGGCTCAGCCTGTATGCCCATCCTTTCCTCTCTTTTACCCTGACACATTGAACAAAAAATACCTACTCTAAAAAAACAAACTTTTTCCAAACCCTAGCTCAAGAGTTCCTAAAGGTGAAGTTTTCATTTTATCTTTCACATATCTATTCACCAAGTTCATTGTGTCTCTGCACCTCAGAGTAGTCAGTCAAGCAGACCCAAATTTTACCATGAAAGCATGTGTCTCACTTATGTGACCCTCTTCTAGGATCTACATATTTGGGGTTCATAATTTGGTATTTGTTTTCTTTAAATGGAATCTAAACTTCAGGTCCCTAATGACTCAACACTGTGCTGGCACATGATGAGTTTGGAATAAGGGACTCTTCTCTCACACTCTTCTTATAAAAAACAAAGAAAACCTTGCCAAGACATAACTTTGGGAAGCTAAAGGTATCCAAATATGAGGCGTCTCTGCAACTGTGGTTCACCAATTTTCAAAGTAATAGAATACTGAGTAGCTTTATGAAAATTTAAATCATTCAATGGAGTGCTCGCTGTCATCATGGATGAACAGATTGCTCCATGAACATAAGCATCTGAGATAAACTCCAGCCTCGTTTGACTTCTATTTTTAAATGCTCATCCTCCTGCAAATCCCGTGAATCTATAACAAGCTAAAATGATCTCAATGCTTTCCCTCCGAGCTGTAATATGTACAGAAATATGTGACACTTGCGTGCAAGGTTGGTAAGAAATGCTTATGTAGTCTTCGAGGTCCTTATTCAGCAAGCACCTGGAATTACATCGGCAGTGCCTGATTTTAAAAATGTGGGATGTGCAGTGTCTGTCTCATGGGCAAAATTATAGTAACGCAGTGTCTAACATAACCTTGAATTGTAATTACTGAGCAAAAGGAAATGTTGAAACAAGCTAATTTTATTCTCCTGGGTTGCAAGTTTAATTAGCATGAATCATCAGTTTACAAAAGTAACTGCTAATGTTGAACAACACTTTGTGTACTTTCTCTGTTACATGGGATAAAGCTTCTGTGATAAGATGGAAAATAACTGAACTTTCTTTTGAAATGTGCTAAAAACTAATTTGGTATACTAAGGAACATTTATCCCAGCCAGTTTTGCCATGAATAAATATTAAAAGATCTAAGGAGTAACCATTTTTCATGATTGAATCCTTAGGTCACCGTTAACAATTAAAATATATTTAGTGCTTATTATTTCCTAGGCATTTGTTAACTCAGCCTTTACCTTGATTTCTTCATATATATCTTTCACAACAAAAACACGAGGCTTATTTCATTATTATCTACATTTCAGGGAAGTACAAACTGAGATTCAGGGATGTTAAGTATCTTGTCATATAATACAGCCAATAAGTGTGATTCAAACTGAGGGTATGTGGCTCCATAGCCTGCTTCCCTCACCACTATGCCTTGGAAAGTGCTAGAAGGCACCTTCTATGTGGAAGGTGTGTATGCATCCTAGAGAAGAGAGGTCTGTTAGAATTAACCATGAGTAATAATAAGTAACATATGAGTAAACCTTTTGTTTTCTTTCCTTTCACATATAGTTCCCCACTTGTGTTCTAACTCCAGGGAAAATTTAAGTAAACAATTAAGTTTTGACTTTTAACATATACACGTCATTTCCATAGAAGTAACATTATTCCCATTTCTGAGTATTTGCCAGGAAGAAGGAAAAGACAGGAAGAGCTTCCAGAAGAGCTTCTAGCTTGACGGAGAGGGGACCTGCTGGGCCCAGAGTTGAACAAAGGCCAGGAGAAGGGTCTTTCACATAGAGACTAAGGAAACTGGTTATCTTTAACAGGGCAGTCTCAATGAATAAAACAGGAAAATTAGATCATAGGAGGAGATTAGAAATGAGTGAGAAGTGTGACAGCAAGCAAGAATCAATTGTTTTCTAAGATTTTTGTATTAAAAGGAAGCCAAGAAAGTATACGGGAATAAAAGTCTTTTAATGTTCCCTCCCTCCTCCCC